>NW_017279009.1:583964-591657 GCF_001594065.2 Cyphomyrmex costatus | reverse complement strand
CCCCCCCCCCCTCCCCGTCCACCCTGTCCCGGTTTCGTCCCCCCTCTGCCGTCGCTTCTCGCGATCCACCGCCTGCGGAGTCGTGCTGGCGTGTGGAGCGCGTCGGAGGGTTGATTAAAACTAACGTTGCGCCAAGAATTACCCTGTGAGATTGAAAATTAAATTAATATACAAAACCCCCGCCCACCCGGGGCTAATTAGTTATATGATAGTAATTAAAAGTTAAGTATATCTTCGTGCGCGGACGTTCTAGCGTATCTCCCGTCGCTCCCGGCTGTCATCCCCAAAACGGCCGTGAGCCATTCTTTAGCCCCGAGTACTTACGACAAAAAAAAAAAAAGGGAAAAAAACGGTGTCACTTCTTCTAACAAGTCTTTCAAATATTTTTGTGAAAGTCGTACTCTCTTCTGTTGTATTTAATTATAGGTATTAAATTAATTTTCACATATTTGGCGACATTCAGAAAATTTGGCTTTCAAATTAACTTTTACAGTACCGCGGATGAAAAATAGACGTGCGAGATACGTGTACGTATATCGACCCTCTTTCTACATACTTTAATTTGCAATTTACAAAAAGTACATAAAAACTGTACGTTCTAATTGCGTTTATTACTGTTAGAACGATGCAATTACTGCTTTACCAAAGGCTGCGTATAAATTGGCATACAAACAAGCGAATATATATTTATTATTGTCGGATATCAAAAAATAAATGGACACGCGCAGCTGGCGTGGCATTAATTCCCATTTGTTGCGCGCTATCTTTAGACGAGAGCGATCAGTATCATCGAGTACCTACTAGCGAAAGACAAATTACCTGGCCGTTGCGCGCGATCTCACGGAGCAGCAGCAGCAACCTTGATACGATAGCGCGCGCGTAAACGCCGCCCTAGTTCTCTGCCAAACTGAAAATAGTCGGCGAACTAATATCGCGACGTTGGAAATATTTTATACCTACATACGTTGCGCGCGGCGGCGGCGGCGGCGCACTCATATTCGAGCAACTTTCCTTACGAGTTATAACGCGCGCTTTATATCCGCCTTCGAAAATAATTTCGCTAACCGTGATTCCTTGGGGGAGCGCGGCAGCGTATCGCATGGGGGGGGGGGGGGGGGGAGGGAGGAAAAAAAAGGTCTCTCTCGGAAAGTCGCGAGCCGATGCGTGCCGTGGCCGCCGCCGCCGCCACCACCACATCGAATTTTAGCGTTATTTCTCTGGCGAGAAAATTTAGTCCCGGTCCGCTTAACAATTTTCGCGGTCTGGTAATGGACCTGCAGAGAAATTCCTGATATCATCTAAATCCAGGTTAATCCGCAGAATTACAGAATTACAGAGAATTATAGACTAATACTCCTCATTTCTGATTACGCCAGCCATGAGGTTTTAATTGGTTCGATCGGTCGTATGCGCGTATCTGTCATGAGATAGCATCATATGAGAGAGATGTACAGTACCGTCCAGAAATGTTGCAAACTACACGGCCTATGCCATAAAGGGAGAATCTTCTACCGTTGGTATATTTACAAATTTGTGAACGATAACATACGTGACCGACGCAAACAAGTCTTATCGTAAATGGAGAGCCCGCGTGATTTTCAGAGAAATCGAACGAAGAAAAACCTCGCCAAGTTGGATAAATCTAACGATAATGTGCGAGTAAATAATCGCATGGTGGAAAGACACGTTCTGTCCCGTCAATTTGCAGTTAATCTCGCATAACTAATAGAAAGCGCGTGCCAAAGAAACGATAATCCGCCAATCTCTCGTATTCCCATTAACGCGATCTAAAAGCGTCACGTTTCGAGATATCTCTCGCAAAGATCACAAGCGAATCAAACCACCCGACTTACAATTAGATCTAGAAATTGTAGATACAGTAGATTTAGTTAGGAACCGCATTCACAGTCGACTGCTTTTCTTAAATGAATCTAGAAATGGGGAGAAACTTGCGCGCGAGTTCGTTGTACCGAAAATCGAAGTGGCTGTTTCGTTGATTAGAATTTAAACTCACAAACTTATCGTTACGTTGGTAATCAGTGGCGCGCAATTTATGCATTTCCCACCGGGAACGCGTAAGTGTCTACCTCGAAGAATATTCGGCTTCGACTCGAAAGTTGAAAACCGCTTGGCGGCAGGCCAGGGCTCACGTAACTACATGTTTTGCCAAAGCTACGCGACGCCTGCCGGCCTTCGCCTTCCGCCACAACGGCGGCGTAGCTAGTCGATTTTCGAAAAAGGTTAACACCTAGTCGCCCGGATCCGACCGCGACGACCACGTGGCAGCGGACGCGCCTGCGTGTCCCGTTCTCTCTCTCTCTCTCTCTCTCTCTCTCTCTCTCTCTCTCTCTCTCGTAACCTTACTCGGAAATTTCTTCTCAGTCTTCTCGTAGCCATCGGTTGACACGATACTTTCGTCACAAAAAACGGACAGAGAGGGAGAGAGAGAGAGAGAGAGAGAGAGAGAGAGAAGCGGAATGTGGACGAAACACCCGAGTGTTGACCTTGTCGAACGAAACATCCGAGAAAAATCGGAAAATTAAAAGATTTCCAAAAGATCCTGTGTAAACTTGACAGTATACATTCAAATTGATAGAGATTTAAGATTCCAAGAATCGTGTACCGGCGTTCAAAGACCACAAAGGTCTGCGAAGGAATTAATGGATCCTAAGGAGGAAAATGTGTTTAAAGATCCGAGGAGTTGAAGTACGAAACCGTAAGCTCGCAGCAGTTGTCACGAATTAGAACTGCGACAAACGCGTGCCACGAACTGTGCTGGACATTAAACCCCCTGAGGGTTAACGCCGCTCCTGTGAGTACAAACGCGGGAACTTTGGACGAAGAACGAGAAATATTTTGATTGCTGCTGTGTAAACGAGGACTTCACACGTGGACAGTAACCCTTCCTGACGACAAAGACAAACTATGTATAGGGACGTTTTCCCATTTGCAGGTAAATGTCTCGAAAAAAAAAAAAAAAAGAAAAAAGAATCGTATGTAGATATTGGATCTATAGACACGTATGTACCATATATACGAGGGAATAAAGAAGAATCTTCAATCAAAAAAATAATCTCGCGTTTCCAATGAACCTTTTGGAAAACTGAAACTTATATTTGCAGCGAATAGTTTAATTTTTAAACACATATTTGCCACGAAATATGAAATGTTTAACTACGGCGTGTGTAAATAAATGAGATTCGGATCGAATCGCATAAGAGCGATTTTTAATTTATATATATTGTACGTACAAATTTAATAAAATGTGAATTTATATTCGCGCAGAAGCGAATAATTTTTTAATTTATATTATCTGCAAAGCTTTTAATATTTAATTAATAAACGCATGAATAAGTAAAATCTGAATTCATGTGACCGGCCCATTAATTTTTCATTTATATATTTTCCAGTAAATAGAGATGGGTGCTTACATTTGCAATGGATATTTTAATTTTTAAATACGTTAGAAATTTATGAATATCAGTTAATTTTATATGTAATGTATGCAATTTTTAATATGTATGCAAATAAATAAAACCTAGAGAAGGATATGTAGAAAACGAGCTTTCAATTCTTTTTCTATGTTTAAACGAATACAATATTCATTTCTACAGATACGTATATATATATATTCAATATTTATAACTGATGAATTGACCAATGCAAATACTGTGTGGATCGAGAGATCAATCTCGATCCTAAATGAAATTTTAGAAATCCTATCGTTTAAAGTTTCACGCCGATCGGTTTCTTCTTCGTAACGCATCGACAGATCGCCTGCAAGAATCGGAACATCGAGTCGGAGTGAGAGTTACGTGCTTATCGGCTACGTCAATCTTCTCTACGAAGTGATAAAAAGCTAAGTTATCACGAGCATATACACACTCACCACGATCGCCGGCATGCGTAGGCTGTTGAGCTTGATCGAACTAGATCCTCGGTTAGATCGCGAACCAGCACTCTTTCTCACTTTCAGACGACGACGACGACGACGACGACAATTCCACGTCGCGAGATCGGCGATTTCCTCTCTCTCTCTCTCTTTCTTGCCGCTCTGCTCACACACGGCACACACTCTGTGAGGCAGTCCTCACGGCGCGCCGCGCAGCGACGCAGCGACGCGCGACGGCATCGCGAGCAGGTGTCCACGGACCGAGAGTCCTCGTGCCTCGCGCTCTCGCGAGGATCCTTCGTCCTGTCCTCCTCCTCGGGCTATCGATCTCGGGAACGCACGCACGTCGCGCTGCTCGTCGACCACCGCGAGCGCGCCCGCCAATGCTCCAGGCGTCCGCTTCTCCTCGGTCTCGGACGTTCGCGTTCTACTTTGACTCGCTGCGGTTCACTTTCGATCAATGGCACGCCGTGAATTCGTACGTTTTTCTCGTGCGGCGTCGATCCATGCGGCAAGATCATGCGCGCGTCTTTAGTCCGTGTTTAATCGCGATGACGATTACATTATACATAGATAAAAATCTTTTCCGTGTTGCTCTTCGATCGTGGGTACTATCACGCGCGACGATCGCGACCGATGTCAAAGATCTTGTTCGCCCGCAGGATCGCGAAACATCAATCGAGGCGAATCAATCGACACGCAGCATGATTCTCGCTGATCTATCACGTTGATACATTTCCGATTAGCAGCGCACACGGAGCTACTGATTTCTTTCAAAGTCGGCATCGACTGAAGTGATCCTCGGAACTTGTCCTCGATCGCAAACACATTTCCGGAGCACTCGCGGAACTCACTCCGTGAGATTGAAAACGCTGTCGGATCACCCTGCGAGAACGAACGGAGAGGTTAATACTTTCGACCGCGCTCCGAACAACAAACGAGCGTGTGTGTGTGTGTGTGCGTGCGTTACGCGCGCCGCGGAGAACGGCGAGAGAGAGTCTCGGCGTAGCTCGGCGTGACTCTCGACGCGCGACACATTCCGCGAACTATGTACATACACACACTATTTAGGACCGACCGACCGACCGCGCGCGTCGTCGTTTTAATCTCGCGAGAACCCTCGGCTCCGTCTCGCCCGCGCGCGCGCGCGCACGCGGCCACTCGAGAGTCAAGGTGAACCGGAACACGCAGCGAGCGCGAGAGCACACCGCGCGACACGCAGAAAGCGGAGCAGCGACAGACCGATTCGCGCTGCACGAAGTCGGACGAACGAGTGGCGGCTGGAGGAGCCGCCGCGTCGTCGGCTTCCCCCCACTACGCGGCACGCATCAAAGTAGCGGGGAGAGCAGGGGGTGAGCGCGAGAGAGCGCGAGCGAGTGGCGCGCACGCTGACGACGAGGACCGGGCACGGGAGGGATGGCGCGCGGTCTTCGGAACCGCAGCGGCGGAGGGAGCGGTGGATAGATGGACGTCAGGGGCGTGAGTGAATGGGGGGGGGGAAGGAGGGGGGAGGGGGTGCCCCTCTGCGCCGCGGCGCGCGCTCCACGCGACTTTGCGCGAGTGAAACATTTCGCGGGTTTTGTGGACCGACGAGAGGGGTAGGCGGGGGCGAGGAGGGCGAGAGGAGCCGTGGGGGAGGGGGCGCGAGGGGCCGCGAGCGCGCGTGGGAGAGAGAGAGTGAGTAGAAGAGGACGAGAGGGAGAGAGAGGAGCGAGTGGAAGAGAGGATTGGGTGGGAAGACAACAGTATTCCCGTTAATTGAACGACTCGCGCGGGGCGGAGGAGCTCGTCGCGGGGAAGCAGAGGGGAGGATTACTTGCAGTAATTACTTATTTTTATTACGCTCCGCCTCGTCGTGTCTCGCGCCAGCGAACGGCCGCGCTCTCGCAGAGACATGTTAGAAATCTTTTCTCGAGTCCGCGATATTGCGAGACGATGGGCCACGTACCGGAAACCCGCCTCGGGTCTCCCCTAACTAAGCGTCTTAACGTTAAATTAAGGTGAGAGAGAGAGAGAGAGAGAAAAAAAGTGAGAGAGACTACAATGTCGCATTGTTCGTAATTTCATTCAAGCTTATGTAGCGAGGTATAATTTTTGGAATATAGTTTGCTCACAAATATACATACATATACATATATAAGTAATACGATCTATGATACGTCAAATCGATTATTTCCAATCATTTTATGACATTCTGATCACGCGAGAAATCGATTGTTCAATATTGGCTTTATTTGAACACATGTCAATTTGATCTTTATTTTCTTCAAGTCGAGCACCGCGCGCGACTTGAACACGGTGCACGCTATGGCGTTCCCTAATCGGGCCAACCGGATACTCGAGGCTCACCGACGGGTGAACGAACAGGTAAGGAACTGGATAAAACCGTTTCGGATCGACGGTAAGTCGGTATGCGATCGGCGTCAGTTTTTCGAGCAATTACGTAGAAATACGTCGAGTCATTATATTCGTTTCTTTTTTTTTTTTTCTACCAGTGTGTTAAACCAGGTAGACTTATATAAAGCCAATTTACATACGCGATATGCATTTTCAGCATTAACTCCATTTCCTTGTCCAAATCAGTTCCCCATTTAATGATCGCTTTAGCCTTGAATGCACTAAAAGTACAATAAACATTAGAGCACAGTGACACTAACAACGTTATCGTGTTATCTTCGTGTATGTATTATACGTGTATACGGAGCGATACGAATAATACTTGTATCTATTGCGAGTTGATATGTTAATTCGCCGAACATGTAACATTGGATCGAGTGTATATAGCAGCAATTATTTCCAACGTAAATTCAACATTATACATTTATACGTACGTAAAACAGAGATTTGTGCATTCTAGGATTAAATTCCAGAAGTGGAAATGGATAAATAGCCCTCCCGAGTTTCACTCGAACGGTTCGCTCGGCGGGTTCTCCGCAATGTTCACGGTTGCCGGACCAGAGTGCACTTGTCAAAACTTTTATCTTAGCCCGCATCTACCAGCGAGAGAGAAAAACACGGAACGGAGGTGAGGACAATGGCTGGTCCTGCACGGCGGATGGTCCTGCCGAAGGAAGGCGAAGAAAAAGGAAAAGGAGAAGAAAAAAAAAAAGAAAAATCAGCCGACAGAGGTCTCGAATAATTGCGGCGGATAGTTCGGAAAGGCGCCGACTGGCCCTCCTTGGCACGCCTGTCAGAAGATATTAGGATTTCTATCGCGGATCCTGCCGTCCGCAGGACTCGTTAACGGAGATCTTAGGATTGTTCCTTTCGTAATCCAATAAGGATGAGATTCTATGCGCGACTGTTTTTTTTTCTTTATTTTTATTTCTGCTAGCCCGTTTGAAGAAACCGCGCCGCGCCGATCGCGACTATAACGACAATAGATAGCTGCTTGAAGTATGTTGACGCGATTCGACGACCCCGCGGGGTCAATTATGACAATTAAATTACTCACAGATATAGATTACGCTTACATCTTGACGCTTACGTCAAAATAACGTGCTTAAGCAAATCTGTACGGGGATCGTCAGATATATCTCGTATTCTGAAACAAGGCAACTCGAGATATCATATCGCGCGGCTCGTGATGCCCGCAGGTATATGTCTTGCGGTCACGTAGTGGTGACCTTAGCTCGTTTCTGCTCTATAGGGTGGTCGGCCCTTTGGACAGGTCAGTTCGGGATTCGGAAGCTGTATTGGGGCGGGGCGGACGTCAGATGGAAAGCAGTTCTAATTTGATACCAAGTCGGGAGGCCAAACAAACAGCTACGTCCCCCCCCTTTCCACCCCCGGGCCCCCCCC
>NW_017279009.1:532281-583938 GCF_001594065.2 Cyphomyrmex costatus | reverse complement strand
AAATTATTTTTATTACTATATGGCAGAGACAAGAGAGTATCGTGCAAACTTCTCTAAATCTAGCGTCGTGTAAATTTCTCTAAGTTTAAAATTTAAGTTTATATTTAGTACGAAGGTTTAGTAAATTTTAACTAACGGTAAACGCGCGGTAAAACGGCACATGTAATGAACCCCGATATGCTCGCCGTCTCGCGTTATCACGTGCCTTTGCGGGAGAAGGCTTCGGAGAGAGAGAGCTTCTCAGAGGCCTCGTCGATTCTCGCGCGGCGACTCTTGCTCGACCTTTTTTCCGCAAACTTCCGAAGGTCATTACGAGGTTCCTGCGAGAACGCTCGGGACTCGTAAAGCCCCGTCGTAAAAATCGCCAAAATACACGCACCTTACATGGTAGCCTCGTGTAGGCGGGTGTCATATCCCCGCAAAATCATTGCCACTAAAAATCAGGGGTTTCCGCAGCAAATTTATAACGGTCGTCCAACGCGGACGGCGCGTCGTGTGTGTGCCCGTCAAAGGTGTTGAATATTTCTCGCTGTAAAAGAAGCAACATGCTGCTTATTAAAACTAAAACTTGGGAATATAGTAGCGGATTCCGATTCATTTACGGAAAGAAAAGAGAAAAAACGTTTCCGCCGTTCAGAGAAAATTTTTGAAATTTCCAAGATCTTTACTAAATCTATTCTACTCTAATTATTATAAGTCGTTTCTAATAGCAATTATTGCCAATTAAATAAGTAATTTAACAGTTAGTTTATAATTGGCAACATTTTTAATTCAAACATTTTCGTTTCGGAAAAAAAAAAAAAAAATAAGAAAAAGTATGTACGTTCTGATATTCATGGATTGCGCTTATTCAATTTTTGATTCTACTGGAATTTCGGCAAGTTTCTCAATCGACAATGCGCATCGACTTTGATGGAAATCCGTTGCTTTTAGAAAATGCGAGCGGCAACAAAGAGAGCGCGGATGCACGTGGAACTCGAGGATCGGTCGGGACTTTCCCCGGAGCAAATATGTTTTCGCGGTAAATTTGGCCGAGTAAATGCGACGTCGTGGGGCACCCTTAGCTTTATTAGCTTCCCCTTGTCCCCTCTCAGCGTCCCCTTTCCCGCGTTTCCCTCGGCCCGCGCGAGCCGACTCCCGATGCATGATCCCGATCCGTATATAATGTGCATGCGCGGAGATTTGCGAGGCATTATGCGCGCCCGCCTCCTCGAAATGCAGCTCGCATATGCGAGCGCTCGAGTACGCTTCGAGTGTTCACGTAAGCTACGTAGGAAAAATATGTTCGACGGGGTGCACTTGTACGAGGGTGGGTAATTGGCTCTCTTGATCGCAGGACCGCTTTTCAATGTCCCTCCCGCGCCCTTCCCGCCCTTCCTCGTCGACCTTCCTTGACCGTTCGCGCTGCTTCCGCCATTTTTGGTTCGTGCCTGACCCTCATTGTGATCCTATTGATGGATCATTTCTGATTTCGATATCCATTCGTACAAAATTCGCGGCGCGCATTGTTTTCAATTATTTTCCTAACTTTCCGGAGCGCGTTTTTATTTCTCCCTTTCCAATCTAGAATTATGCATATTGCATTACATTAATTAACGAAGGTTAACAGGACAATTTAATAAACGTTACAAAAGCAACCAATTCAATAAAACGCGGCGGTATTTTAATTTACGCCCGATCAATTATCGACGTGATTTACTGCGTAACGCAAAATGATGTGGCCGTTGTATGCTATTCGTTAAAAACTCAAAATCTCGCAACACACAGGCTAATAAAAATGCGTCGTACACACATACGCAACAACAGTGTGTGTGTGTGTGTGTGTATCACGGGAAAAAAACATTACACGCGAACGCGCAGAGCGATAATAGGAAAATACCGCCGACGCGGTCGCGTTCGGCTTCGACATTAAGTCCGCGATGGCGATAATGATAATAAAGAGACGGCCAACTCGGAAGACAGGTACATCCCCTCGCGAGGGTGACGGTACAGGGGTGGTACGCGGGGAACGAGAAAGCGTGTCGAGCCATTTCGCGCCGAGGGATGACACCCGAACACGCGGGAAACAATGCCGTGACACGATGTAGGTAATACAATGCAGTGAATGGTCGTGCGTATCATTATTCTGGTGCTATTGTTGGCTACCGGATGAGAGACATTTTTTTAGGATATCCTTCGATGGACCATCGTAGACGTAACAATTCTATACGTGTACTAACACAATAACGGTACTAATAACAGAATCGCGTAGTAATATTTTTTCCTCCTTTTTTAATCTTATACTTAACTTAATTCTTTACTTCTTATTTTTTTCATCCCTAAAATTTGTATCTATATCAAAATGAAGATTTAGAAGCAAGAATTCTTCTTTTTTATGGACCTCACTACAGGGTGTGTCACCAAAATCCGGATAAATTTAAATTTAAATTTTCCGCTATATTGTACCTCCGCCAGAGGATGTTGTTGGCTTTCTGAGATGCCCGATGCTTCTAGTAAACAATCATATTCTCAAAATGACCGCGATGTTGAAATCAATTAGCGGAGTATAATCGAAGGCCTTCGCGCTGAATGCTCAGCAATGAAATAATTCTATTTTTTGGATACCCGAGATCAACCGTTTATGACGTTGTTGGCTAAATTTACACCTTTAGAACAGTTCAACGAAGGTTCCAGTATATGCCAACGAGGAAGAGTCACTCGCAAGAACGCACCGCGAGGACCCCCGCAGTCGTTGAAAAAGCTCAAGCGCTGATTTTGGATGACCCAGGGCAATCGTTGCGAAAATTAGCATCGATTGTTGGTGTAAGCGAGCCAACAATGTGTCGAATTGCCGAGGAGGACCTTCGATACAAATCGTATACACATTAAAGATACGACAGATGCTCTCTGAGGCTGCGAGGACAAGGCGAGTTGCTCGCTGCAATCTGCTATTGTGTTCCTTGAAAAACGAAGCGTCGGGACGAATCAGGTTCTTTTCTGACGAAGAAATTTTTACTGTTGATGCCAAAATCAACCGGAGAAATGACCGACGGCTCGCCTACAACCCCCCGAGGATGTCCCTGTTGTTGCTAGAACGAAATTTCCGGACAATGTTCACGTTCTAGGTGTCGTGTCCAGAGAGGGTCATGCCACTACATTTCTTTAAAAAAAGGGAAATTGTCACAAAAGAAATGTATTTGCGCTAATTCTAATGGATGTAGTGAAGTTGTGGATGAGAACTGTCGCGTCCGGAAGATCATGTTTTTCAACAGGACGGTGCAGGGTTCATACGAGTCATTTTCTCAGACAATGTCAATATCTTTTGGTCCAAGAAATTCTGGCCTCTCAACAGCCCAGATTTAAATCCTTTGGACTACTTACACGTATGGAGCGTAGTTGAAAGGGTCACTAACAAGTCTCGGCATCCTAATGTGACGTCATTAAGGACCGCTATTGAGGCAGCATTCGTCGGCATGGACAGCGCTACATTACAGCGTACGTGCGAACGCTTCAGACCGAGAATAGAGGCCGTCATTCAAGCTAATGGGGGATATATCGAATAATTATGTTCTATAGGGATCCCCCACGTGCCACGTAAAAGGATTTTTTGTAATATTTAATTTTTCATTAAAAACATTTTGTTTGAAGAAATTGTTCAATTTGTCCGGATTTTGGTGACGCACCCTGTATATTTAAAATATGTATACATTTAATGCCTTATTGGATACATGAAATATTATTTATGTACGTCATTTTTCATCGAGGTAGTACAAATTTGAACATCCATCCGCGAAAAGCATTGTGATCGAAGAGTAGGAGAGAAGAATTTCACTCGCGAAGATTAAATTGGCTAGCGCGGGCCGATCTCGTGGGAATCACTGAAATCTTAATTCCTCGTGTCGGTACGCTTTGAAAGAGGGCTCCGTTTTCATAGAGCCAAGCCTCACGATTGTTGCGTCGTCGTCGCAAACACGGCGTTGTACATACGGTAATTATATTTACTTTCCCGGTTTTATTATTGATGGCCGCCTGAATATGAGATTCTCTACCTTCGTCTTGATCCCATCCGGTTTAATAATTTAATCAAAAATTTATTTCTGATAAGCCGTTTCTTTTTTTTTTTTGCCAAAGGGAGAAATTGTAGAATAGAGAAATCCATTAACGAAATGAAAATGATTAAAACGACACGCTTGAAGAGACTTGAAACTGCAAAGAGAGGATATGGAATGAAATTATTCCATAAATAAACCAGAGACACCCGGAGAATTTTAGCCATTAACAAAAGTTTAAATCGCGCGCGTTTCCGATCGTTATGCGTCGATGTGATGAAGATGGCATCCCGGCGAAGGCGGAAAGACTTAAATAGGGACGGGATAGACGATTCTGGACAGCTGGATTCGCTTGTTCCCGGTCGACGGAAGTGACGTCGCAGCCGGAAATTCGTACTGGAAATTCCGATGGGTTCGAGAGGTCGAGGAAGGGAAAGGAGTGCAACAATCAGGGTAGACCCGGCATTACGTCCCATTCATCCCCTACTAGCGCCCCTTACCACTCTCGAACCGTATTTGGCTGACAATTCTTCATTTGCGTGCAGCAAACTCTCTGCAACGTGGCGGCGGCGAGGCGAGGTGTTCGAACGGAGTGCGAACGCGAAGAACGTTTTCGAAAACCCGAATGATGATTGTTAAATATAATTAAATGCAAAAAGAACTTTTGCCTCGAAACATTCATACCGAACGTATCATTTAATGTAAGAGAAAATGAACAGTGATTCGCGTCACAGCACAAAATCGTGTTTGTACATGTATATTAATTACAAATACAATATTGTTGAATTCTTCAATAATTCTTTTCTAAAAACACTATATTATGTTCTTTCCGTGTAAACGCGTTGTAACTCTGTGAACATTAAAATGTTTTCTAACGCATGTGTTACTCTAATAGGAGAAACACTTGATCGCTCGTAGACATCACTACAACAGGCGGGCATTTCGCACGACACAGTTAGATGTACTACATGTATATAGAGAATACAGAGACGTACGTTTTACATCGTCACTTGGCTGGTATTGTCGCGGAGCTTACCAATCAGCAATACGAAATTCGGTGATCCTCCGATCTGATTAAAGATTCGTCTCTCTGAGCTAATTTCTCAGTACAACATGTGTTTGAAAATATGAATGTTTTAATAATGTCTTTATTATTATAAGAAGTAAAAAGTACATGCACAAGAAGGGAATTACGTGTGACGGAAAAACAGAATTCTGGAAAATACAAGGTGTGCCTCGCATAAAGCTGTTCCCCCAGTTTCTGATCACTCTAATGAATTATAATTGATTGAGCTAAGGCTTGTTTATCTAACTGATTAATAAAGCTGATTATTCTAATTAATAGCGGTATTTCGCATCGGAACGAGTAAACAAAGACGCGCCATTACTCGGTCAAGATTCATTAAAAGCGCAAACACGTCGAGCGTTTGCTCGCGGAAGCGAAATCCGCACGTTTTCCGATTCCGCGCTCGCGCGGTTAATTACCCATCGCGAGGTGTTACATGGTGAAATGTTTCGCAGGCGAATAGTGCACGCCCGCGCGCGCTCGCGCGCGCGTTTCTGCGCTGATTACAGCGCGTTTACACGGAGAAAACTTCGGAATTATTCCCGATTATTCAAATTTGAGATCCTTGCTGAGTGCGCGCGCGCCGATTCAAATTTATGCAAAAATCTGACAACGCGAATCCCTGCTCTTATTAATATGTATCAATTTGACGACCGCCATCTTTTTTCGCGCTGCAAGACTGTCGCTGCAAATGTTCGCTCGTTATTCGCGCGATGCTCTAAATTCTTCATTCTTGTAATCATCATTCAGAATAATCACGGTTTGTTATCTCATCGATTAAAAGACTAAATTGGAGCATCGAATGCGACGCGGATTAAATGCGATCTTTTATTATATCGGATGACAAGATCACGCGATCAATCACAAAAACGCACCACGGAACTATCGCGGCCTTAATGCGCCTGACAAAGACGACAAGAGTGAACGAGACGGGCCACCCGCAGGGAGCAAGGAATGTGGATAGTGGAACTGCAGGGCCGACTGTATTTGTCCTCTCGCCCTTCGCGTTTAGCTCTAGTACTTGTATTATAATATTTCTTTAAAATATCACTTATTTCTGCGCGCCTTTAATTAAAGCTTAATCGTAAGCTTCAGGAATAAAAACAAATTTATTAATACTATAATAAAAACGGATGATTTTTTTCTACTTTTAACAATGATTTTGCAAAGTCCAAATTTATGGATTTTTTTTTTTATTTATACTAATATATTTGAAAGTTTCGTGTTTTTTGCATTCTCTGTTCGGTTACTTCTGGGACTTCCCCGATCGTCCCCCCTTTCGCCGCTGCTGTTGCCCCATCTCCCATTCTGTTACGGTCTATCCCATTATAATTCCATGCACGCGCGTCCTCCCGAGAGATGGAAGAGTGTAAAACGACGGACACCTGGGCAGAGAGTTTAGCCGGTATTGTCGGGAGACAAATATGAGCTAATACGTCATCCCAGGACCTATTCAGTCCTCGAGGCCGACGGCGACGGTGATCACGAATTGGCCTACACATAAATGCGCTTTAATTATTCCTTTCCACCGCTCCTCCTACCTGCTTTCGTGCTCAAGAAACGCTCCTACAATCGCGACATAATAAGCGACGCTCGTTAAAAAGAACGAGCTATTGTTGGATCTTCGTCTACCCGGCATTGACTCGGAACTTCGGATTCTTTGTTGGAATAGAATTTCAAGTCTAAACCGTCTTCGCTCGCTGGCGGATATATTATCGTTTACTTGTTTCGAGAAATTTATCTATAATTATTTTAATATATGGTGCGTACAGCTTGATGTACTTATTTCAATCTGTCCATACTTTTAATTTCTCGGGGTGTCAATCAGCTGTCACATGTAAAAGTGTAACGATTTAAAAAAATTTTTTTACGTGCAAGTTATATATAGTTGCATAAATATTTCGCGAAAAGATCGTCGGCGCTAACGGCGATTTCAGAAAATCCATCGTCGTTTAGGCGAAAGTTAGGTAAAACACGCCGCCGCACTCCGGCTTTGTTTTCCTTCTCTCTCGAAGGAGCAATCGCTTTTTTTCCTCCTCCCCCGAGACTTCCGCCTGCGGCTGTTCGGGTATCCCTTCACGATAAACACAAGCAATGACTGCGATCAAAGCATTACGAGCCACGTAGTAATTCGTACAGGCTGAGAGATAATACCACATCAAATACGTTGCGTCATTTAATTATCGTTGCCGAAATAAATAAATAAATAAATTTGTTCACCGCACTCATTGTGCAGAAGTTGGTAGACCCGAACGCATATGTCGACATTTATTTCTCTCACGAAGTCGTGATATTATATACGCAATTAACGACTACGTCCCTCTTCTCTGTACACGTTGAAACGACAGACAAGTTGATTATTAAATATCCGCGTATCGGAGACGATTAAATTGACATTTGTAATTGTTACGATATGTTTTCAGCGTGAAGCAGAAAAACAATTTGCGGTTTCTTTTTAAATAGACACACGTCTTCTATCCAAAGTTTCCCCATATATTATATCACGAATTTTTATCAAATTTTATTTAATTTTAAATAAAATATTTAAATAAATCATCACCGAGAGATTTCAAAAAATTATTCTGAAAAATCTTAAAAAGATTATATTGTTCTAAGAAATGCAGTAATGACTAGAAAACCTATATCTTCAGAACATAATCTTGTGAAGATTAGACAAGTCGCTTAGCGCGACAGTATGCTGCATTCACATGCAAATGCCTGTCAACAGGTATCCTCGGCTATTCGCTTATGTGTGTGCAATGTATTCTTTTAAGAAAATCTTGACAATAATTAACGTAATTTCTTCAATATAGTGCTCGTCTTAATAATTAAACACACTAAGAAAAAAATAAAAATTTTAATAATTCGAAATATATAACTTTTTATTATTTATGTCTTCGGATTCTAGTTTAAAAGAGGGAAATTTTACCTGAAGTAAAGATTTCATAGATCGATATATGCTAACCCGACGCTGATAATACTAAGATAACGGTTCCAATTACACGAGATAGCTCGCACGATGTTTAAGGATTTTAATGAACTGAGAGAGTTAAAACAATTGCTTGTGAGAACAGCGATAAAATATAAAATTATTCTAAATTTCCTATTTTGATGATTTTACCGCTGTTTCGCCCCAAGGCATTGAATTAGCGATAGACTGATTCGACGAGAGAATAATTTCGTCGAAAATCAAAACCTCATTCGCGTGCGTTGAAGAAGCAGAATTGAGGAATTACCCTCAGTTTTTCGCGTTCATCAACGAAATAAAACAAATTCAAGCTTCATTCTAATCCGTGAAAATGCTGATCGTCTTACCGACTCGTTAGAATCACACTGTCCATCGCCATTATTATTCAAAATGTCGGAGCCCGAGTCGTGCGCATCGTGAAGAGGGATTATCGAGTTGTGGACAGGGGAGGCGGGCGAGAGGGAAGACAAGGCATTCTCAAATCTGTCGAATCGAATATCTGGGTAATGGCTTTCTAGATCTCCCGCTGCCAGAGCAATACGGGCCCGTTCTCCACGACGAGCGCGCTTAAATTAAGGACGGACCCCTCATTTTCTTAAAATATTAAATCATCGTCCTGGTGTCGCAGCGGGGCTGCCGGGGCCCGAGGAATTAAAATTCATTGGTCGAAGAAACCCATGTCACCGGCCGAGTGCTATCGTAAATACCTGTGGTTCCTTTCCCCCACTTGCTTTCATCTTCTCTTTTCGATCGGAACGAGATTATAGTAAAATCATCCGTGAAACTGTGTGTACCTACATTTGCGGTTAGATTTATGCGTTTATAATTTTCAGTTTGGATAACGAAGAAAAGCATAAGAATGCACACCTGTCTTGCATCATAAATTAATAAAAATTTGATTCTTTACGTACGATAATATCAAACACAGCACACACGCAGTAATATCAAGTTCGATGGCAATCAATCCTTAGATTGTGGTAATAGATACACTCGTCTATCTTCGAAAATTATTAGAGCATCGAAGATCGAGCGGTGTAAGTTTCCAGACGGTTACCGGTTGGCGATGATCTTCGTATAGTGGAGACACGCATTCCACGTATACGAAGGGCCTGAACAGGCCTTAGGACTGGCTTAGTCCCAATGCGGATAAGGAGAGGGTGG
The DNA here is from genome assembly GCF_001594065.2 of Cyphomyrmex costatus. NCBI lineage: Eukaryota > Metazoa > Arthropoda > Insecta > Hymenoptera > Formicidae > Cyphomyrmex > Cyphomyrmex costatus. The sequence goes on along the minus strand of NW_017279009.1, from coordinate 574,715 downwards.
ATGAAGAAGGGGACACCACTGCGACAAAGGACATTCTAGGGGAGCGATTCATTCCTCCTCCCTCCCGCCCTTCTATCTTTTTCTCTCCTTTCTCCTTACCTGAGACTGCGGGATCACAGCGGCCCGGCGTTGCCGGTTCGACGGCTTTGGGCCTTATGCTCTGCACCTTTGGCATGGAATCTTATCTCGGATCCATGCTGCGATGCGTCGCGCCATTTTTTGCGCAACATGTTACACGATTTTGCAAAGATCGATGTCTTGAGGCGAATCACACGTGTTTATAAAACCGACAAATAAGGATTTTTAATAACAGCGAATTAAAACGATTTTTTACCATCGCATGTGTTTTCTTGATGGAGAAATTAATCTAAAATTGTTTTTTATATCGCCAGACAGTCGTCATTAAAACGATTTCGAAACGGTGAGCACTTCACCTAACAAACTTGCTTTTTACGCATATTTTCGCATAGGCTTTCACATTTTTCACCCAGAAAGCGTCGAAGATGTTTCGGGAGATCGGGTTGACAAATCGAGAAGAACATTTCGCGTGTCTTCTTTAGCGAGACGACAAACGAAAGGAGAAGAGAACGGAGCGAGTAAGAGAACGAAAGAGAAAGAGACGGAAAGAGATCTTCTCCCGAGAGAGGCTGAAATAAGAGGCAAAGGAGCGGCGGTTTTGTCGTTACGCGAGCGAGTGTTGTCATTTTCCTCTTTCTGGAAGAGGCCATCTTAAGTATGAGGAAGAAGCTAGCTCCTTCACCAGCCAATACTTTTTTGCGCTTGATCTTTTGATTGGTGTTTTTGCGTCAGTTCGATTTGATTGACTCTACGACGTTGCACGCGGTGCTGGTCAATTAATGCTTCAACAATAGCGTTACTATATACCGTTCCAATTACATTCACGCGAAAATTGCGTTTGCCGCAAGAAAAGTTTTTTCACATAGCCGTGTGTTATGAGAATTTCGAGCATTAGTTTCGCGTATAGTGAAAGTGAGATCGAAACAATTACGAAAGGCATTTTTAAGAGATCGCTTTCTATAATTCATTCATATACTGATGAAGAATTAAACGTTAAACAAATATTATACAGAAATTGTATAAATTTTCTATATTAAAGACACAAAAATGTATTTGCAGTAACTCTTCCCCTCTTCTCAATTACACATAAGCCTTTAAAAGAATAAAGGTAAGAGAAGAATAGACAGCGTGAATCGCCACTCGTGGCGCAAAGTGCAATATCGGATCGAACGAGGCGGAATGATTTCCGCGCGTATAAACCGACCGAGATTCGGAAGACCGGAGACGGTAATGGAGGATGTAGTACGCTGGAGGGGATATCCCTCGCAGGTATCTCTAGCGGACAGACGGACGACGATGGGGTTGAGAATGGAAGCGAGAGACGATGGACCGGGCGGTCGAGCGGTGAGGTGGGGGATTAATTAATAACGTCGGTAATTGGACTCCGTTCGATCTAAGATAGCTCCTATAGCCCCCTTCTCGTGCATACCGTGGGGGATACGTTCTCCATGCTCGAATACACTTGCGACACTCGCCGTCCAGTTCTCGTCTTATGTATCGCTTACTGGCGATCGATGATTCTAAATTTATTTTGTCCGCTTCCACTAGCACGCGAATTACGATGCTCTGAAGAGCAAACTGATTTCAAAATTAAACGCCCGAGTTATAATTTTATATCTAATAATAAGATATACATTATTACTTTGGAAGATACATGTAAAGTATACAACATAAATCTATAACGAGATAAAAGGAAAACACAGATTAGAAGTAGATGTCGTCATACAGTCATCGTCATTAACATCGTCGATGTGTCGCGTACGAGGGAGCCAGTGCGTTTATGCGAGGTAAACAGTGCGTGGACGTGATTTAATTGAAACCCGAGGTGGCTTGGCGGCGCAGCGCGGCGCGGCGCGGCACGGAACGAAGCGGCGCGGAGCAGAGCGGAGCGGCACACATTGCCTCGCCGGAGCTCAGTTGCATGACTCAGAGTGCTCAGTCAAGAAGTCCATTGACTTGCCGAGTGACGTAAGCAATTAGTGCGCTGTTTTGTTTGCGCGGGTACACACAGCTCAAAGTTGTTTGAGTTCGAGTTCGAGTGCTGCACGGTTAGGCTCGGCGGCGACTCGCCTCGAAAACCCTTCCACAATCTACTCCTTCGTCTTTCCAGCCATCTCTTTCACCTTCTCTCTCCTCGTCTCTCTTCGTTCCTCCTACGTCGTCGTCTTCTTCTCTCGATTGGACGTCTTCTTCTCTCTCCTTCTTCATCCTATACGCGCTCTCTATCTCTCTCTTTCTCTCGCAATCTCACGCTTTGTCTCTGCCGGGAGTTCGTTTCCTCGAACCTCCTTCGTTAAATCCAAATCCGAAGGTCCGTAGGTCGGCCGCTTTTTTGGGCTTTGATTCGTGTTACCGCGCTAAATTGCCACCGCAATGATCTTAATCGCCTTTTGTCTCCTTTCCCGCTGCGCGTTTCGTTGAGAATTATACCTGTCTTCGTTTCCTTCCTTCTCTTCGTTTAATGTAAACGGGGAGTCCGTTTGCAAATATTTAGTAGATCCTTGTTGGAACTCATGCACGACATTAATGAAGCGCTGGCTTAATTTAACTTCTTCCAATTTAATTGCCAGAGGGGAAACGCAAATGAATTGGAACATTCAAATATATATCTCTAAAGTCTAGTCGAAGTTATACAACAAAGACTGATCTATTGACATTTAATAATACGCGATGTGCTAATTTGAAAAAGACGCGATAAACAATTCGCGGAGAGAGTTTATAAAGAATTCTTATATAGACAGAAGTTGACTGTACCGAATCGCGGCAAAATTGCAGTTCATGTTCGCAACATGTGCTTTCTAACGAGCGTGCCAATCACACGCATGTCGGGCTAAAAGAAGACGGACGATCCCCTGCGGAAGGGTCGGGGGTCATCGTTCGAATTCCGCAGCAGCGATGCCCAATATGGCCGGGTCGAGAAACCGGCCCAGATCACGCCGATTTTCGATCGCGCCGCGCCGCGCCGGGCCCCCATCACGAGCGCGTGCGTACAATAATAAGCACGGACGAGTTGTATCGCGAGAAAATAATGTGAGAACGGTCTCTTCCTAAGCGCATCATTATCTCCCTCTTCCCACTCGGCGGGGCCGATCGATCTGTCGAGCCGATTCCAAGCCGGGCAGACCTGCAATTACTATCTATTATCTGTCGGCGTGGGTGTAGGTAATCTCGCGATCGTGTCGAGGGCCTCTCGCCTTCCTTCTTCTCGGTCGGGATGAGGCCAAGGCAGCGGGCTGAACACCGATACTTTGTACGTTCTTTGATTACCTCGGATTTACTCCCCTCGTTTCTGTTACTTCGGGATTGCTTCCTCAACCTCTGCTGTATACTCTTCAGCACCATCTCTCCCTTTCCTTTCACCCTAGTTGTCACTCGAGCGCTCTTTCTCTACCGCGAGTTTCTCTTTCCGCATCTCTCGTTGTGGGTGCCGCGCGGTTACCAGATATACAAAGATCGAAGAGAGACTTGAGTAATAAGGGACGTACACTTTACATACTTTAACCTAACAGCTGCGTTTGAAGGAAAAAAAAATGTTTGATCCGAGAGGCCGCAGAGATCCCCGATGCTTAATGGCGGCGCCCCCCCCCTCCCTCCCCCTCCCCCCCGATTGCGCTTTCAACGTTGACGCGAGTTCGTCCAGCCGTGTAAGCGCGCCGCCAGGCGATACGCGGCGAAAAATCCATACCGAGTGTCCGCGGCGCGCACTGAAATCTGCATATTATGAAAATTCGCCGCATGAGCGCGAGGGGCTGCAGCGTAGCGCGCGGCTCGCCTCGTATCGCGGCGTTTCGAAATAAATGTCCACGCTGATCAAATTTAAACGTAATACTCTATAAATTTACATCGCGCGCGGCTCGCCTGCGTAGTTTGCCTGCGCGCGACTTCACGCTCAACGAACAGCCCATCGCGTATTCGCGCAAATTTATCGGAAGGATCGACACGATCGCGTACATCGCAAATATTTATAAATGCGACGAATTAACTCTCTCGCGTTTCCCGTACACAACGACGCGAAAGTGCATTAAGACTTTTTATAAATCGAGAGAGCTGACACGGGGGCTCTGTGAACTGATCGCTCTTCTTGATTAAAATTGAAAACATTTAAATATTTCCATCGACATTTAGACGTTAATTGTAAAATGAGAGAATTACTCAAACGATATGGCAATAAATGATGTTAACAAACGCAACTATCGCAGCTATTACGGAATCGCTATAGAGCGATCCATGAGCTAAATTTAAAAGACAGGTTATATCATTCCGTTTGTATAAATAAACGAATAAAAGCATTTTCTTTGAGTTTGTTCCGTTCTATCGCTAATTACAAGGAGACATTATCGTAGATTAATTTGCAAGCGTCGATTTTATTATGTATTTTTCAACTCTTCATTTATTCGTTCTATTCATAGTGCAGCTGTTTTATCAGTACGACTATTTCATCTGCGCACACGATAGATTTTTCTTATTATTTTCTTATTATTTTTGACTATAATTCTGACACGCTGTTAGAGTCAGATATATATATATTTTTTTATTCTTATTTTCTTTATTCAGACGTCGCCTATAGCCTTACCGGATCAGATCTTTCTTTTCGCCCCCCTCCCCCTCCCCGTACCGTAGGGCGAAAGGAAGGATCTGTTAAGGATTAACAGAATCAGAACTGCCAGCCCAACTGTCTTCGGCTGAGCAATCCAGCGTATCGCGATAATTGCGAATTACGCGCAAGGTTCGAGAGAAGGAAAGTAATTTATCTCGGCATGCCCACTCACAGTCCATAAAAATGTAGCGAGATGTTACCGAAGGCGAGAAGGAGGTCGTTGAAACGTGCGCGCTGCCTCAGATCCTTTTTTATCCCTCTCTGTCGCCTCTCTACTTCTCGCTCGCTCTTGTTTCTCCCCTCCTGTCCCTTAACTCCCCGACGCGGTAATTCCCATTCCACATCCCATTCCCCAAGGGGTTAGTTTTCACGCGGGTTAGGCGAGTAATATGAGCTGCCACTCAAGGGCCGTCCTGTATTACCGTTCGAGTAATTATGGCAAACCCTCGCACGGACGCGCGGCTGGCACCTTCGGAACGACGAATACATTGTAGCCTTATGAGTTGAAATTGTTGCCGGAAAGAGGAGGAGAGCCGCTCTCGTTCCTGTCCGCCGGCCCGATGGGTAATTAACCCGGAACCTCAGAACGTTTCGCGACTCAGGCTGATTCCGCTTATCGGTGAAGAACCTTCCGGATTCTAAAGCGCAATTTTCGCACTAGTGATTTAAAACCACGGAGAGATCTGCGTATAGCGATACATTTAATTTGCGAAATTTCTTAATTTCTATAATTTCGCGTTCCGTCATTTTATTATTATATACGAATTCAATATAAAACAAATTACTATATCAACTCGCATTCCTCGATATTTCGCTTTGGAAAGATTTTGCGTCGTCGGTGTGACAATATCTCTTTTGACTGCTAAAAAAATACATTTTCTGAATGCTCGAACTTCGCAAACCGCGTGCATTGAAGCGCGCGTGCGGTAACGCCATTAATCGTACTGCATTCTCGCGAAAACGCGTGTGATTTCGAGGGCGGGCGACTCGGAATCGATGGAGCGCGGAATCGGTCGCGGAGTACCGACCAATTAGTCGGCCGATGATTGGCGCGTGTAAACCGAAACGATGACGTCGCTGGCGAACCGACGCCCCCGTCGTTCGTGAACCGGCCCGGACCTCGGGTTCCACACACACACACACACACACACACACACACACACACAACGAGGTCCCCTCTTTCTTGCACGTGCGTGCAAGCAGATACGCATCGAGACTTGTATATGCACTTACACACAGTCATTCCTCTCTTCGTCTCACTCTCTCGTATCTGTGCGCGCGCGCGTCCCCTAAGTACGCCGGTGTCTCCGTCTCTCTCAGTATTGCGCCCATAGCGTGTTTCTCGGGAGCGCGAGCCAACAAATATCCGTGTGGACGGTTACAGGGCGGACTAATGGAATTGATTAAAATGTGTTCGATCAACCGAACCGCGGCTTGCCCGCCCCCGCTTCCTCCTCTTCGTCCTCCTCCACCTCCTCCTCCATCTCCTCCTCTCACTAGCGAAGCCACCCACTGCGTCCCACTGTATCCCTCTCGTATATACCCTCGGCTATCCTATCGCGCCTGGCTGTAGTACCTGACGAGCGCAATCGAATATTTGCGTTTAGGTAGGCACATCGACGCGGAAAATGCTATCTTTGTCAATTAATTCAACCTGTTGTCCCAGGTCAGCCGTGCGGGCTTCGGCCTCCTCCTACATACTTTATCTCCTTCTCTGTTGCAGATGTTCTCCTCCCCCCTCTCTCTATCTCTCTCTTTCGCACATATATATATTCATCGTATGAGATGCAAAAATTGATGGTTTCGCAAATCGTTAAGTGCAAACAAGAAAGAAAAATTATTTTAGAAAATCAAATCCTAAAGCGAAGTCATAAAGAAAGTTGTTATCGCAGTAATCTCATTGTAAGTTTAGCAGAAGTTGTAAAATGAAATAGAAAAAAATACGTTTAATGTCCGATAAAAATTGATAATAATAACTTTTATTTACAGTGTGTGAAATGGATAAAATGCACACAACGATAGAATGACTTCCTACAGATTTCCCTGTAAAAATACAACCTGAATGGTACATCGGATAAACTAAGATAGATACGGCCGGATTTTTCCGATGGAAACATTCCGGAAATCAAACCGGATCTTCGCACCGTTCTAACGACTCATAAATTCGTCGAGTCGGTGGTATCGGACAGTTCCCAAGCGGATTATCGGGGCGCCATGCTTACGTAGGTGCGTGCGCAATTAACGACAGTGAGCCGAGTATAATGAAGACCGGTCGAGCGTAGTCGGGCCAACGTCTCTACGAGAGAGAAGGAGATGAGGGGCTACTGGTACAAGCGAGATGATAGAGACCAGTTCATTAGCGACACTCACGACTCGCCTCGGAGACATCTATTTTATTTATTTGCTTATTTTTCGCTCCTTCGTCCGCTTCGTTCACGCGTTCACCGTCCTCGAACGGCTAACGTGAATACGCGGCTGCTGTCCCGTTTTATTTCTTGACCGATCTCGCTCCATTCCCTTTAAATCCCTTCGCCATCCGAATTATATGGGGTATTCGGGGGAGAGAATATAAATATAAAAATATTGTAGCTCTTTAAATTTGAATCTTTTTTTCATCGATAAAACTTATTTGTATATAAACGTATATTTAGATCTCGTATAAGTTTGTCAAATGTAGGTAATGGTGGATCAACACAAATATAATTGGATCTCGTTAAATGCTTTTTACGCCTCTAGGAATAATCTTACAGGATTACTTCTTAGTCTATAATGGCAGGGTACCTACATTAATTAATCTTTAAAGACTCTTAAGAGAGCTTGAATGCTTTCATGAATCTTAAACAATGACCACTGCCGAGAAAGGAAAATCTACAAGTGCGTTCTTTAGAGAGGGTACCAAGCATTTTTCTCCATCTTTAAAAAAAGAGAAAGAATAAATGTTTAAATAACTAACACGAATACTTACTAAAAGGGTCTTACTAAAAAGTCTAAGATCAATTTTCAGAAATAATATTAGATAGATAAATTATCCCGCACGATATTATTTACGGCCAGCGTTGCAGCTTCAACAGTTATAAAACGGACACTTCGTTACCGTCGTTGCGGTATTTCGTTCAGAATTGAATTCACGGAGGATGCGGGATCCTCCATTGGCTCGATTTAATAGCCTACCGCGAGTCCCGACGAACCACGGCCTCATCGTTCGCTCGGCTTTATTCGCGAGTAGCCGTTTAAGCGGCTAACTGTATAAATGAGAGAAACAGGATTCTGGGGACACAAGAAAGAGAGAAGGAGAGAGGAAGAAAGGAAAGGAAAAAAAGCCCACCACCATCAACGTTGCCGCCACCGTCGCCGCCGCCGCCGCCGACGACGACGACGCCGCATGAAAACCTGTCCCTAATTGATAGGAAATTCCTGTGTGCGAGTACCTGCGAGATTTTTCAGCGCCCCTAACAGGTTGGAACTGGATACTTCGCGACGATTTGTAATCCGCGCTGCTCGTTCGCGGCCAGGACCGTCCTCTTGTCATGCAACGAGCCTGAATCTAACGAAACAAACCCGAGAATTTTTTCTCACAGTGCGGGAACTTTGAGTCTGTTTTCTGTGTGACTGAGTAACTGTGGTATATACACTTTTGGAATTTAAAGTGGGTTAGATATATATATGTTTGTGATGTTTGACGAAAGCAAGAGAGTTCTAGTGCACTCCAGTGCAGGAATATAAAGAAAATCTTTTGTACCTGTGTGTTATTCGACGATTCCAAAAATTATTGACAAGCCAAGTAAAGAGTATAGAAAACGTTTCATTAAATCAATAATAAAGTTAATTAAATTCATTTCACGACTAACCGCTAATAAGAGAGTCGACGACATATTTATAGATTAGTCGACTCATTCGATACTTTTTTTTACGTTGCGCTCAGGTTACATATGGGGGAATAATATTCAAGAGAAATTGATGTAATCGTTAACGCATTAAGGACCGATTTTTTTAAGACGCCGCGGTAGCTTCAATTTTACGACGCACACTTTGCAAATTAACCGGTGCCATCTAATTGGCCTTTAATTGGTCCTGTGTAAATTATAAATAAATGCGCATTAAACGTCGAAAATAAACGCGCTCCTCTGTGGATTGGCGCATAGCGGGGGGGGGTTTGCGAAATTTCGCCGCAGTCCATGTAAAAATGTGGACTTTTGATAGCGCGCTGGGTTCATCCGGTCATTTTTATTAAATACGCGATCCGCAAGATTTACACCGCCAATTAGCCGTGCCTCGCGCATAATGAATTTACATTAATGCGCGCCACGATGAATTAATCACAATCCGCGCGAAATGCGCTTAAATCAGAGAAGTCTCGCATTAATGCGATTTGCTCGAGATTTTTTCTCGAGCGAAGAAACGTGAACCGGGAAATATGAGTTATAAACGAGCCGAAGTTTAGAGTTCTCAAATAAACACATTAACCATATTTTAATGTCATCATTAAAAAAATAACTAGATTTTACATTAAGAAATTAAAGAATGCACGGTTGGAGCAATGGCGACTCAATTTAGATATAACATTTTGTTATTTTTCACTTCTATATGTGTCAAAGTGTAAATCAATCCATTTCTGTAGTTATAGTTTTAAAATAAAAAAAGATGTGATATATTAAAGTATAATGCACTTAGTAAATAATAAACTAAATGTTAACCTTTAACATTTTTTCTTGTTTTAAATTGTTTAACTTCATTGTTTTAACACTTATAGAAATCATTATAGAAACAATTTAAATTGAGTATAATATGACATTATATGAGTTTAACAATGTTGTTATATTATACTTGTCGTACTTGTGATTTTTCTATCTTTCTCTCTCTCTCTCTCTCTCTCTCTCTCTCTCTCTCTCCTCTCTCTCTCTCTCCTTAGTAAAAATGACCAAAAATAATGTTTGTAGAAGGCTCAAAGATTTATACCGAATAAAGCGAGAACGGTAATCCCACCGGGGTGAAGCAACGGTAAACTAATTTTTTCCGGGAGCGCGGCACGAACATACCCGTCTTTATGGGTGTTTCCGATGACGTCTACCAATTTTCCGCACGCTCACATGAAACGAGCAAGTACGTCACTTCATGACGGGAGAGTCGTCACATTCGGCACGTTCGCGCAAGAAATATTACTGGCGTCGTTCCCCCAAAAGTGGATTGAACGAGAGGGAGCTATTTCGTGCCCGGCGGCGTCTCCGTGCGTCTTTTTTACCAGGCAGTTCATGAAAAGCTGAGCGATATCAACTGCCGACCACGAACACGAAATCGTCGCGTCGTCTCCGTCGAGTCTCGGTGACTTCGCGGTGACTGTGAAATTGAGGCGCGTTTTCAAATTCTAGCGTGGTGTACGAGAATCGTATACGCGCAAATAAATAAAGATTATCAATCTGCGATAACTCGGAAAAAATTCTGCAGTAATACAATTCATTGGCGCGATATTGCCCCAATATGCCCCCAGCGATGCTTGCCGATCAATCGTGCTCCTCGAAAACATCTTAACGAAATTAGGTTGACGTCGCTTAATGTATTGGGAACGCTAAAAAAAAGGCAATTCCAAACAAAGTGGCTCTTTTCGGAAAGTAACTGAAACACGGACAGACGGAAACTCTCGGCTTCACGCGGCCAACTCTCCCGGAGATGGAGTGCGCTTAGCGGGTTTGCGTACCCTCGGCTCTCTCTCTCTCTCTCTCTCTCTCTCTCTCTCTCTCTCTCTCTCCCTCCCTCTCTCACCGATAACACAATAGCGTACAGTCAGGAGGCTGTCAGACGCACTCTCGTATCGCGCGAATAAAAGTGTATTAAAGCTGTCAACCGCATTCTCGTCGATTAACCAAAGGAATGCGAGAAACACTTGGCATATTCATACAACATTTTTGTTATATTCGCGGTATCTGTTTTCGTATAATATCGTCCGCGTTTTAAAACGCGTTGCGCAGAAACCACGCAGAATTTTTTATATTAAATGTCTGAAGTCTCTGTGTTAAAAAATCACCGAGATTTTTCAGAGAAAAGAAGCGCCACGGGTTTCGCGTACTGCAGCACCTATACGCACAGTCAATCGCGGCACAAGCCCGCATAGATCTCAAATACATTGTACAGCCGCGCGAAACCGACGACGACGATCGGCGGCGCGCGAACGAGAATCGGATAAAAAAGCGCAACGAGCGAAAATCCAGACTCCAGAATGCGAAAGTCGCTACGTGCTCTCGTAACGAAGGCCGCGCGGTGTCATTCATCGCGGCTTTTCCGGCTGTTTATCGCGATAGTCTGGCGAACGGGAAGCGGCACAATGGCCGTACACGAATGGAACAAAGAGTCGACACGGCGGGACCAGGTATCGCCAGGCGTCGCCCGTTGTATCGCCCTCGTAACGTCGTTCGCGGGCGTCGGGAGTGATAAAGAGACACCGCCGCGGCGGCTGCAGGGCGAGACGAGCGTGTGCCTGGTAGGGTTCGACGTGTGCGTGGTACACAAAACGACCGCGCGAATCGCAGTTATAGCCCGATAGATCCAAAAAATGCGTTTCGGCTCTCGTAATCGCGCGCCGCAAACGAGCACCCGGTTCGGTTCGTCCGCCGGGAGAAAAGACCCGGCGAGAAAACAAAAACGGACGAGCCAATCGGTGCAGGCAATGACGACGCCATCCGGCCTCATTCTTCGAAACTAGCACTATAACGAATTCGCCCTTCTCTTACCCATTAATGAATATAGTCTCGATTAAATATGAATGGAAAAAAAAAAAAAACAGCATTTTTATTATTGTTGAATAAGAATGTCATGATTTGTAATTAGAGCTTGTCGTAACTAACAGTTAAAAGGAGATGGTTGAAAGAAGGCTATTTAATTGAGTGTCATTCAACATCGTATTGCGTCTTCATCGATTAAAACATTTTGCATTTCTTATGCGTGTATATATCTAGAAGAAAGAAAAAGAAAAAAATCACTCTGATTTTGCATCGCATAAAAATGTCCTCGAAAGATAAGATATGTACGCGATTAATCGCATCTTCTTTTCAGAAACTGAAGTTAACATTTTGGAACTCCCGCTCTCTTCTTGATTTCTTTAGAGAGCTGCATTACTGAACACGTGAAAAAGTTATAGGACGGACGCATGGAGAGATACGCGTAATAAAACGCAAACTTTTGCACGGCGAGCATCGCAGTGGTGGAACACACGCGGCAGCCGATGAATGCGAACACGACCGCTTGTATATACAGCGAAACTACGTTATTGTTTCGCAAAACCGAGGTTTGCGCGATTGATCCGCGAGTCGAGATAACTGGCGTTCCTATAGGACCAAGTCCTGCTGCAGCGATATATCGTCGACGTGATGTTATGATTATATTCGTAGGTATTAATGATAGAAACTCAGACGTATGTATGTAGTAATCTAGTTATTTTCAATCGTAATACAACTTGGCGCGCGCACGATGCGATTCTAATGCAGACCCGCACAGCGATTAATTCACGAAACATAAGAGAGGAATTAATCTCCATACATCGGTTTTTTCCTTTATTTTTCGGAACAAGTTCTTCTGCTTATTCGAAAAATTATCGAACATTATCTGGATTCGTTCGTCCGTTTCTCACGCGAAGAAGTGAACGTGAAGGAGAGCAAGATTGCCCTAACAAGTTTTTCGTCGGATATAATGCAGCCGGATGATCACATGCGCGGCAATCGAGGATATAAATAAGACTAGCGTAAATCCTGATCATCATCGGTCACCCGGCTTCACTTACAACTGCCTCTCAGTGCACAGTGGCGAATTATTATTTATCGCACACACGACTCTAAAGATCGGTGGCGAGAAAAGCTTAATCAACAACGGGACGGAACGAATGATACAGGATTGTAAATTGTAGTTTCGCCCGCGTAGTCTCACTATCGCTTATATTCTTCCCCCGTCGATCGAATCCATATTCGGATTACGATCTGTCGGATTCAAATACCTTCAGTATGATGACAATTTGCTCTCGATGATGTATTGTTGAATCCATACGGCAAAGTCTAAACGTGCGGGACATCTTGCTTGTCGGCAGCAACGACCGCAAATGTGGGATCGCTGTGCAATCGCGATAGGAGAGGATAGAAATCGGCTGAACCACGATGGCTGGATATTTCCGGAATTCGCAGGTGATTGCCACAATTGTGGCCTCCGATAGCCGCAAGCCTCGTTTGGCTTCGATGAATTCAACGAGATACACGTGGTTTTACGTATAAGTATATTCGTGTCTTATTTATCCTATCGTAGAACGGCCGACTCGAAAAAGAGGGGAGAATGTGTAATATAGAGACAGAAAGAATAGACCGTGGAATAGGAGCACTTATGTTCGCAGGATTTATTTCGGGTTAAGCTTTAAAGACCGATTCTGTCCGGTTTATGTATGGGGCCGCGATGGCCGGAGCGGGAAATATCGTCCATGAAAAATTTACAGCGCGGTATGCCGGCACCGTGCAATTTATTTCGTCATTTATAGTCGTCGAACTACTCCGTGATTCCATTCGTGGGACAATTATCGTTCTCGACTTGCTCTTTCGAAAAGGTTTATCTGCACTTTGCGCGTACTCTGCATTTCCGGTTGACCGTCGGTTAATTTTTCACAATGTAGGCAGTTGGAAACGGGCTCTCTTGGCTAGTGATCGATGAAAATTCACGTTAAGCGGAATCGAAAATCTACGGGGGTTCGCTGGCTGGCCTATTACGAGCCTTTCCGAAACAGTGGCGTACGTGAGGAATGGATCGTACGTGTATAACCGCGTTTGTGGTCTGCGAAGAACCATTGTATCGATTGACGCGGTCATGAAAAATCGAGTTTACGATAATAAACGCGATCGCATATAATTTGTCCATAACGAAACAGAAATGATGTAGAACCGTGGAGAATTTCGAGCGATACATAAAATATGACAAGATACGAGCAAAAAAAAAATTGCGAGAAAGTACATGAGCGAAAGTGAAGCGTAATATAGAGGGTGTTAAAAAAACCATTCCACGCCGTATTGTAAAGAAAGCTTTAGTAGTTATACGTCAAAAACTTAATCGTTTCTAAATAAATAATTTTGTATGTTAGATGAATCATAATTGGCTTCTACGTGTCGCATGCGACGTGAAGATTTACCTCAAATCGCGTTCTGAATGTTCTGATTCAATACACATTTTATAAAATGAAAAATTTCAGCAAGAATCAGTACAAATTGATCCTATCAACTAGCCATTACGATGGGATGGGAAATTATCTCGTTGGATCTGTAATTCTCTCAAATAAGCTAACAGTGCTACTCATCTCCGTTTCACTTTTCACGTCGTTTATATAACAGGTAAAAAAAATAACAAATTGATTATGTGATACAAATATACAAAATTATATATATATTCACATATTTATATCTCATAAACGGTTGAACTTTTGATCCAGGTTCACTAAGGTTTCTTCAAAGTTTTTTTACTCAATATATATGGTGTGTCCTGTCTATGCTGAATGTTTTTTTAACACCTTATATATATAACGATATGACACACAATGAAAGAGATTACTCCTTTTGTTCAATTACATCGCAACGTGATAATAGTCGATAAACTCGCTGTATTTTATGCGTTGCAATATTTGCTGATGCTTAAATGCGAGCTCTTGCATTAGTTTATTGTCATCGTCATACGCGCCGGTATATTCTTTAAAACCGGGCTTGCAAAGCTCGTCCGTGCAACGTGTATACGAATTTTGAAGTAATTCTAGTCCTTACTCGGAGTTGTAATTCCTGTAGTAGATTTAATTAAGATAATGAGTTCGTCGTGTACCGTATAAAATCTCGTAAAGCAAAAGTCCTTATTAAAGAGTACCGGTGGCATAGCTCTGTGTTCGATGTCGAGAATAATTGAGGTCTAGAGCTGTCGCGAAAATGGCTCTCGCAAAAGACATCTTAGTTTTCGCAAAATATGCTAGCGTCTTTAATTAGCACATCGCGCCTCCAGATATTTTCGCACTGAGAAATCTCGTTTTGCGTAATAAGTCGCGGCATTTTCCTATATCCTTGTTTCCGGCGACGACAACTGGCGCATTTAAAGGATACACGATCATTGCGATTTATCGACGGCGTTGATGGATAATAAGTCCGCTAATTAATGCCAAAAGCAAGCATCGCGAGTAATTATAAATTGATTTAGTCGCCAGGACAATATTTCAAATGTAATTTGAAATTAATTTCTATATGACTCGTGATTTAAATTTATAATCCTATTCAATCGGGGGCTCTAGTCCCCGCGTTACTACCCATTACCATTCTAATTTCGATGGCTCGTCGCATTAACACACATTTACCATCAACATAATAACAACGTGCATGAAATTACAAATTGTGGCGCGAATTAGAGAAGCGTGATATTCTTCGAAACGGAAAAGACGGTATTATGTCAAGTAGTGTTTAAGCAATTTTAAAAAAGCGATGAATAGAATGTTAAATTTATCCAAAGTACACTCTTTTATTATCAAATAAAAGCTGTATATATTTGTTAAATAAAAATTCTAATTCCCTCTCTTAGCAATTTTCTAACTTGAAAATAAATTGGATTCGAGGGAAGACTTTTCATGGCGACTATCGATTCCTATCGTGCGTATCTGATCGCTTTCAAAAGTAATAACGATTATCAGAACTCAGAGAGAGTTGGCTATCAAATTCGATCCCGTGTCACCTGACCAGCTGCCATTGCCTCATTAACATATAAATTAGACGCCGCGCATCGAGACTCGCTCTTCGTTTTTAAGCACGACACTTTTTTCTCCGGGCTAAAACACGGAAACTATGATTAGGAAAGCAAAAGGATCGTTTTATTTCCAAAGTGGACTAGCGTGTGAATAAAGAAATGTTCTTCATGATTCCGAGAGAATTTCTCTTCTATTGACATCTATGTAGAATGATATCTCTTCACGTTTCGTATTCAAGCTGAAATATCACAGCTGAATCGCGTCAATGACGAAGTAATCAGCCAATTATCGTCACAATCGATCTTGGGAAGTCACACTCGCCGCGGAACGATTTTACGAGGGATTTAGTAGGCGATAAAGAGTCGAAGATAAAGCCACCCTCTTTCGAAGCTCCGACAAAAATCGCTCGTCGACTCGGAGCTGGAAAGGGCCGACGCGACGCGACGTCCCGCGCCGGTAGGGTAGCTGCCTCTAGTACCGGCACCTAATCAAGCAATAACTATTTGTCAGTTCCCCGGGCAACCTAAATCCAAGCTAATTCGACATCCGTGTCGGACACAGATTCGCTATCGGGTATCTCTTTCTATCTGGACGACAGCATATTCGCATTAGCCTGCCCCGCAACCCACGCTCGATCGACTCTCTCGACCACCGTCAGCAGTCCTCCCCCTCCTGCCCCCTCCACGGCCACCTACCCTTCGCCCGCCACCATCATGATTCTCATTCACTCCGGACGTCCCTCGATCGGCCTCGCCGCGTCTCTCTCTCGCTCGCTCGCTCGCTCGCTTTCCGCTAAGTACGCCATATACTCGCGCGCGCGTCACACCATAGGACGAGATCTCGACACGATTAGGGCGGTACTCAATTCGACGTTTCGTCGATTCGGTCCTTTCTTTCTCCTCCGCCTTTACGCCCCGAATCCGCAGCTCGAGTGAGTTTTTCCTCGGATAAGCGTGGCAACTCTTCCTCCCGCTAAGCGAGCGAGCGGGATTTTCTACGGACGAGCCGAACGGGCGGGAGGAAATGGCTTTCGATTCGGGGACGGGTTCACTTTGTTAATGTGACAAATCGAGACGCCGACTTCGAGGGGGAGTCGACCTGGCAGTACGTTGCGCAGATCGCTGCGGGAATCCACGAGGAGAGATTCCTCGAGAGAGATTCGCATCCCGACCTGAACGCCCCAGCAGCCGAGCGAACGCGTTCATTTTTTGATGCTTCGCGGGAATACGGATAATGGATTAGATCGATGCTCGCTTTACGCTAGTAAGAACGCTGAGAAATGGGTCCGTCTGAAAAGCACCGGTCGATCTCGGACACGATTAGGACACGCGTGCAGACGGTTGCCAGAGAAATTTGCATTTATTTCGCGCTGACCGACCATTACGGCCGCGAGTAAGTCGAATAACTTGAAATGGACGCGAAAGAAAACGATCGCCAGTCCGGAGCCGAGTGGAAGCGCACTGAAAGACGAGAGATCGTCATCGTCGTTAGTCATTCCCCGGCTTGAATATGCGTGGAATAAGATCTCAGAGGAGAGAAACCATCTGTCACACAATGCCGTGCTATATAGACATTCGATAATTTATTGCGTGATGAGAGCTTCCGTCAACTTTTTTTCACCGATACTAGTAAGTCGCAGACCGAAATAACGAAAAGATTAATTCGTGTTACCAGAATAATATTTCGGTAAGTCTCTTGGCTAAGAGACACTCTCTTTCTCTCTATAACAGAATTATAACCACGAGCAATTTTATTTAAAAAAAAACAACTGCAGCGATCAGACTCTAATGAAAATAAATGAACAAAATGTAATGTAACAAGCCAGCACAAGATGTTCAAGTGTACATTAATTGCATTTTATTCGATTAAGATTCATAAATGTTTCGATTCTCGGTTTAAATTCTCCCCAGTATACAAATTATACTTTAACGTAAAAACATTAAATCAATCGCAATAAACTGGTCACACAAACACTTAAAGTCGTACTTGGTCGATGTTTCGTTGGCGTGAAAAAATAATCTCATGTTAAATTTGTCATACGCCAAAAGTTATATAGGCTAAGCAAAAAATACTATTACATTAATTTGAACTTACCAAGTAAAACCAGACAAAAACGATGGGCTAATCGAAAAAAAAGCTTGTCATCTCGTAGCCAGACTTTATTATGGTCTTCTCTAATCTCGGCCAAGACACGACAATAATATTACTCCAATTCGAGATTTAATCCAGAAAAGCGTATCAGACGCGCTCAAATATAAATATAGACCGCTACGTATACCTACGCATACCTGGAGATCCGATGGATGTCCCGAGTGAGTTCAATTAAGCCCCTATTACACTTTTACATGGGCCCGCATTAAGGCTCGCAGCTGGTCGCGAAGTCGGATATTATTTATCGGTTGACTTACGCCGAGCTCATTTGCCCGACAAAAGGGCCCGGGGAGGCCGAGATGGAGCACGGTCGTCATTGGCTGGACTCCAATGAGCCACGTTGGCGATTGGACACTCTCGCGCTCGCGCTCAGTCTCTCACGAAACGGTCGGACACCGTCGGCACGACGAGAGATGATAGAATATCTTATTAGTCGGACAATGGGCAATCAGAGACGCCATACAGCCTCTCTGTTAGCGGTCCAGTCTCCTCCGGCCGTACGTCTGTCTGTCTGTCTGTCTGTCCTACATGCAGCCCGTGGGCATCCAAGGCCGCCGGGCCCCATCGGTGCAGTGTCTCGATTCGCGAGTACCCTCGCGTCTTTCTTCCTCGCCTTTGCGCAGCAAACGGAGTCTCGAATTAAAAGCTCGAGATGATACATATCGAGGGGTACTTGTTCTAATCAGAAAAACATCGATCGACTTGGAATTTTGGAAAATCGTCGCGGAACCAAGAAAAACGACGCGACGGTATTATTTGACGTAATTATCGCATTGTAAATTTACTCACGGTACAAAGTGTAACGAGAAAAATCATTTTGCTGGGCAAAATAATTAGGTAGGACGACAAAATTGGTTGCTATAGAATATCAAAACATTTTGCAGTATTGTTCGTCATATTTGAGATTCCTGCAAAATTATTTTGATGATCCAACAAAATTATCTTCAGATCTGTATCCAGTCAAATTTTTTAATTCTTCAACAAAATCACTCTTTTTTTATTGCAATGTTCAGAAATCATAGTTGTGATGCTGAGTATATCATACGTGATTCATCACACGCTCGTTCCTCCTGCATTGATTTACGTAGATAATACACTCACTACACCTAACATACGTACGTTGATTTATTCGGTACTCTGAACTTATTGTCGAATTCGACTTCTAAAAACAGAAGTCCACGCCACACATTCGCGATGATCAATGTATTATTTATGTAACATGCTTAAACATGTAACATGTTTATAGAATGTGAATTAGAGAAAGATAAGAAATAAATTAAAGCGAGATTAAAATTAATCAACATTGGTAGAAACGCGCATAACCTAGATAGCACACGATATTTTGAGGACATTCTGAAAATGTCGCAAGATATATTCAGGATGTTTCTACTTTCACTCATTTCTTGTTTGAAAACAATAATGAAAATATTCTTAGAATAGCCTTGGAATATCATGTGCTACCTGGGAAGATACTTAATTGGAATGGCATCTGGCGAATAGCCGATCGCCTATTCATTCGACTGGACTTTTCGCAATTACTGAGAAACAAAACAACGAATGGCAAACAAGAGTGCTAACGGTTATTCGAATGGTTATCGTAACCAATATTGTCGTTCATTCGTCGCATTATTAATCCAAGAACAACATTCAGAATTTTAACCGAGATCCAGGTAATAACAAGTATAATCTCAAAGAAAGATTCATCGACCGATAGAAATAACTAATCTAAACTACCAAACTGTACGTATGACTATCCTCGGTTGACACATCACGTAGATCATTGTTCAGACACTAATCGATGCTTCTTAATACTCACACGATACCGATTGGACGTGAGGATGATCAAACGATGCGATACACTCGGGAATGCATGAGCAACAATGGTGCGACGGATCCATGATCGAGAACTCCGACTGAATCATTGCGATGATAAGCGATGTTCTAGATTAGAGGGCAGTCAACGGCGTTTGTCTCGCGTAAGAGATTTGCCTCTGATGTGTAAACACCGGAAATTTAGAACGGTTTCAATACGCACCGTGATGTGCGATGCGACACGACTGCCGTGAAATTAGGCGACGTCAGCGGCGTAATCGCGTGATCACATTGCAGCTGGTATTTACAGTTTGTTCTTATTTTAAGACCATCTTATGAAATATCTTAAGCTACTGATACGGCTGTCTGATTGGTTCATGACATTCCAAGACTGTACTTTAGACGGTCTTAAGATCCGACTGTAAATATCGGTATTTCTTTCAATTTTCAAAAAAGACGTTAAAAGTTTGAGATTTGCTTTTCATCTTTCTGCTCTTTCTATCTTTGATAATTAATTAATGTACTTGTCTTACTTTGAATGGAGCATTGCAAAATTGTGAAAAATAATTCATAAATTGTGAAAAATGATACATAATTTATAAATTCGGATACTGAGCAATTATATTCAATACCGTGTATTTACTTTTAAATAAATGGCACATGTAACGTGGAATGAGACGTTCCTGCGACTGTCTCATCATTAATCATTTTATCAATTGCGATCATAATATTGCTTTAAAAAAAAGATAAATGTTAAAGAAGTGATTTATCTGTAATATATTACTTTGTATGCTCAATACACCACGATATATCATCTGACAGTGTTTCGATCTGATATTTCATCCGTCTGATATTTCACGATGTCCGATTTGCGCCTCGATCGAAAAAACTATAAATTCGAGTATTGAAAAACTATGTAACTAACACTATGCGACCCACATTCGCATGCAAGGCATTAACTCTGGGGAACATCGGTTTCATTGAGCAAACGAAGCAGCTTTGCTTATTGTAAGATTCTTTAATACGATTGGTTTATACATTTACATCCAATGAGGAACTAAAAGCAAGACCAATCGTATTATAGAATTTTACAATCGTCGTATTAAAGAATTTCACAACAGTTGCAAAGCTGCTTTTTCTGCTGAATGCAGCTATTGGCACCAGACAGTTCGCGAACAAGCCGTGTTTTAAACATGAAACTCGCAATACATACATACATATCCACAT
Organism: Cyphomyrmex costatus; assembly: GCF_001594065.2. NCBI lineage: Eukaryota > Metazoa > Arthropoda > Insecta > Hymenoptera > Formicidae > Cyphomyrmex > Cyphomyrmex costatus. The sequence goes on along the minus strand of NW_017279009.1, from coordinate 554,121 downwards.
TCATGACACTATTCTGAAAATTTTTGACGATTAAGTCTGAATGTCTGAAAAAGTCCAATTTAATATAAATCAATTTAATACTGCAGACTACTTATTTTGTGTATTAAAAGCATTGAACCACAAGCTCTAAATTTTAAAAATAAGTAATTACTGACCACGTTCAGCAGAGAAAGTAGCTTCGTAATTGTGAAATTCTTTCAATTATTAGTTTATATACATTTAGATCTAATGAGGGACTAAGGACAAGATCAATCGTGTTAAAGAATTTTACAGTATCAAAGCTGCTTTCTTTGTTGAATGCAGCCACACGTATATAACCACTATTTTCCAGTATTTTTGAATCACTCCAGGCTGCGTTTAGAAACTTCGCTTGAGTACTCGAGTGTGTCATTTTATTCTTGTATTATGTCTAATGAATGATAAAAATAGAATGACGCACTAAAATGGGGGCACAGTCTTGCATAACGCATAATACATAATGCATAAGAAAATGAACCAATCAAAGTTCTTCATTTTCTTCTTTTCTATGAAATAAAAGAATCTGGCTGGTTGATTTCCTTATGCCTTATGCGTTATGCAAGAATCTGTGCTCCTATCTTAATAAAAAATTTCTTTCAATACATCCGTCTGGGCGTCGATAATGTTGTGTTTGAATGGAGAAGAGTGTTTTCGTGATCTTGGTAATATTTATATTGAGAGGCGCATCGTTGGTATAACGCGCCTCTTTCGTTGAAATACTTTAAACGGCAAAGCCCACTCAACATAAGACTCAGAACACTAATCACACTCATTTCTAAAATTGACGCATCGGGTTGCCTGACACCAGAAGAGGTCTATTCGCTCGCACACTTTGCACTTTTTGCATTTTCGCTTTCTTTCGTTTCAACCCACAGATCTAAGCTTGTGACCCGCAACTCGCGTTATGTGTAGGGCGATATTTTCAGTGTTGTTAGCCTATAGCGACGTCAGCGAAAAGAAACATATAATAAAAACATAGAAATATGAAGGAAACCATACAAAAAAAATTCTTATTTCAAACTATAATAAAGTTAATGACAATTGATAATGATATTAATTACATTATATTGGGAGTACAAATTAATTCGGTCGGTTTTCCAAAAGATGATCGCCTCCAAAGACGAGTCAATTTTTCGAGATGCAATTTGAAAATTGCCTGAGAGATGGGAAAAAGTAGGAGCCAGCGATGGACGATACTTTAATTAATCTGTTCATTCATTTTGTTTTGAATTAAATGCATTTTTGAACACAAAAAAACGGATCGAACTAATTTGTACACCTAATAGATAACACTACTTTTTCTCATTCATCGTTGTAGATTTAAAAAAAAAGATTTGAGTATTTTTTTTTATTTAAATTTTTAGATTTACCCAACTCTCTCAGCTAAACATATTTCATTCCCCCTTAAGGTGATGCTGGAGTCGTTTAAGGGATTGCACCAACACTTTTTGATTTTAAGCGAGACTTAAAACTCTATTTATCTCGTTTTAAAGCCGAAAGGGAGACAGAGACAGAGACAGAGACAGTTTAAGTTTCGCTTAACATCGAAATCACGTTGGTGCAATCAGGCCTAAAACTAGCGTTTTTAACGTTTTCGTTCCTGTCTAATTTCTTCGTAATAGTATCACAGAATAAAAATTCCTTCTCCACGATTAAAATATCCGAGCTAATATACCTGTGCCTGGTGTATATTGTGTCCAAAGCTGGAAAAAGTATGAAATCATAGCATCTATTTTATTTAACTTTCATATTGTAAACTGACAAATCGTTTTTGCTGGTGAGTTAGACTTTTTCTTTTTTTTTTGTTTTTTGAATTTCATTATTTTCACATCTTTTGATTTTGTGCCAAGTTACAGATACATTGTTTCAATATACAATTTTGCCATCTTGTATTGTCAATGTTGTGTAACGAAGAGAGAAATCGAGGAGTCAGTAAGAAATTTGTTGTCTAAATTATATTGGAATAAGGAATTTTTGATGAACGTCTGAAGAGGACTCAAACCAAGAGTCGGAACTTGTAACGATATTTTACATCGAGCGTTTTGTTATACTATTATATATTGACCGATATTTTAATTTTTAATTGTGTCTAAAGCGGCTAAGTATTTTGTTTGTATTCTTTTTCTTTGAAAATTCATATTATAATTTTTATGTTATAATCGCTTTCTTGTTTACTTACGAATTGACTCTCATTGTCCTTCACCTCGTTTTAATTATTATTTTCATATAAAGAGTCCTTCAACTTTAATTTTATTTGTTAGATATTTAAGTTAAAATTTTTCAATGAAATGTAATATTTATTACATTATTTATAGCAGATGCTTTAACAATTCTTGATGATAAACCATCGCATGAAACATCTAGGAATGAAAAAATAAAATTAATTAATTAATTGTTATTAATTGTTATTATTGTTGTTATTGTTATTGTTGTTGTCTTTTTTACTTGCCGCTTCCTAACCAAATCTCTGTTTTGGAAAAGTCGCGCACAAACTTAATACTAGTGACTTCAAGAACAACCAGTCTATTTTAGCGTCAGTAGTGGTACTTGGTAGTGGTACATATACCAGAATAAGCTCCACCCCTACCATGGTACATATACCAAACGATAGCCAAAAATCGCCTAAGAACTTTACCTGCCACAGTCGTCCTTTCGCGCCATTTTAACTACGCATCTTGCCGTTCGCGTGTGAAGTAAGTCGTTCGTCCGAATTGCATAAATGCATATTATTCTTACACTTATTGGCGATATAGGAAATATGTCGTGTGAGTGACCGTTGTGATAACTGATACGTTGAAGTTAAGTAATCGTCGATGGATCGTGATCGATGGTGATTCATCGGGATCCTCGCGTATTATTTCGTGAACGATCTTCTCGGGAGCCATCTTTGCAAACGTTTGTTTTTCGTTTTTTATATTACTTGACTGGAAGTGCATCGTGACCTGTGGGATAAATCGAGCTATAATATCGTTCTTGGACACCTCACGTTATTTTAAGAGTCGCTATGACATTGTACAGCGATCAATTAGCTCGAAAATATGTAGTGATGGGGTTAATGTATCGGTTTCAACATATAGGCGTGGATTGTTAAAAAATTCGTGTTGCTTTCCGCTATCTTTATGACGCGCTCTACTTAAATTTTTTATTGGTCTATAGTACTCCGCGAGACGCGAATGTAATCGCGAGTGCCGAAGAAATGATTGACCGTTGTATCTGAGACTAAGAACGTCATTACGCGTAATACGTTGTGTATAATTGTAGACAGTGCCATATGAGGAATGAACGATCCTTTAATCCGCTAATTAGCACACGTATCACGTCGCTATTGACGGAGCATAGTTTCCTCAACCGAGATAACTCCGGAATTCTTAACAGTCGTAGGCGCGTCGCAACACGAGTTAAGAAGAAACTATCCCTTAAATAGCGTGTGATCATTTCCGTGTAAAACTGAGGCAGTCGAAATAAGACACAAAACTGTATTTTATCTGTTATACAGAAAGGAAAAAAAGTCTGGTCAAAACGAGCATTTCTCCTCTTCACCACACACTTTCGCCCTCTTTTGTTCTCCACGCTGAACCAGTATTTCTACGCCGCAGTCCTATTGGTTGACCACAAAGATTGGCCAGTCAGAAGATGAACAGCGAAGACGGACAGTTGTATCTTGACATATTAGCGCAATTATGGGCAAACGGAGTACTGATTATAAAATTGACTCAATTGATTTACTTTAAACGTGCGTTAAATGCAATAATTAGACATACACAATGCAACATAATGAAAAGTGCGTCGCGAATGGCTGCGTTCAACAAAGAAATCAGTTTTACAACTGTTGTAAAATTCTTCAGCATAATTAATTTATTATACATAAAAAATCAGAAGGAAGAACCAAACATATGGAAGAATTTTTTCAACAGTTGCACAAAGCTGTTTTTTCTGCTGAACGCAATTAATGTGAGCATTCGGGAGTGCCGAATAAGTAAACGCGCGACCGTTATTTTTAACATCGTGATCTTAAAAATATATAATATCCGGGAGTGCCCTACAATGTTAAGCGAGTGTGTTAATTAACAATCACGATATTCTTTCGGTCAGTGCGAGCGAGCTGCATGGAGTAATCGCAGAAAAGTAACGGCGGCACATCGGAAGGTAAACATTTATTTATGTCCCATCTTTTTGCACACTATTTATCTCTCATGAGGCATAATTGCTTCCTGTTTTGGAATTTTTAAAAGTAACGCGAGAAAAAGAAAGAATTAGAAACGTAGTAGTTTTAATAAACGTGATGTTTTTTGCAAAACGCATGTTGAATTAAATTGTTGTTTGTTAATTTTTTCATTATTTTGTATTTTTAGTGAAAAGAACTGGACGATGAATATTCTACTTCTTAGTAGTATATATCGTTGAGTGATTATTATTATACTGACAAAGAGAATAGTGCTCGGTATTTGTGATTATAATTGCATGTAAAATGATGAAAATATGAAGCTCTATTTCTATAGTTATGACTACTATAAAGTTATTAATAATAATTATATTTTTTTTATAAAAATATTTAGTTTATATCAAAGAATATAATGTATAGCTTCAAAAACAATTATAATATTATAGTCGGGTTTCAGATTCAACTCTATATATTTTTTATATATGTATAGAGCTATAAATATAATTTTTGTTACTAACATTACAGCAGTAATAACTATAAAAATGGATCTTGTAACCTAATTATTTTACCATGCAATTATTATCACAAATATTAAACATTTTTCTCTTAATATGTTCAATATGTAAGACGCAATTGCGTCTTTTGATTGTTACTAAAACTGCAATGTCCGTATCGTTATAAAAATAATTCAGTCAAGCAAGTATAGTGACAGATAAAGAGTTGGACTTGTATGATTATCTGTCAGGGTGCAAAAAAAAAAGCGAGATAAAATCAAGATGCGTTTATACGACGGTAGCATTCCTTCCACAAAGTGAAGGACAAACTAACCCTAAGTTCGGAAAATAAGCGCCCCAGGCGATCTCAGTGAGCGGTCTGCAATCTGATCCCGTACGATCAGAAGAAAGAAAGAACAAGAAAAGAAAAGAAAAGCGCGTAACTCACTAGAAAAGCCAAAAATCCCCATTCGATCGCGATGTCCGCTTAGTCGCGATAAAGAAATCGGAGTCCGTGTCCGGCTATCTTTCTCCCAGTTCGACGTGCTGCTAAATGCGAGGCCTGGAAATCTCCGCTCTTTTAACTCTATCGCGAATCGATCGTCGTGTGTGTTTGTTTCGACTGTGAGCGATAACGCGACGAATAGTAGACCGATCGTCACGACGGACCAGTGGAAGCTCTAATCGAGGGCGATCTGTTCGCGTTCGCGTTGAGGAATCCTTCCAGGTTCAGGGGGCAGCGCCCTTGCTGCGCGTTAACTCTCCCCTGCTGCGTTCAGACGTGCGATGGTACGCCGGTTTCCCCCCCCCCCCCCCCCCCCCCCAATTTGATCCGTCCAGTGTATAATTTTCTATGGTACTTTCTTTTATAATGAAAAATACGTCTTATATTTTATCGGGATAAAGTGAGCAGAATAAATTCTAACATTTCTATTTATTGCTCATTTGTTCCTAAAAAGTCCGCTCCAATTAAAGAAATTTGTTGCTCTGATCGATCTAGTTTAAAAAATGCGAAACTCTTTTTTAACTTTGATAAGGAATATTATAAAACTATGAAGTGTTACAGCAGCTGTTATTATTTTTTTATATTAATAGAATGTCGTCCACATAAATTTGGATTGTAAAGTTAGCATTCTATTAATATAAAAAAAAATATTGACAGTTCTATGTACAGTTCCTCATAAAAACAAAAAAAGAATTCTGCTTTTTTTTTTTACTAAAAAACTAAAATTGGAAAAGTGTTTGTGTTAATATTAACATCAACATGGTCTGTTTTTTTATTTCTGTACTAGACCTCACTAGAATTTCCTCTTTCTTTTTTTTTGCCAAACATCAAACATATATTTATTTCATTTTAAGTTTCAAAAGTATACACTAGTTCAGGTATTAAAAAAACAGACCTATGGCGTGAATTTAAAACCCCAGTGTGTGTGTGCATCGACACCATCATAGTATGGATTATAAAACCCATGGTGTTAAAACCACATTACGTTGGTGTTAATATAAACACCCGGGGTTTTGAATTCACACCGTAGGTCTCTGTTTTTTAATATCTGAACTAGTATACACTTTTAGAATTTAAGGCGTGGATATAAAATCATGGTGTTAAATTCACTTCATATTGATGTTTATATCAACGTGATAAAAATGATAGATTTCTTCAGTCTATTACATTGTAATAATAATAGGAAGTAATTGCCACGAGGTTTAATGACTCGCGCGATTTTGGGACAATACGGTTTCACCATTAAAATTATAGGTAGGATTATTATCTTTCGGCTTATTGAGCCAATTAGGCTAATGTATCGCTTTATGCGTCAGTCGTCATCACGACGCGGCAATAAACCGGCGAGTAAAGATTTCTCTCGATTTTATGATCGTATGCGCGCGCCTCGCAATGAAGCGGATCGGCGCGGGTGACTCGCGCATTCGAGGAAACTGTTTTGCGAGTATAAATCCCGTAATAGGATGTAATCCGCGGCGCGCGAACAATCAGCCTCGCGTGATACGACGCAATATATAAAAATGTGCGCCCGCACGATCAAGATTAAGCGTACGGTACGTTCCTTATAAGCTTTAATCGAATTGATAAATCATCTTGGCTCTCTTCCTTCTCTCTCTCTTTCTCTCTCCTTTGTCTTTCTCTTTAGCTGATTCACTGCTTGATATTTTTATTTTCGAGAGATTTCTCGCCATCGAATAAGATATGGTTAAAACTTCATTAAAATTGCATTTCTTTCGGAGACACACAATCGTATTTAATCGCAAATAAATGTACAGATCGCTGCTCTTGAACGTCAAAACGTCATATATTTTCGAAATTGGAGCGAATGTTTTTGAATGAACTCTGAACAAATTGAAAATATCACGCTAAAAAATTTTAAGACATCGACTTAATCGTAAGATTTTCAATTTCCTCGTTATCCTTACGAGTATGGTTCTGCCTCCACGACTATATTGAGCCCCCCCTTTCTCCTACCGCTACGAGGCCGCTACGCCAGCCCCATTCATTAACGTAACACGATTTATCAATTAGCGTAAAAGGCAGCGATAGATAGTCGTTCTGATATGTTGCCCCGTTCCACCGTTGCGATCTTTCTCTCCCTTCCATCCACGGTACAACTATTCCCCCTTTTTTTCACGCGTAACTTTCTTTCTTCTTCTCTTTCTGCCTTGTGTGATTTCTTTCTCTTATCTCTCTACCTTGACCTTTTTATTTCCTCTTCGGAAATTTACTTTATTATATTTATTTCTCTTAAACTTATATATATTATTATTAACGTCTGAAATGCGCAAACTAAGATATTTTGATGCACAATGATTACAATGGATAACTATATAATTTCCATTAATAATTCTATGTTTAAATTATCCGAAACAGTCTCACGTGATCTCGGTTTGAGTTACAGTTGTTTTAAGTACCTCTCGGGGATGTTGATGGGAAGGGACGGTTGTTATTATATCATTTGGTAGCCGCGTAATAGCACATGGTCGCATAATAACATAATTAATCTTAGCGTTCGCGTATCATTAATTCAATATGATATAATTTTAACAAACATTATATATAATGGTAAGGCTTAGGGTAAAAGTTTCTGCAAAATTAAGAACGGAAACATTAAATGGCTGAGAAGATGTGTGGGAGGAGTTTGCAAATAGCGAAAAGTTAAAATTAATAGTTCCACGAATTATAAGACAATATAAAGACAACATTATGTACTTCTCTCTCTCTCTCTCTCTCTCTATATATATATATATATATATATATACTTCATGAACACATTATATCTGCACCTGCAATATTAAACTTATGATGCTGGCCTTGGCTCAGGTAAATCATTCTTTATCCCTTCTCTCTCTTTCTTTCTCCTGGATGCATCCATCTCCCCGGCCACTTCCGGCGGATGATCGCAAGCCGCAAAGAATGTAGTCTGAGAATCTTGTTCATGGTCCCAAACTGTCGGTGCGCAGCGAGGCACGAAACTGTTATTGAAAAAGAAATTAATTCTTCGCCAATCTCGTCGTACCTCGTGCTTCCGCTCGATCTCGATCGAGGGAAAGTCTTGAATCAACTCGTAGAACCCTTCTGTGAATTGAACTGTAGACGAGTCTCGCGTTCGAATCAAAATCCTATATAGATATATATCGTTTTTCTCCACGTATATAATTACTTTAGGTGTATCGGTTTTTTTTTTACACACGTGTTTATCTTCGGCTGTCTAAAGCGTACATAAAAATGTATGCATGCTGGAAAGAGAATGCGTGAAACGGGTAGGTATAAAGCGGCGCACGACGCGGAAGTCGATCCAGCGCAAAAGTTTTCCTTTCCGGCCGGCAGTGGCCATTGGAATGTCGTTTTACCGGTACACGCTGTCGCATCGCGAGGCTTCGAAATCCCTGGGATAAAGTTAGGGCTCAAGCCAGGCAAATGCGAGTTTGAAATGTTACCGCCGGACGTGCGCGGGCCGGATCTGCCTTCGGCATAATACTCCGCTCGGCCGAGCGAACTTTATGCGAATTTCGGGGAAAAATTAAAAGAGAATTTCCGCTGTTAGAGATACGGAGGACGCAGTCGGTCCGTGCGATACGTGCGGAGAATTTGCGAAAGCAGGAGGGAGGAGAAGCTGATTCTCGCTGTCGATGTGTGAACTGATATCGATACTCTTCCTATATGTACACAACATAATTTCGATTGTGACAAATAAATCGCTTTTCAGCGAGCTACAAAGATATTTCATATTTGCAATTTTCGATCGGTCTTAGCTGTTTCAATTAACTCGAATCCGCGATGCGTTCGCAGCGCACGTCCACGCGAGCGATTCGCATTCTGCAGGAATGCGAATAGCAGGGGCGTGTCGACGATTTGCGAGAAGGATCGAAAGTACAGCGGGAGAAAGAGACAGAAGAATGATCTCGCGGAGCGAGAGAGATTGGAGGGCGGGGGAGGGAGGGGGGATATGAGGGGGAGGAGATTCTCTTCCTGGGCCGATACTTATAGTGCCTGGTAATGAAGGTGTTATTAAATAGATTGAGATTAATTGCGTGATTAGTGCTTTATGTGTAATTGGATAGTGAGCTGAGCGGAATCGCCGAGAAGGAATTAAATTGGTGTTCGTGTACGTGTTTATATCCTGAATCTCTTCTTCTTCCCTTTCTCGCTCTCTCTCTCTTTGTTCCTTTCCTTATTACTCTTATTATTACGGTGTGTGATCTTCGAGGCTACGAATCCGTCGCTTCCTTCCTTCTACATCATAGGCATAGGTTCGATTCAAATAATCATCACATCGTGTTTCTCACATTTTGCTAATTAAATTTTGATTCGTATACGTTAAAATTCCATAAATTACATTTGTATAGAAAAAGCGACGTTCTAGTAGGATTAACCACGAAAATTGTTGGATGATGCCTAAGGAATGAACTCAGCCGCGAGACAAAAACGGAAAAAAAAAAAAAAAACGACCGTAGACGGTCGCCAAGAGGGTGGTAGAGACGCGCGGTGGGAGAGGGTTTCTTCTTGGCCCTATTAAAAAGCCCGTTTCCTCCTCCGTTTCTAAAAGCCTCTTATGGCACTCGAGGCAACTGCGAAAGCACTTGAAAGCTCCTGAAAAGCCCGACAACACTTCCCTGGTTGAGTGCCGCGTCCCGCGCTAGAAGGCCGCCGCGACTTCGCACCCTGTCAGCAAGATACCCTCCGTTCTCCGTGTGTTGCAATATCGGCTCTATCCTATGTATTAAACATCGAGTGCCCTCCTCGCACCGGGTCCAGCCGCGACATACTCGAGTCAAAGAAATTCCTCTTATACGATTTCCGGCCGGGAGTCGTAAACAGATCTCCCGCAATAATATCCTTGTATCTATAAGCAAAACAAAAATTCCTCCTGACTGCAAACGTCGAGTACTTAATTGGATCTGTTAATTAGCATTTTACGAGATAACGAAGTTGGAGATTGCTATTTAAAAATCTTTAAATCACCGATTCAATCTTAAAAGCAATCTCGTGCGAATCATCATCGTAACGTCAGTGGCCAGTGTTATCGATCGGCTCAAATTGGACATCTGTATTCGAAGTGACATAGCGTGGTAGTTACCGCGAGTCGCTTCGGAGTCTGCCTGCGCGAGGAAGTCGGACGATATTCTAATGTATTGTAATAAGGCTCGCGGGGAAAAGCCGCTCGCGCGAGAACCCATTGGCCCATTTTCATTTAAGACGCCTAGCGATTGGTCGTAGACTCGTAGAAGAAACACTGCATTATGTATGTTCCCGTTATCTCCGCTCGAGAGAGCGCTTCAACACGCGGATTACCAACACCTTCTGTCCCTCTCTTGTCCTTTTCCCGCGTCGCTCGATTCGTACAGCTTTCCTCCGTTTGCGTTTGCTTCGAAACTCCTTTGACAATCTCCATTCGGTTATATCGAAATTCAAAAGCACAGTGTTGGTTATTAATTAAATAAAAAAAAATTGATTAAGGGATCACGTAATGTGCACGAAGCCGCTCAAAGATAGAGGTAATTGTTGTAAATTTGCCATAATATATAAATCGCGTAATTTAAGAAGATCTTCGCGTTCGTTTACCTCTAGTAATGTTAAATCTTCCGTTTAACGTCCTCGAAACCAATCTAACATCCGGGCTGCAACTAAATGAAACAATTCCTGGAATTCTTCCTGACTTGACTGGCCGTGGTAAGGCGAGGGTTGGTTAATTTCTGGAAAGGTCCGGGGCGCGGTGGTGTTGGAGGCTCGCTTAATCTGGCGCAGTTTAGACAATTTAGCGCGGTTACCCGGTTAGCGTCAAACATAACCTCGCCACTTGGCCGGGTGTAAAGAATGGCGGCTGTAATGTCGGTCCACGCTCCATGCCGTCTAGGGGAGGCGAAAGAGGAAGAGACAGGGTTGCGAAGCGTGAGCGCGCGGGGGTGGAGATGGGACGGGTGTGTGCTTACCGGTTACCGAAGTAGAAGGGTAAGAGAAGAGGGGGCTGCTACTACTACTGGTCCGCGTCGGAATAACCCAGCTCTTTAATTTAAAGCCGCCGGACAGTAATTAAAATAACCACCCCCGACACACATACTCCCCCAAGCGGTGCCCAACCTACTCAAGAAAACGCTTTCTCATCCCCTTCAGTCCCGCGCGGCTTGTGCAACTTGGTATTTTTCCGAAATTAGTCACGTTGCGGTGTTAACAGGGATTAATTTTACTTTCCTGACAATCAGATATTTTTATTCAATTATTTTCATCGGGTAGCTTTCGTGTATTTTTAAATCTGTATTTTTAGCTTCCTATAACGATTAATGTCTACATATAAGTATATATATTATTATATAGGCAATCTGTTTTGTATTATATTTTCAACTTGAAACTATTATAGAGTAGGTGAAAGGAATTATTTTTTACACAATATTGTGATTGTGAATAGCGGCATGTATTCGAATCTGGGTGTTTGAGCACCTTTCTGCTCGTGCTTCTTCATGTTCGCGATTACGAAAAGGGCCGAAGTCAGGACGAAAGCGTAGCAAAATGGCAAATTTAATTTTGTCCGTCATGTCCGAATTTTGTACGAAGTATGTATTTTGTTTTATTGGAGTATCGTGACCAAAAGCAAAGATCAGTGAATTATTAAGAAACAACTATATAAATCAGATGATTTATGTATATAATATGATTAATATATATACGATAATAATGTTTCTTAAAAGCTTGGCGATCTTAAAATCAAGTAGCCGATACGAGAGTCAAGAATTTCGATTAAATGTTTCATCAGCGTGATATCGGAGCAATTTTCGAGTTGCTGGACGACGCGGTATCAAATTGCAGGTAATCACGGAAATTAGAAACGCACGTTACGCGCCTGAAGCGTTTAAGGCATATAACGAACCGGTTTAATAATTCACTTAACTGAATATACTTTTTCATCACCGATCGCTCGAAGCAGGAGATTATGGCTGCGAAGTGTTGGACGAAACGGGGGTGAAATAAAAATTAGTCAAAGACAAGGAACGCAAACTTAGGACGGGCGAGCGGGATGATTTCATTCGCCATAACTGACCGTTCCCTCAGGATTATTATTTTTTCATCAAGACTCGTGTGAGGATGAAGGGAGAAAGAGAGACGGAGAAAAAGAGAGTGAGGGTCCAGACGGACGGGCCACCCCGAGAAATTGCATCTCCAGGGTGGGAAGCCCTCCTTCCTACGTTCCTTCCACGGGTAGCCTTCGCGAAATATATACGAGCCGGCAAATTGAAAACTAGCGATCGGCCCGCCTGAATAAAATATCGTTTAAATTGATCGTAACACCTGGTATATCGGCCGCCGGTTATATCGACGTTGGTGCTGGTCACGATTGCAACTTTAAACGCGGATCAGCTTACCCTCTTATGATCTAGAATGTGCATCTCAATTCGGTTCTTTCGTGGAAGACAATAATAGAACACGCGACCAGTGATTTAGACCGTATTCCAATATACCCTGTCAATATACTAAAAATAGTAAAAATTTACTGTTCTCATTGCGTATATTATTATTCTATATACATATTTTCAGTATCGAGACAATGGATATCAAAATACAATCTTAATGAGTTATACATATAATTCTTTTTTATCTTCTTTTTTTGCAAACAGTATACGTACTTTTTTAAAGATGTCTCTTCCGGTTGATAGTCGTTGAAAAAAAAATAAAATTGGCAGTTTCTTTAATTACTATATGCGCTTATATCTGTCGAAACTGTAAAATTGAACAAATTGAACATGAAAACCGTGGCATAACTGCATTTTAGGGACTGCGTAACGGTCGCATTTAACGAACTCGTATCGTTCATCGACGCGTAGGCATCGTTGCGAAGACAAATAAATTAAGTGGATCTCGATGACGGCACCCATTTTAGCGACGAGCAATAATACAAAATAACGTAAGAGCGAATCGATACGTGCAAATCGCTGCGCGCAATTGGAATATACACTCGAATCTGAATATCGCTTGAACGTTATTTCATTGTTCACATTCCAGTGCAATCAGAGGCGGAAACACTTTAAAACGGAACCACTTACGTTCTTCGATTCATCCAGGGGTTAATATCGGATTACCGTCGGTATTTTTACGATGGTCGTGCGCTCTTTGTTTGTTAAATGCGATACTACTATTTTCGCATACAAATAAGACAATATTTTATCGATCAAATTTATTGCCGTTTAAAGTTCGCTAATCTCACACTTATCCGTCATCGATTTTGCCACGGATATTGGAGACATATCGCTGGTATCGTAACAGCGAAACCGAAACTTTGATCCAACGGCGAAAAGACGAATTACTTTTGCACCGTCTCTCCGCGTCCCTTGTCTCTCCCCATCCCGTTGGCGGCATTCAATTAGCAGAAATGACGAATCGTAATTTCCCCGAACATCGTTCGATTCAATCAGGGTCGGACGAGTCCGGAGAACACGAATTCGTGCTTTCCAATCGGGCTGATTGGCCGGAGCGTCATTGCGATCGATTAGGAGCAGCCGAGGTGGTTTCGGTGCACACGCGAGAGGGACGGAAGGGGACGCTCCGCTCTTTCCCGCGTAATCCGTCGGATTAGTCAATTATGTATAGCATTACGTCTCCATACATTTGGACAGGTCGCGCATAGGTTTGGACGAGCGAGCGCAAACACGAGGAGAGAATTCTGAAGGATGCACGATGTTGAGAGGTAGACCGAGGCAGAGGATCGGAGGGTAGAGGGACCAGCCAAATGAAAAAGAGAGCCTTTGTGTTTGGGATTCCTGCGCGGTATAGGCGGTGGGGGCGTGAGAGTGGTGGGTGAGTGGGATGCAACTGCAATTTGTACCTCTTACTGTCCGCGGGAAGAATGGGTATTGTCTTGCAGGAGAGAAACGAATTGAGCCTCTATGAAGCCCGGTGTGCGAATGGGAATCGATATTTTTAATTTCAGTAGAAGCCAAACATCTACGGCCAGTCGGCCGAACATCTCCCCGCGTTTCGGGCATCTTTCACCTTTTCGTCGCTTACGTTCCCGGTGTGTGATGGAGGACGGAAACGCGGAGGTAAGGCGATGCGCGTCTGACCCCTTTGCCACTTGTGACGTCCCCGCTAATTGTAACAAGACGGTAAATATTGATAGCGCCGCAGGGATTGTCTCCAAGGATCTCGTTGCACGTTACACAGGCTCCAAGAAACACGACGCGTTACGAGATGAATTCATTTTCGGTTGTACATTGCACGTATATAAGTGGCGCGGGCCATAATTTCGACGATAGATCTCGCGACATCGTACATCAAACGCAAATGATTACGACGCGTGTGGTTTAATTTAAGATTTATGTATTATGTACTCTTATCTGCATAAACGTAATTCAATGGTGGTATATACCTTAAGACAAACCTTTATACGTTTCCTTCAGTAGCAGAGAGACGCGTGACTCTCGTTACGACTGATTTAATTTGCACGAGTACATTCGCGCCCCATCTTCACATCCAGAGAGATTAGCACCGCGTACATCAAAGAGTCGCACACCCCTGTAACGTCGTTCCGTCTTGAAAAATTCGCGCTCACGTCGCGGTAATTACTCGTCGCGGGCGCCAACTTCTCACACACGCGTTTCACGAGAGAAAGAAGTCGAGAGAGAAGACTTTTGATTGACTCCCGTGGTCCTTCGTTACGCGGAACGAAGGGCATACAGTACGGCCCACACCCTTTGTTTTCCGAATGCAAATAAGTAGCCTCAACCACTCACCCTCTTCCTCTCTACCGGCCCCTTCTTTACCTCCTCCATCCTCCCTTTCTATCTCTCTATTCTCCCTCGCATAGCCTCTGACTCTACCTCGCCCTCTCTCTCTCTCTCTCTCTCTCTCTCTCTCTCTCTCTCTCTGTCTCTCTTCCCCTCTGTCTGTGTATGTGTGAGAATACACCCCCTGTTCTCACACCGCGAAACGCAGAACACAGCGCATGCATATTCATACGTGGACCATGGCTGTGTGTGCACGAGAGGTTATTAATTAACCGGAAGCCTAATCAAGGCTCGTAGTCGAAGAGGGTAGCCGTCTCTCCACGTCGGTGAAACCACGCCGAAATTGCGGTCCCTGATGTAGGTGGCATAGGTTTGATCGGCTAACCGCGAAAAAATATCATTATAGTAGAGCGGTAAATATGATTTCATATATGCGAGTTCGATTTTAATACATGTTTTTCAAGAGACAGAACGAAGCCATAAAGTACATATTTTAGTCAGTATTTATACCGAAAGTATTTTTGATTACTTTACAATGAATTCGAGATATATCCTTAAAAAGATCACAATGGTGTGAACGAATGCAAGGACTATTGCAGTCTAAGATTGTGTGCTGATAAAAACTAGAACAATATCGTGCCACTCCTTAGAATGTGACTCGAGCATAACCGTTTTGTCGTGCGAGACGTCGACAAAAAGTTATTCATTTTCAACGTTTCTATCAGTACACCGGTACGTTACATCTCAGGGGTTCTCCATTCTTAGAAAGTTTTATTTCTATCAAATGCTAGCGTTAAAGATACATTGTTGATTATTGCAAAGCTCTTCCATGCGGCACAGAAGCTTGCGGCAATATTACTGAAACGTTGCAATGTTTCCGAAATGATCTGTGCTGTATGTTATAATATTTTCTAAGTTTATTATGATTTAGAAAAGAAACGAAATCTCATGTCCTTTACTTTTGTTTATGGAAGACGTATCGTATAACGGGAGAAATAGCGGAATGATGCATAACGATAATGCATTGGAAATGTTTCGACGTCAAATTACATGTGTGAAGTAATATATTTTGAAATCCTAATTGGTCCGTGCACGCAACGCACGTTCAAAATGCATCCTGTCGACGAGTTATCGATACGATGCATCGATCAGGTATTTCCTCTCCCTTTCATTGAGGATTATTATGTCCCCTCGTCGTATCTTCGGAAATGGATACATCAGCGTACGCCAAGATCGTGAGATATAGATTGTATATAAAATATATATATATATGTGTATACACAAATATATATATATGTTTATTTATATATAAGGTATATATATATATGTACTGAGTGTGGTACCTTACACGACGGACCGACAATCTCGCGCCATTACGATCGTATAATGATCGTTATCCGAGAGCACAAAGGGTCCAACAGTGGTGCTCAGCTAGAACCGGCGTTTATCGTCCGATCTGCGGCTTCATGCCGGCTGTTTGCATGCGGCGATCACACTTCGCCGCAATTATGATCGAGAGATAGCTCGATCAGGGCCGCACTTATGAGTTGTCGCAAGGCAAGCGTGTTTAAACCGTCCGGAAGAATTGTAATTTGCGTAATCGTCAGTTAAGATCCATTTTCTAATTGCATGCATTGTTAATTTTCTGATGAGAATAATTACTCGAATGATTTTAACACGACAAGTGGAGCAACTTATCGCGGTTACTGTGGTAATAAGTGCGAATAATCGTCGGTTCTAGCAACGCGATGCTACTTTGACGGAACTGCCGTCGAGACGCCGCGGGCGTTAAATCGACGGACGAATTTTAATTTTTCCGGCACTGTTTGGTGAGACCGATATATCTTTTACAAACGGCCCTGCAGACAAACGGGCTTTCTCACCGCGAATCCGCGATCTACGGGGTGTAAGGTAAGGAAGATCATCCGGTTGATCAACGAAGCCGACTACATGTTCGTATGTAATTTATATTTAAATAAGTTCAGGATTGAAACCGCAAGGTAAATACGAGTTTCGTCGAGGTGCACGCGTTGGTTTCCTCGCGATAGTATTGCGGTCGCCAGACGATGCATGGGTAATCGATCATCAGCGTGATCGATAATATCTGCTTGACTGAAATGACTCCACGTAGTTCCAAAATGGTACAATCTGTTTTCAAATAAAAAAATTCCAGATTTTTTACACTAAAAAGTCAAAATTAGAAATATACAGCGTATTAATTTCGTGAATCTAACACGACACTTATCTTCTAAAATAAAACAAAAAAAAGATAAATATTTCTAACATATTTTTAGCTTCCCGATAGTACTACTCGAACGGTATCGATGTATGTTCTTTGAAAATAAAATTGCAACAATTATCCATTTTAACAGACTTTAAATATAGAAGACGTTACCGTACTTGGGGAAAAAAAAGTATCGTGCCGATAATTTATTGCAATTTTAATCTAATAATATCACATTTACCGTTAATTTTAACAAAGTTCCTTGCTCTACAATTATTTATAAACAAGGTACCGACTACTACTGTTTCAATTTTAGTTTTTTTAGTGTAAAAAATGCGAAACTTTTTTATTTTTATAAGAAACTGTGAATCTACGAAAATGCCATTGGAACTGTTATTAATTTTTTTTATATATATTAATAGAATGTCGTGCTGACTTCACAGATTCACGTGCTCTAAAAATTGCAAACTCTAGAAATGATCGATTGCGGAAGGACACGCGACGAGAACGGTATTATAATTATATTTAACTCTCATAAATTCGTAAATATTCTTTCCTTCTCTCTCTCCTTCTTCCGCTGGATTATGTGTAACGAAAGACGGAAAGCGGAAACAATGTAAAACAATAAAGGGGTTCTTACCATAACGGCGCGGTCGGCGTACCGCGATATTGTATCCGGAACTGCTTGCAGTTCCACGGGGCGAGAGTTGCCTCGGTGAGGGGCGAGCCAAGGTGGCGGGAGGGGTGCACACGGGTCAGTTGTCTAATATATGTGATAATAACTTCGAGACGGGGAATCGAAGGCGGTGTGGCGTGCGAATCTCAGATCTGCATATATGAATTGCCGGCTCCCTTCCCTCGTATCCTCCGTACCTTATTCCCTCGCTCCCCCCTCCCCACCCTTCTCCGTACTTCTCCGCATGTAGGGTAGTACGGCCGTGAATTTCGGGATTGAAATTTGAAATATGGAAATAACAGAAAACGATCTCGATCGCCGCCACTTAAATACGAGCGTTCTGAGGATAGGATCCGCGGGAGGTCGTTTTTAAGGCTGCCGCGCGGGTGGCGAATCGCGCCAGACTTTATCGTCGCAAGCGTCTTGTGTTTGACGAGCCATTTGTCGATCCCTCCACGGTATGTCGGGAAGAACAATATTGTCTAGCGTTGTAATATTTGAACAGTAAACATTTTTACAGCGGCAGTCATATTTTTTACTAATTTTCGTTATAACGTGTCGTTTCAAGTATTCGTGCAACTGCGTACTGTTATTATCTGATACGAAAATCGGGAGAATTCAGCCAGCGCGAAATAAATCGCGCTCGATGCGTATTGGGAGAAAACTGCGCATAAAAACAACCAGCAAGATCGATGCCGCGCGCGAATCGGTTACAGTACGCGTTTCGCACATGTAACAACGAAATATGAAACCGACACAAACGGTCGTCACTGCCTGAAATCGAGACTTCCCTGATTCTGCCGAATTCCGACGTACTCTGTAATGATCGACCTCTTTGTGCTAGAAACTCGCGTTAGAAATCCAGTCCCTTGTACAATGCGACGACAGAGCGAAAATGGTATAAAAAAAAAAAAGAAAAAAAATTGCGTTCTACGCAAACGTGATTAGGCATGCTTTCGGTTTTTAATTAATTTTCGCTTGAAATTTTTGTAAAATTGTTATCACAAAATACAGTCTTTCGAGTTTGCTTAAATATTGATTAATAAAAGATCAATAGGTTTAGTAGGTTCGTCGTCGAGAATGAAATGTTCCTCTCGAAACGCGGAGCACGATGTGTTTCCCGAGGTCGTCATGCCCCGCATTTCCGTCCCTTTCCCCTCGAGATTATGTGCAACTTCCTGAAGACTAAGGAAAGAACCAGGCCAATAGCCAGGGGTGCCTCTGTTATGGCAAACAAAGTCTTTGTTTCGAGAATACAGAATCGTTGGAATCGTAACACGGAACATTAACTGGGCGGGAAGCATAACAGGGAACGTTCCGTCGTGCGGACTGGATGCATAATGTGACGTAACGTAATACATGTTTCACTTTGAGACATAATTGCGAAACTCGAATGTATTTCGTTACCAATCGCAGTAAAACTGATATCTCTTGCTGTTTTGAATTTTCAAAATCTTATACTTTCTTACTCTTTAAATATATTCTACCATTGTTTTTGAAATTTATGAATCTAAATCTATAATGTGAGAATGTTCTCGAATCCATTGTATCTTCTTAAATAACAATGAAGTTATCTACCGTGGTATCGTATAATACATAAGTTAGCTTTTTGATTTCTTCAATTATGATTATGGCCATCAGTTTTCAAGACATCACGCGGTTTGTTTAGCCGACCAACTATGGAGTTTAAAACCAAGCGACTCTCCACTTACGACCTAAGAATCATCGAAAAGAAGATATAATCGTTTCCACGCACCTTTCAAGTTCACAAAATGAAAAGAGAGAGAGATAGAGCGGAAAAAGGGCGAGAAAAAGAAGGAGAGAGAGAGAGAGAGAGAGAGAGGAAGGGACGAGATGGTAGAGAAAGAAAGAGGGCGAGCGAGAGAGAAACGAACTGGCGGCCGGTGCAGTAGAATTATTAATTAAGCACACTAATTAAGCGCGTTCATCGTGCTCGCCCGCGGGGTCAGCCAGTACGCGCATTGTGAAAGGAGCACGCGATTACAAACGCGTTCGTTAATAAATTACCTTTACGCTAGAAACGTTGCCTTCTCCCCTCCCTATTCTTTTCCTCTCTATGCTTTCGTTCAGCTATTAAAAGTCGTTGTTCGTGCAGCCGTTTATTACAGTAAAAGGCCCAACTACGCGATCACGTGAACGTATCTTAACTACCGAGTGATTATGTCTCCTCGATTTGTGTAAGAAATATAAAAAATAGGAAAGAGCGAAGAGAAATCTATAGTATCGTTTAGATATCTTCGTAACTATGATCTACTCAGATTGTGCCTTGAATTATTTTTCGCTGTTTTAAAATGGTTAAATTTATTCATAGCGTATCTTCTTTTATATATATGAAATAAGTAGGAAATCTAATATTCTTCTAAAATCAGGAGGTATTCGTGAAACTCACGGCATGTCGTGAACTCGGCGAGAGGAGACACATGGTCCAGTCGCGGCTGTCCGATTCTTGCAAATGCGGCCGTAACGGTACCGCTAAGTAGCCGATCGCGAGCGTGTAGGTCGAAGATGCGTCTTTAATGATCATCGAAACTTCCTGGTTCGCGAGTCTCTCACGCGAGATTCTTCCCTCCACCCTCCGGTCGCGTCGCCCGGTATACCATAAGTCGCTTAACGAGGGAATCGGCGGCGAAGGGGCGAAGGAAAGGGACCGGGAGGGTACGACATTATTAACAGTCTCTCGTTATTTATTCCTCGTTAATCCCATGCATTTATTACGCTGCCGCACTGTGCTTTCTCCGCGAGCATTCGACCTTCCCCCTCCACTTCCTCTGCGATACACGGTCGGGAAGTACACGACTTAATGAATCGATTCGTTAACCCTGATAACGACTTTGTCACCAGTTTTGCTAGAAGCAATCAAATATTTCTCTGTTAATCCGGTGAGACGCACCGATCAGTAATATCAGTCTTTTTCAATTGACAGTATATTTTTCCTCATTGTTAGGTCGAAAAAAATTGGTTGTGTTATTCTTTTAGTTTTTACCCATTAAAGAATATAAATATCTCGATGATTATTTAAACAGATGAATTTCTTTAGGAATGCTATTCACAAATAAGTGTTCGACCAAAAAGTAGGTCTCTAAGAAAAAGTACTTTCGAGATGCTCAAAGACAAAATCGAACGTGATCACAAATGGATATTTCCTGTTCCTCATCTCAAAAATCATAGATATTCCGGTGCTTATTTCTCTTTAGATATCGGCTTGACATAATCTCAAGATTAAGGTTCACACAAGTGTGAAAGATTAAATTACAGACGAGGCAGTAGTACACTATATAGGATAATGCGCGCGGTGAATTAAAGCAACAAGAGAAAGAGCGAAGGTTTTTACCGCATCCTTTTTATTCGCCAGATAAACGTCGCATCGACCTCAATGATCATTTAGAATATTATACTTTGCTCTATGATTATAGTATAAGTGCGCAAAAAAATCAGAGATGAAATATATCACGCGTATATCTTTTGAAATTTTATTGAAATTTGTCTATACATATTTGAATTGATTTTGTTTGAAATTTATTTACGTTGAAAGAGCAAATCTTTTGCATATATCTGGTACATAAAAAAGAAACGCTATGTTTTCATTTAATTAATTTGCGTGATTAAAAGTAAATGAATAAATTCTATTAATGGTTAGATGAAACGGAAAAAGATTCTTTGATATATTAAATCGCCGCGAGAACAGAAGGGCCACAGTCGGAGCTTGAATGTATATTAGTGTGTTGCAAATCTAAAAATATATATCTCGACAAGAACTGATAAATTTACGTGTCAATGCTTCGGTTCACGTGGTGTGACTAAAGTGAAACATTTGCCACGTGCACGCTAAAGAGAAGTTAGATTTGTGAAAATTTAGTGACACATAATCCTGCTTGGGAGGGCAAGCAAACAGATTCATCTCGGGACCGTAGAGAGAGGATCCGTATTAACTGATAAGCTTCCTAGCAAAGATTGCGGTTGCACGCTCTACGTGAGAAACGGGATTGTTGGGTCTTGGAAGAGGGAGAGGAGGGGGGGGGGG
>NW_017279009.1:510160-532137 GCF_001594065.2 Cyphomyrmex costatus | reverse complement strand
GGGGGGGGGGGGGGAGGGGGTACACCTGTCCACGCGCGCGTATCCCGCGTTCAGCCACGCCGCATAAAGAAGTTCATTATCGCGACGTTTAATTATATATTTATTTTTAGAGTCCTTTGTCGAGCCCGGAGTCCTTTACTAGGAAAAGAGTTACGCCGATTCTCAGTAACCCTTTCCACCGTCGCCCATTGCTAGCTGACTGCTAATGAATTTTCACCTTTTTTCGCCTTATTTGCTCATTAGTGCTTTACCCTCGCCTCGTCCGCTTCCTCTCTGCCGCCCGCCTAACGGCAGCCCCTTGCCTCCCTTGCCTCACCGTGCCCTTAATCCCAACGCGACCGCCGCCGCGCCGTTCCTTCGTCCATATGGGCTTCGGTGTGTTTAGCATGCTCAACGCTCGAGGAAAAAGGATTCGATAATTTACTTATGAATACGTCTAATACGAAGCTCGTAGACGTTTTAAAGCGGTGCGGTGGATTTTCTATGCGAGGCTGCGTTGGCTTGATAAAAAGAGAAAAATGCGCGCATAGATACGGCTTTGTTTCTTTGCGCATCGAATTGCAGATAAAGTTCGTTTGGTTATTCGTGCGTATTGAGTTCTGACCGCTCGATTGAGTTGTTCGGTTCATCGAGTTGCTGACGGCTCAACCAAGTCCGCTCTAATTTAGACATTTTCGAATGGCGGCAGCAGCGGCTATATATTTGTTATATTTTCACTCGAATCATTATTACGCGGCATCCCATGCGTACCATACGAGGGGATTACGCTTCAATCCGGTTCGCTATAAATTGGGCGGTATCGTCATCCGCGTATTGACGCTTATATACGTACGTATACGTGTAGTACAGCTGCGTTTCACAACTAGACCGGCGGACGTTAGGAACTCTCTCTCTCTCTCTCTCTCTCTCTCTCACCTTTGGGGATTATATTCTCGTCTATTCGATTAATCTTCAGTGTCTACAAGAACATGCAGCCCTGTCGTATTCTCTGTCTAAATTCCCCGAGGAACGATCAGTTAAAAATCGCCTTCGCATCGACGGGCCTTTGCACCTGAAGCGAAGAGTCGCCGTAAAACTGACTACAACCGTCGGCAAAACTTTCCGCGTCTGCTTCCGGGCTCGTTGGGAAAAAGGGTTGTGCGGCGACCGCGCAAGAAGGAAGAGAAAGGGGGAGCGAAAGGTGCCTCCGGAGGGCAAATGACGGGAAAAAAGGATGCGCGGAGGAAAAGATCTGGGAAAATCGTACGTCGAAAACGGCAGAACGAGACTCATGGAATCACGGCAAAAGAAATATCGTCGGTCAACGGAGATAATCCGTATCCTGGTAGTAACGACGACGCGGGATGGGGGAAGGGGAGAAAGAAAGGAACGGCGAGAGGGGAGGGAGGTAGTCAGAAGGGAGGAACTACCCTTAGCTGGTTTCCCTCAGGAGGTTTTATAATGGCGTCCAGTTATTACCGCAGAATCCACGGACACGACGCGAATCTCCGACAAGGGACGAAGACCGATTTAACAAGTGCTCGAATATACGGTGCACGAATGCACATAGACGCAGGAGAAGGAGAATCTCGACGGAGAAAGGACGCGAGATATCCGACGTCCGCAGACGAATCGCTGATAAGGATTGTCGTTGGTCCGATAACGATCGTGTATATAGAGAGATACAGGAACGTTAACCATAATGCTTCGTTGTTTTTTCACGATAGACACGCACGTGGACGCTCTCAATAATGCGAGCGTGAGTAATGACCGTAATTAATATTAGGCAAAGCATGTAATTTACCATCGTAGAGAAGATTTATCGGCAACAGGCAGCTGCTCGAGCGACGTCGCGTTTAGTTAGCGTCGCGATGCGTTCGCAAATTACTTAGCCGTGGCCATTTTCAATCCGTGTCACTTTAAAAAAGAAACCTGTGTCGTTTGTTAAGTTACGAAATTGTATAGTTGAAGTACGTTGTAAACCAGATGACAAAACTAATTTCGAGAAAAACAAATTCTTTCTGTTGATTAATGACCCGTGAATTTCAAATAGCTGCGTGAACGTCCAAATAATTATATGCTGTGTTTCGGGAAAATGCGAATTTATTTGAAATTCCAGATTCTCGCCACCGGAAATAATCAGTACAAACGGACTTTCTTAATTCGATTTATCGACCAGTTTTGATGCGCCAGATAATTAAATGTTGAAAATCGATCGGACGTGGGCGACGGATGATATCGGCGGATTTTCGCTTTTGACGCGAAAGCGAGCACAATGCTCGATAAAGGGTAGTTCATTTGCGCGCCGCGCGCGTTTATAACCGTATAATATAAAAAGCTCTCAATTAAAAAGTCGACTCCTCGTTCGAATAACCGCACTGGACGCAATGCGTCAGCGCTTTTTTTCTGATTCTTGCGTTTCATTAAAATCACAATGTAATTGGTAATACGATAGTACGTTTTTTCATTAACACTGCTGGGGCATTATGATTATGGTGAAAGGGTTCCGCAGTTGCAGCTTCCGACAGCTACACCAGTTTCAAAAAATAGGAAATGATTAAAAGTTTGAAGGGGAATAATAATCTTCGAGGATAATGATTTTTCAAATAATCGGATAAAATGCATTTTTGGAGCAAAAATTTAATTTATCGAGTTATTATTATCTGAATGGAACAAATTATTATTTTAACAATTTTAAAATGCGCGATATTTTTTACGACATTTGTGTACGTACATTTGCGTATACGATAGATATCATACATTGTAGTGGTACAGCATATGAAAGTATAATAAATATTTCTATCTGCCCCAAAAGTAAAAAAAGAATCATTTCGGATTTACCGACGTAACGAAGGAAACGAGACGCGGAATCCCTTCCGTATTGCACTCGTGCCAAAATTCGAGCGCGTTTGCTAATCTCGGCTTGAAGTAGAGAGGACTCCCGCGAGCGTAACGCCATTCTTCTCTCTGATATACGAGATGTCAATTTAATAGCATCCGCAAAATATGCCTCTCTCTAGTGTTGAAATTAGACTTTTCAGAAACGATCTAGGATACGCATAGTAGAGGCGTAAGTGTATATCTCTGCTTAATTCCCGTTAGTTCAAAAGCTTGAAATTCTAAGAGCACAATCATTTTGCATCTAATCTCGAAACTAAATGATATATCAACATTGCTTGCAAAAGCATGAATTAAGCGGATACATCAGAACATGTATACAACATATCTTTGTCCCACGCACACGTGTACGTACACGTAGTACTTCCCTTGCGACCCGTGCCTCCTTTTGATCTCTTTTTAGCCCTTGAGTGCAATCGAGGCCTCGAGCTTAAGTGCCGCCGCCAGAGGAAAGAGAAATGACGCTTCGCATGTGTTTTGACTAATTAACATACGTGAAAATCCTCTTAATTGGGTGATTAAACGCCTGCGGAGGGACTCTAATGGGAAACAGGTCTTCCGCGCTTGGCCGCTTCTTTTATTTTTAATTCTTGCCGCACTTTTTTTTTTCATTTCTATCATTGTATTCGCGAAAGATCGACGTTAGCGCAGAGACTCTGTTCGCATCTAATCTAGCCTGATGTACAGCCTAAGTCTAATTTAGTCTCGCTTGGTTTAATTTTAAGCAACGTATTCCAAGTTAGCTCGGTCTGGTCTAGTCTTATGTTTAGTCTCCTTTATATCCCGAAATAATTCATTCAAGGCTAACTCAATTCTAGAAGCTTGTGTCTAGAGAGTGAGTTTAAAAGATTACGTTTTTAAAAATTAGATTTTATATTCAAATATCTCTCCGTTAGAGAGAGGCAGTGTCGCGACATAATTGATGTTACAAAAAAGAAGACCTCTGCCTACTTCGCGACCTTAGAAATCGGTGAGCAAAACTATTTCCCATGGGTGGACGTTCATCACGTTAGGAGCGGTCTCTCGTGACGTTTATGACAAACTTTTTTGCAGTCATGTAGGTATAGTATCTGGCAGACCGGTATGTCGCTAACGAAGGAAAATCGAAGAAGAGGTGGCCAGGTGGAAGAAGCAGGTAGAGAACGGCTATCTATTCAATTATCACCTTGGAACGGCCGCATACGTATGAACAGGTAATCCCATTTCACGACTTCCGGCCATTCTCGTGCTTTGAGCGACGTGTCCTGTGACGTCACATGTATGCTATCTTCGATTTCACGGGTGCATGGCTTGGCTTTTCTACCCCATCACCCTCTTAATCATCTTTTGCCAAAATTATACGAAAAGCTTAATATTTTCTTATATAATTATAACGAAGGGAGGATCAAGTAAATTAAGAGAGCTGTAGATTAAGAGAGACAAAAAAAGACGCAAGTTAGATCGTAATGCAAACCGCATCGAGCCAGTTCTAACAAACCGGAACACATTCGTGATCAGATTGAACAAAATTATATTCATTTATAAACTAAGATTAAACTAAAGCAACGTAAATGAAAAAAGTAGCGCTCTGGCATCTTTTTTCCAGGCAATCGATATCTTTGAACGCTTATTGCTAATCAACTTGTAAACGATCAGAAGATTATTACTCGCAGGATCGGGATAAAGGTTTCTTTGGATATAAGCGAAGCACAAGTCCGTGCTACTGGCAATTTACTATCTTCTGGTAATTAACCGCTTCCTTAAGCTGAGTCGTATCTTCCCTTATCTATTTCGGCGTATCTGCCCTACACATGTGTACACGTGCGTACTGCGTACATTCTAAACAAAGAGCCATTTTCCCACATAGTACACCGTGAAATTCTACAATTGCGTGTGCGTATACGATGACGCACCGGCGATGAAAATCTCTAATATATAGTTACTCGAGACAAAGGTGGGCAACCTTTTCGAGGGTCGACTTAAATAAAGAAATAATCATTATAAATGCACACAGCACGCGCCACTTATTGTCATTAAAAAAAAAAATTTAAAAAAAAACAATAAGGTTTTTCGAGAAGTTGAGCACTTCTCAGATTAAACACCGTTTTCCGCGTGTTGGTACTCTCCTCAGGAATTTTAAAATACTTTTCTTCGCGGACCGTTTTTCGAACAGTCGAGTAATTAAGCTTTTGTGCCGTTTCCTAGCGCGTTCTTTTGTTCTTCAAAAGGAAACCTAGTATCTTTAACGGTTCTGCAGAAAAATTAGGAAGGCTCGCGAGGAGAGCTTTTGCCCAGGTAAAATTAAAATTTATTTTATCCTCTTGCAAAATTTACAAACGTAGTAATAGAAGCGTTAATATGGCAAGAGAAGACGGATGTAGCTTCATTTAAAAACCGTATTTAAGGAATACGATTCGAAATAGCATATTAATATCAAGCCAACGAACTGCTGAATGATTGAAAATTAATCACTTGATTTTTGAGTTGATTTTTGAACCATGTTCAGAAGAGAGTAAATTCTAATTAATTGCGATAAAGTGGCAACCTGACTTTGACGACTCAACTAAAGACTAATATCGTACTATGTACATCGTCTGCGTTTATTGTCCAAAAACAATCTGTGAAGTTTAATTGCGAATAGTTGGAGTACGTTTCAGGTACAATTGACTGAGAATGTCTATATTTTCGTATCCGGTCAGTTTCAAGCGCTATTCATTAAAGATACTTGGAATTCACAAGTGTTTTATTTTTCGTTCTCGGTTCACTCAAATAAATTGTATTATTCGCATAGCATTATTCGAATAGTCACTCACAAAGGTTAACGAACTCGCATACACATTCAAAAATATCTCTTTACAATCTGTTAAGAATAATTGCTGAAGATAGGCTTATACTAGGTTTAACGTTTACAACGTTTAGTTTGGCATACGATAAGACCTGCGATGGTTAGGTTGGGTTAGGTTCCCCTTGCGTGCGTATCGATACACATACACATCTATATAGGAGATTACATAGAATGTCTCGTAGTAGGATGAGGATAGGTGTCTAGAAAGAGAAAGAGAGAGGGAACGAAGAGGAGGGTGGTAGGAGGGTGGCTTAGTACAATTTCTTCGAATCAAGCGAAAGCCAATTACAAGTTTAATTCAGAACTTTGCACGGGCGATAATTAGCCGGTAAATTAAATTTACTTTCGTTTCAAAACAATCGTGCAAGTTTGCCGCCCTGCGTGCCGCGGCGCAGCGCGTCGCGATGAAACGTCGTCCTCATCCTCGTCGTCCTCGTCCTCGTCGTCATCGTCGTCGTCGTCG
Source organism: Cyphomyrmex costatus (assembly GCF_001594065.2). Classification (NCBI taxonomy): domain Eukaryota; kingdom Metazoa; phylum Arthropoda; class Insecta; order Hymenoptera; family Formicidae; genus Cyphomyrmex; species Cyphomyrmex costatus. Next base: position 525,973 of record NW_017279009.1, on the reverse strand, counting down.
TCGTCGTCGTCGCGTAGAAACAATCGAGAATTGTACAAAATTAATTATGCGGAACAATGACGTCGTAATGTCTGATGTTCTTCATCGATGCGGTGGTTTCTCATTGATGTGAAGGAAAAATTCAATAAAACGTGATTATGTTGTACTAAGCGCGGTAAACTGAAATTTAGGGGAGAATTTAATTCGTTTTTATATGATATTAAGTTTTTTTCTTTAACGATAAAAAAAGTCGTTATAGATTGCCATGAGAGAATTAAACGCATTCCACGCTGTTACGTTAGAGATCTGCGTGTATAAAAGCGACTTTACGTTTCCTGAGAATTGATCAATACTCACGCGATTAATTCTGGCGAGAATGTATCTGCGCGCTCTAGTAATTACTGTTACAGATACAAATACCTGCCTCGGCCGTATATTATACGAAGCAACCCTACTATAGCGCGGGAATGCGCCACGCGCACCATGAAGTGATTTCTTCCCTGAATAATTTAATCCTTACAACACAGGAAAATATTAATCTACGAATTTCAAAATTGCGAAATCCTTGTAGTACATTTTGTCACGCCCATTTATTTACTTAAAGCATACAGAAAACGAAGAATTTATTAATCACCAAATGCCATTTAACGGTAGATTGATTAAGCTATCGGATTTCGAATAAATTAATCGTATGCATAATGTAATAATGTAATTCACTCACCTAAGTTAGGTAAAGGTACCCCCACACATGCTCGACAATCTGCAATCAATCGTTACTTTTTTAATATTCTGAATATTCCTGTTGTATAAAGAAAGAGATAAATATACATATATTTTTAAATACTCTATAATAAAACGCGCGCAGATAGCACGTTGGAAAATATTTTATCAATATCGGTGACGATCACATCAAGTTGTGTTTTTATATCATCCTTAATTTTTAAGCTATTTTTATAAAGAACGTTCATGTCATTTTTGCTGTATTATTTACACGTCGCTGTATTATGTATATGTAGTAATAAGCTATTACTACCATGTCGTTTTCTCTGTAGTTATTTTCCAAATGATTTCATGTGCCTTCATTTTATACATATTTCTAAGCGTATTCTTGTAGTTGTAAGACATTCATGCGTGCATATATCACCTTTTCGCACGTCATCCTAAACATACGCGCGATATTTATTCGAGTATTTCTAAATTAAACGAACGGTGTGTCGTACAAACGAGGCGTGTTCGTCTCTCGAATAATTTTTGTACATTCATGCATTCTGCGTGACGTACTGCAGTCAGTCTTGGGTCGCCATAATCGCGGGTGACACGAGCGATCAACCCTCGCTTTATACCCAGGGGCATCATTCTACGAGGTATGTTTCTTTAAACAAGTCGCTCTTTCGAGTAATGGTCTGCTGGGCTCGGTACTTCACCGTCCTCTGCTTTGCATGTTTCAAATCTACTAAAACTCTCAATAATCCGATCGAGAACTCAATTCCGCGCGACAACTTGCCACGATATACAGTATCTACGAAGTACAAAACTATATAGGCTGTTATAAAAGAAAATCGTATTATTTGATACGTTTCGCTTTCCAGATCTTGAATAGCACAATTTTGATCTTTTTATTATTTGTGGCATACATATAGAAAAAAGAGAAGGGATAGATTACCTTTTGACATATCGCAAACGGAATAATTCGCGTAGTAGAATTTCGTAGAAATAAATCCGTATATATAGGCTGTCTTCTAATCGAACGGAATGTCGCAACAAATTCGATCAAGGTTACATAAGGCAGCTAGTTTTTCACGGCGCGTCGTCCGGCGATACTGGCGTGAGGTGCACGGTGTATACGTATACCGCTGTGCAAACGTGGAACGTCTTGAGATGCGCATACATTACGGACACGCGATCTCTCGTATAGAACTCGCACTGAAAATTACAATTTAAATGGCCGCCGTCCGTTCTCCCGTGTCCGCTTATCTTCTCGTTTTCATCTAAACATCTCATTTTTATGCGCCATTGAAATTCCACGTCCCTTCTTTCGCCGGCGCGCTCCTCGTCCCTCGGTCACGCGATACGCCGTTGTCACTCCGCGGAACTTTTTCGCCCCCGCGGTCGCGTCGTCGTCGGTTCGATACACCATCGGGGGTTACTCCTGTTCGACCGCGCGTGCAAACTCGAACACGCAGGGGCCGCCGTCGTCGCGGTGAGTCGGCACGATCGCGCACGCACATCGACGCCTCGGATGGCTCAACGTTCAAGACACCCTATGTAGATTTCATACTGTCTGTATACTGTATAAGTCGTCGTACCGTATACGAACGGTACGTGGCATCGCTTGGCATTGCATCGTGTTGCGTCGCGTTGCGTCGCGTTGCGTTGCGTCGCGTTGCGATGCGATGCGATGCGATGAGTTGCGTTGCGTCGCGTCTCGTCGCATCTCGTCGGGCACCTGTGCACATCCTGTGCGTTTCCAGCCTGCGAGACGCTCCGCGCGCACTCTTCGCAGGCCGGAGAGTTGATTTAAAATTGATTTATGCAAATTGGCGCTGCACGAGCAATTAACAATTCCTTGTAGACCGGCTCGAGTATAGCTTTTCGGCGAGGGGAGGTTGCGGGGGTGGTTCGGCAAGGCACCGAGTCCTAGGACTCGGTGGTAGAGAAGGTCGAAGGGGAGGGGGCCAGGCACACCAAGGGAAAGGGCTGGCTGCACATAGTCGAGCTGATGAAGGACGAAACACAGAGAATGCGCGATGCTCCGAGAAAATGGAATTAATTTGCTAGGATTAAATCCGCCTAGCGCCGCGCTATAGAACGCTGAATGTTTCTCGCGTACGTGTGCGGACTTATTTAGACAGAGAAAGAGAAAAGGAATGAGAGAGAGTTCGTGAATGTCTGAAGGAAAACGGAAGAGCGGGAAGATGACAACGATTTCCAGACATCAATTCCTTAAAAGCACTCTCTCTCTGCTTGGATTCTCGAGTATCGAAATGCCTTAATTTATTGATTAGGGTTTTTAATCTTTTTTAATGTAATGTATACACACAAGGAGGGAATAACAAAAAGTAAACGAAGCCGTAGAATCCAAAAAGCAGAGACCGTTGCGCAGGACGGATAGTTACTTATTTCGGTTGCCTGCACACTGCCCACCCTTAAAATCTTCCGCATCAATGCAAATGGACGTCGTTCGTTTATATATTCCCGCGTGTCCAAACAGGTGTCTACGCATTGTTCCGGCAGCGCTTTCTCTAACAATCCTATTTCTAGAATTTATCACGAATAGGTCGGCGGGCTTGTGTGCTCTCCAACACACATAACCACAATGTTGGAAGATACTAAAAATAAAACAAGTCTAATTATATAAGTAAAATATGAATGTTAGCACAATTACATAAATATTAAACAAAAGAAAGGCTAATTCGATTAATACGAAACTTTCAACGAACAACGAGAAGTGCGACGAGCGTTGGCGGAGCTGAAAAAAATCGATATCACTAGTATTCAGGCGTCTTGGTTAAACATTCAGCGTTCGTTAGGGCCGGCACCCAAGCAGAAGATTATTTACGCGACAGTTAAGTCGTCCCGAACAGTTTCGTAGGGTAAGCTGAGTTCGGTTGACACATGGAAGAGGCGGCCAGCCAGGAATGTGCTAATGAGATCATTTAGCTGCCCCTTCCTGGCCCCTTTACACTCTTTACCCCGCCCTCGCGTTTACCCCGCACATCTACGAGGGAAAGAGAGGACTACCACTGCTTGATTTACACTAACACGCCAGGGACGTATTTAACGTTAACGAAGGCTCCCGCGCAGGACCTGCTTTGCCCAAGTAATTAATGGCCAGCAATAACATATACAATAAAATATTTTATGTAAATATATACGATAGATTTAATTTTATATAATATTTTATGCAATATTCTGTAGTATACATCTAATATGCAGAGGATTCAGCATTACGTGACGTTACTTAATCTTAAATTAAATCGAAAACGTTTGAAATACATTACTGCAGATCATCATTAATTCTAAAATATTTGTGTACATATAAATTAATTATATTTTTATTTGTTATGTACACACTCTATCGAAAAAGAAATTAATTTATATATAATCAAATTCATCTGTAAATATAGTTTGCATGAAATATTTCGCAGCGCGAAATAATCGAGTTGTCCGCCTCGTTCGATTTGTAGATCCCAATCGTAGAACTTTCGGGAGACAAGATATGGCCACAATAAAGCGGCGTATAAAATAATTGGCTGTAAAGTTCTACGCTCACGTGCGGGGCCGCAGTTGAGACGGGGATGGCGCAGAGGGCGAAGGGAATTGCGTGGCCTCCCTCTTCGGGGCTCTCAGAAAATCCCGCTCGGGGCTCCGCGATCGTAAATTTCTCCGAATATTTTATTGTGTGACAATTTTTATGGTAATTGTCATTATAAATTTGCTTGGATTATTTATGCTCCGGGCGCGAATAAAGGGAGGACTTTAGGACGAAGGAGCGAGAAAACGAAGGAGAGGTTGGAGGTGGGAAAGGGTTGTTATTCCTCCCGCGGTCGCGTCGTTCGGCATTCGTATACGAAGATCGAAGATCACGGCGCGTAAATCAGAACGTCGATGAGATCCGCGCGGGGTTCGGAAGGTCTCGTGGGAATTTTCGAAGGGCGCCCGCTGAGAAATTCATTAAGGAGCAACTTGTCCATGTCGCAGCTGTGTACCGCGGAATTTCGCGGGCTGCTGGACACGGACATGCGTCTCTCGCCCGCATCTTCGCACGCTTTTACTCGCGACAGTCCTCCATGGCTGATTTAAACGCGATCCTTTTCAATGCGCGCTTCCCGGACGTAAAACTGCTCGCTAAAGACGCGCGCGGGTAACGTGCAAACAGTCGAGGAACTTTGGCGAAGGCGCGTCGAGATCCCTCGCAGGGATTTTACGAGGCGGTGTAATTTATCGCTGGAATCGCCCGACGGATTATTAGAATCTGTAAACAGACCGTGTCATCTCGTACACGCGTATAGGGCTGTAGGTTGGAGGCATGGCACCCTGCGATTGACAACCTATAATTGGATGCGCCGTGGTCGTAAATGGTGCGTATCTACCGGTTAATGATTTTACACGCGTGCAATGTAATCAAGTAATTCGTTATAACGGAGAGTAATTGAGGGTTAGAAATTAAATAATGATATTATTTTACGAAACACCGATGTCATAGATTTTCTCTCCTAAAAAAATGATATTTTGTGCAAAATAATATTCCGCGCCGCGTGTATTGAATTTTCTTTACGCAAAACTAGCACAAATTTTATGCTTTGTTTTCCCGAAATTTTCTACGAAAATTTGACGCAGCAAATTCTAATTTGCACAGAAATTAGAGCGTTAGGGCCTCGAGAATCGTAATACGCGTCCCCGCGCGTCTCATACTTTTCTCGGTTTTTCCCTTCGACGCAGGCAAACGAAATGAAAGCCTCGAAAGGTCCCGAACTAAACAGAAAGCAGAGGCTGCGCCGAGGTAAGACGTTTAATGAAATCAGCACGGTGTCTGTCTCTTCTCGTAGACTCTCCTCGGCGCTGTTTTAATTATACTGGGGCTCTCTCGCTAGTTGCGCATCTCCTTCTCTCTCTCTCCTCACCACTGTTGCACCGTCACGCTCGTTGTACTGCCGACGGGACACGCACACCGCGAGACCTTTAGGATGATTAGACGAAGACGTTACGAAATTAGTATCCTTGCAGACAAAATTGTCGAAGGGAGCCGGTTGTTACGCGCTCGCGCGTTTCTACACGCGGCAAGCCGTCGCGCCGTGTCTAGTTAGTTGCGGTATGTTCGATGCGTCTGTCAAATTTACAGGACGCGTCTATACTGCGCCGAGCGATTTATGAGAAGGACCACAAATTTTTCTCGAATTCGCAATTTTATTTTATTCGACGTTCCGTAACGAGATATACGATAGACGGGAAATGTGACTTTACAGTACATTGGAAGGCATTTTAATTAATTATTTATTTTCAAAAAGCACTTTCGTAAGTATCTGTTTAAATTATTATTGCCTTACTCGAGTCATTCTTGCATTCATATTTCATATCAAAGTCACTCATCCGCCGATCGTTTCTCGATTTCTCGCGATCGATATGTATATTCCTCCTATGTTAATTAGGATCGAGCGACTCGCCCGCAGAGAAGAACGTATATTCCGCGAGATCGATGATCCAGCACGACGAACCGAATGCGGCGTATTCGAGGACGATTCGGTTCGATTGCGCCGACAACGCCGGGGCATTAATTAGCGTGCATAATTGTTTACCGGCGCTAAACGGAGCTGGATCAATATTTAATTGAATGCCTGCTAAATGCCAGCTGCATCGCCGCGGCTCTCAAATCGAGCCGGTTCCTCTGAATAACGGCTCCTGGGATACAATGCCCCGAGGAGGGGGCGGATAGGGGAACACCCCCTTGTCGTATACGTTGTTCTACGCGATGCCTCATTCCACCCCGCGTCTTTCTCCCCGACTGAGTAATTATGATTTGAAAATGACGCATCGTTAGTTATCTCGCGATGCGTGTGTTTCTTTTATATGGTCTCATTAATTCTAATTTATTAAACTCTTTATATACCTCACATGCGTATAATCATAGTAATCATAGTATCGTGAAATTTACGTTACGCGCGCCGTAGATTTGCAAATCAATCGCGGTAATTTTTTTATCCTTTTTTTCTGTTTGGTATAGAAACTATTGTTGATTGCCGTAGTTCCGAAACACTCGGTACGAGTACACGTATATACCTACACGTTGCATATACACGCTTTGATTAACCCCGTTGCAGGAATTATTCTCGCTATCTCGAGATTATGTTCGCGGTTATATTGCATCCGTGAAATAAGAGTCAGCGAGCAGGGATAGCACTTCGTACGAGGGTTGCAACGGTGCGAGGAAAACAGGCAAATTGCGGCGGTCGACAGATGGGGTGAGGGGGCAGGAGGGGCCAGGTTCGCGTGCCACTGCTTTTCCACCCGGCTTTCCTTGTTCGGAGAATTCTGACGCTCCGCGTTCGGGGAGTGGCTCCGTGTAAATTTGTGTAATTAAAAAGACGCCACGTCGAGATTTTATTTCCCTTTGTCTTACACTTAAAGAAGGATGTAGCGAGAGAGAGAGAGAACGCGCGGTGTGTTCGGGAATGTTGACCTATGAGTGAGAATTCTTGGTGAATTTTTTTTTCTGTCTCTCGCTCAATAATCGAATATGTATGTTATTCATGAGCCGAAGGAAAATCGGAATCGTTAAGTGAAGACTTTAAAGAATGATTTAGAAACTTTTAAGGAATTATTATGAGCAAATGATGCGAGAGCAACAGCGTTATTTTTTCTTTTTCTTTTTTTTTTTTTATATTTTTTACAGTCGGAAGACAATATAAGAGCGGCGTCGGTGCTCGCGGCGAACTCGTTAAATCCTCTGGAAAGTTACTTTGAAGCGCTCGCGAAAACTCTAAAGTATCTACAAGCCCATTGGATAATATCGCCGGGTTTGGGACCCGCGCGGCAGTAGGGGATGGAAACGATTACGATCGTCATAGTCGTATATTAGCATAGACGAAAAACAGACTCGTAAAACAACCACCGCGTCGCGTTGCATCGCGACGATTCTGTTTCCATGGAAATCACACGTTGCACGATTTCGACGTCACACTCGCGGAAACATACGATATTTATTTCCTCGTTATTAGCAAAACCGCACATTGGTTCAATATTTTTATCTTCGCCTCTCTCTCTCTCTTCATCCACCACGATCTTGTCGTGCTCGCGTGCTGTTTGAACGGCTAATTTTGCGATAGACGGGAAATTAAAAAAACAAAAATGTGATATATCGCCATTTTTATGAATATATAATATTTGCTGTGTCATAGAAAAGTTTCGTGGAAGATAAATTAATTGATATTAATCCAGGAAGTATTACTGCATAATGTCGTGGGAATTGTTAAATAGTGAACGCTTCGGCTGGTTTAGACATGTTTACTGTTACTCTTTTTGAGAGAAGTGGGTACATTGCGCAATGCCGGCGCGATATATGCAGTTATTTTTAGCTGCCGGCACATAAAGTAATTGAGTGTCCATCACACAACCCAATGTCCGTTCGTTCGCCTCTTGCCCTTCCTCCTCGCCCGATGGTTTTGCACATACCGTATAATGCCTCGGACATGCTAGTGATAAATGATTTCGCCAGATTGGTAACGTTTAGTTGTGTTGCGTGTCTTGGCAGGTTTGGAAATTGCTATTCCGCAAAATCCTCTCTGGCTTTTTTTCTCCCTCCCCCGATGATAGATCAATTGTATTCAGCAGGCGTATTACAATTCCGTCTTTCTGGAAACGTTCTTCCAGAATGGAGATATTTCGGTGGGATATTTTCTTAACGCACAGTACTTTGATTTAGCGCAGAATGAAGGGTAAATTGTAAGGAGAGAGGGAGAGAGAGAGAGAGAACAAATGCCGTGGATTAATGTCTACTCTTTATTTAGCACGATAACGGTATTCTATGCGTCATTAACTACTTTGTTTTATAGAATCTCTGCATTAGTTTATTCCCCCCTTTCCGTGCCCGATACGAATATAAGTTACTGGCAAAAGCGTTTGCTGCGGCGGGCGTCTGTTTTAAAGTTCGATAGTTCCAAATACGGCGCATCCGTGAAGCGTTCAATAAAGAAGAACACTGACGTATAGGTTGGCGCGCCAGTTCCGTGTCGTTGTGTTTAGTAAATAATCCTGAATACGACTTCCATCCCTCGCCATCTTTCTCGATTTTCTAGCTCGCTTTATAGCCCGCTATCTAACACTCTATATTTTCTATATACTTTATACAATCGCTGTCTCCATAAACAATCACTTTCTTTCGCGTCGATAATTTTGGAAAAATATCTTTACCCATCTTATCAGATTTCTTATCAGATATGCGGATTCTAGATTTATAGGAACGTGCACGCGGACTTTTTGTGAAACTGTTGCTTGACAAATTCATACGGTATTTCCATTACGCGCGATACGAAATGTATAGGGGCCGAAGCACGCGGCATTAATGGCCGCATTATGCCCTTTGAATGAAGCAAGAAATAAAAGGCGTGTCAAGCAGCGAGAGATTCCCAGACGGTGCGAGAGCTCCGACTGTTGCTCCGCGCTCGCATCCCACCGTCGTCGTGCCTATCCCTTTCGCTATTTCCGGCGCTATCCGTCAGAGCCGGTTACGGAGACACCGAACGCACGCTCCGGCGACGCCCCTCGTCCGATGCCATACGTCTTTCACAGACGGCGTGCGCCGAGTTATGCCCCTAAAGAGGTTTCTATTTACATCGCCACTTCTCCGCACGACACGTAGCTGTCTCTCTTTCTTTTTGATCTTGCTAGATCAACAGCGTGAGAAACGTCTTACTAACGGAGCGTTTAGGATTTATGACGACGCGTCTCTTTACCGTCCGGTCGCGGTCCTTTCATATTCCGCACACACGTCACTATATCACCGGTAATATCGTGTTAACATATCGCGAGCTACTTCGGCGGCTTCGCGAATCAAATGCGAATGTAACGTCGGTTCGAAAGAATAAAATCCAGCCTTCGAGGACATTCTATATTCCTGTTTTTAGAGCGAGCGGTCTTAAAACAAGGAGTTACGCGCAGATGAGCGTATTTCAGAGTATGTAATGAAAGATAATATACGTCGAAGGGAGTAATACGCCGATGCATCGCAGCTCTTTGTTGATACGCGGATGTATCTTCGTATCGGGCGTATCTATCCGCCGCGAAAAGGACACACATTATCCCGGTACTTGTATTCCATGCATTAGCGGGGACGGAGCGCTAATGCAGAAATCTGGTATCGGTTAATTAATAACCGTAAAACTCAAACCTCGCGTGCGCGCGCGCGCGCGCGCCCGCACGTTATTTGATTTCGTCGGAGATACTTCCCTCCCTCGCCCACGCAAATGGCATGAAACGCGATACCTTAAAAAAACTTATTGGCCCGTAAGTTACTGCGAGACCCGCCTAATATTCACTAATGCGACAGCCGACGCTGTTTCTTTCTTCGTTTTTCCTTTTTTTTTTCCTCCTTCTTTTTTTGCATTAATACGGAAACCATACACCCGTGGAACGAGAGGAAAATGTTAAAAAAATTACACGGTTGGTTGTTAATTGTTCATTGTTTCAGTTAACTACGGAAACACTAGAAATCGGATTTTTTAAATTTATCCTACACGTATGTAGTACGTGTGTAATCTATTTATGATAAATTCTCAACGAATCATCGATATTACGCAATAACAAGGAGTTTGCATATGTTTTCACGAATAAAAAAATTTCATCAATGTCAGCTCGAATGAGAGACAGGTGTCGCATTTGGTTGCTATTGCTATTGAATGTGGTTACGATTATCAAGCGTCGACCGACAGTTGGATTAAATGAATCGCGTATTAATAGAACTAGAAGGGTATCGTAGAAAAAGTTGTGGCTATGCGTATACAAGGTGCGAGTAGGTCGCGCGTTGTGCGGGAAAAGTCCGCGGGGAGAGAATTTAGAATCCTCCTGTTTCCTCGGTGTGAGATGCGGCGGTCGGGGATGGAACAGGAACGAACGACGGGCACGGGAATGGGATTGGGAACGGGTGCGCGGGGTTGCGTCGCAGTCGTACAGTCTGCACACGAGGACACGCTCTCGCGTGCAGCCCTCGCCTTGGGCTGCGGAGGAGCCTCGCAATTTAACCGGTTCGACATTCGCCTGGAGCTCTCGTAATTGGCAGGACGAATGAAAGAGCTCAGAGAGCGCGCGCGGACGAGGACGAGTGGCCGGGATTAACGATGGCGAATGGATCAGAAATTCTCCGCGAAAATAAAGTAGGTAGTAGGTAGCCCACCCGCGCCTGCCTACCGCGGCAGTGAGTGTAGCTGTAGTCCGTGGCCGTAGGTACGAGCCTTTGTTTGTCGTTCGCTCCAATTACCTCCGGCCTCTCCCGGTAGCTTCATAATTAACTCCCACTCATTTAACAAACTTTACTTTTAATGTTTTAAAAATAGTAATTAGCAGTGGCGGCAAGAGAGGAAGACGGAGGATGAGAGGAGGCGGAGGAGGAGAACAGGAGAGGAGAGGAGAGGAGAGAGACGAAAGAGGGGTTGGAGACGGGCGAACGGTAGAGACGAGGTAGAGGAGAGGGGGGGAGGGATGAAAATGGTGGAGGAAGAGAAGATGGAAGGAGCGTAGCGCGGAGCGGAGGAGGAAACGCCACGTCGGTGGTGGTGGTGGTAATGCTGGTGGTGGTGGTGCGGGGGTTGCAAAGGGGGTGTAATTAACTATCATGCAACCCCTTCCCAACAGCAGCAGCCGGCGTAGCAAGGAGGTAATTGGACCGGAGTCTTATACGTGTGGAGCGTTGGTGGGTGGGGGACGGGGAAGAGGCTGCCAGGATAAAGGGTTGCTTAAAATTGCACACAGTGCTGCATTATGGAACCTCTGACGAGCTTCCAGGGAACGGCCGTACGGATGGCGGCGTGGAAATCCATTAACCCCCTCCCCCTCTCCCGCCACCATCTCCTGCTCAAACTCCCTCCTCGACCCCCATCCAGTCGCGAATTAATTGCGATCGTCTAAGGACGAGTCTTTGTCGGAGTCTGCTGCGACTACCTGCATGGTCGAATTCGCGATTCAATTTGAGGGATGCGCGTAAACAGAAGGTGGCTTGCCTGTCTTACAGCTTGACGAGAAGATAGGTCGATGATTCTTTCGACCAACTCGAATTATCGTGTATTAGGTTAGGCTATCGCGTAGCTAAATAGAGACGGTCAGGCGATTAGATGATTTGGTGTTTCGTTACTAGTAAATGATTACCCCTGTGCAGTTTCGTATCAATCTCTAAGCGCGACAATAGCAGTGTCAGCCAGAACGGCAGATTGGCGTCTCGACGCTGATTAGTTGGCGACGCTAACGAGGCTTCGCCATTCCCCTGAGGAAACCTGCGCGCGGCCCGGTCAAAGGTCTTTAAGTCCTAATTAATGCCGCTTCGATTTCGCGCTGACGTCATAATCTCTCAGATAATGCCTTGTTCTCGCGTGTTTTTTCTCTCTCTCTCTCTCTCTCTCTCTTGCCAACTACTTTCGAATAGCGAAGCGAGATCGACTAGGTTCAACTTCGCGGCTGCCTGGATGTATATCCGGTTAGAGTTTTGAATATAATGGCAGGCAACTACTAGAACTCGGAAAGGTGGAGGTGGTGTAGCGGATGGGAAGCAGGAGGGTGAAAGGGTGGGAGAGAGGGAGGGAGGGAGAGGTGGGCAAGTCGAGGGCTGCCTTTGACTGGTTGTTGTAATACAACAGCAATTAGCAGTAAACCTAGCCCTCCCTGCCGAGCTACCAACCTGTATGCTTCATAGTGTTTGCCTCGTCGTCTCGTCAACGAGGAGACGTGAAGAGGTTTAAGCCTTGTTTAACTCGGCAATACGCAATTAGCAATTTCCTTAATGTAGAGCAAATTATTCGGTTGTGGCGCGTTAAGTCACGCTTTTTCGCAATTCAGCAACGATGATTTCCGTTCTGTTTGCCAAATGATATATCGCCTGAGATGCGCTTTGCCATCTTTCCCCCGCGCGATTAATCTTAATTTAGTAAAAATAATCATGATTCATAGTTCTTATTTGGAGCAATTATTAGCGTCTGTAGTTAATAGCTCTTTTTTTGTCTTTTCTGTCTGTGACGACGGAGCCTAATGGACGGTTTTCATTATGCAGATCGGGCAGGTGAGTTCGTGGAGTTTTAAGCGCTTTTAAGATCTCGATCGGTAGTTACTTGACCCTCCGTTTGATCAGCCGATCGCGAACGATTATCTATATTTAGCCGGATGTGATACATATTAGCCCGCGGTGTTTCACCTTGGAAAGAAAAACACATTTAAAAAAATTGAAAGTAGTCTCGTTTGTTAAGAATCAATATACAACGATACTTCAATATGGCATAGAAAATTACAACTGCAGTTGTTATCTGATCAGCAGCTGCATTTGTATGGAAATAAATTAGCGCGTAGAAGGGGGGAGGAGGGGGGGGGAGGGAAACCGAAAGTCTGAAAGGGATACCTCTCGAAGCTATAAGACGCGAGAGTGGCTATTTTTTATTCACGCACACATCTCCTTCATGCGTCTTGTGCCACACAGGCATCGAATTATCGCGAGCGTTCACGCCGACGGATATTTACAACGCATTTAAACGAAACACCTGTTTCCCTCAAACGCGCCCCGCTCACCTCGCACGTAATGCACCCTCTCTGCGTCCATTCCCGCCTCGCTCCACCGTCGTAACGTTCGCGGTATCGCACGGCACTCGTGGATGTCGCATAATTCAGTCGATGTGATGAAAATAAAAAGCTACTCGAGCTACTCGACAGAGACGGCCAATTAATTTACGCCAAAGTGAAACACGCTGTTAAGTGAGCACCACGTTCTCTCTCTCTCTCTCTCTCTCTCTCTCGGTCTCTGGCGTCTCCCGAATTCTCTTGTGTGTTGTTGCTCTTTAATTCCTCAACTTTTAAAGTGCGTTGCACACGTAAGTGCAAAAAGTGCTAGATGTATACGTCTGAACCTATTATTACATCGTAAATCCAGAAGGAAGTCCCGAACTTCGTGATACGCTAGAGTGAAAATAGACGTGGTCGTAACGTAAATACTCGTAGCGCGACAACTATACGTACATAGTTAAATTATACGGCGATACGTATATAGTTAAATTTTCGCCTTAAACACCAGGCCTCTCCGGACGAACGGGACCCTCTATTTCCAAGGATGAGTGCGCGCGCGCCAGGTAGACACGGCCCTGAGGCAACACCGGCGGACCTCGATAAGCATTCAGATTAGCGTGACGCCTCGAATGTGTTTACGTTTAATTACGCTAAGAGTCTCCATTAGGCTGGACCGCTGCCAGGCTCAATTCGGAGACCGTTCTGTTTTACCGAGCGTAGGTGCACCCACTTAACTTGCTCCCGCCTCTCCCCCCGCCACACCCCTTCGCAATCTTCTTCCGTCTCTCTTTTAATCTCTACATCTTCCTCTCTCTCTCTCTCTGTTCAGATCCGTCGATCTCCCTCATTTTTGTCTTCCCGCCTTCTCTACGCCCATGTTCGTCCTTCTTTCTCTCACATAGAACATGAATGCCGCTCGTGCTTCTCTTTTTGCGTCTCTTCCTTTGCGCCCGTCGGCGGCGCGCAGGAAGAAACTTGTTTCGGGAACGGGAACTGATACGATTCTATAGATACCATGGTCCCGGCGCTTTTCAAACATCACCACTCGCGGCAATATCTGGGCTTTCGATCCTGTAGATCGCCCGCGACTGGATTAGCTGATCCACGACGATCTTCATAAAACCACTGACAGATCTTTAATTTTGCAAATGATATTTATGAAATATCCCAGATTTCTCTTTACACGATGAGGGTAGATTTTAAAGAAATCGACAACTCATTTTACATTTGTATAATATATTTCTATACTTTCTGTAACGCGGAAAGCTATTGAACGATTTGTCTTAAACTAATGAAAAAAATCCCAAAATTGTTATTCAGTTATCTTATTTTTTTTTTTCTTTTCTCTAAGTATAGTTGCGTTGTAAATCGACAGACGGGTATCGAACAAACAAGGGGCCTATGGAAGAAGCTCGAACGTGTCGTCGTGCAAACAGCGCGCTCAGTTAGCAGCCTAACGTCTCCTCGCCTGGCCGGCGCGGTGAGGGGAGGGTTGGCGGAATTTAAAAGCGCTTTTAGCTTTTAGCCCAAGCGATACCGCTAAGAAAACGTTTTAGCGGATTTCATTTGCCCCGTCGCGGCTTCGTAGCGGCCTGCCGAGACGATGGATCGCAAGAAACAGCGGAGGGACAGAAGGGAGAGAAGGAGATAGGGGAAAGGTAAAGGGTGAGAAGAAGCGGTGGTAGAGGCAGTTGCTCCGAGGGATGTTGGCAACACCGGTTATTAAGTAGATGCTACATTGAATGGGTGGATGAATATTTAAGACGTTCAACAAGTTGCGGATTTTTCTTTAATCAGGCTAACCTGCTGGTCCCCTCTTCTTCTACTGTGGCTTGGCTCTCTCATCCTTCTCGCCGGTTTCCACTTGCTCAAATTATAGCACGAGTCAAGCTATTTATGCGACGAGAAAGAATTTCAAGGAGTTCGCTGATTGACGCACTCGGTCATATTTTATCAGTGACCTTTTTTGGAATATCTTATCGAAGCTTTCTTGTAAGAGGAGAAAGGATCGTAAACGAGTTTATAAATTGTAACTTTCGATGATGGTTCTTTTGAAATCAGACTAACTCTACAGGAACCGTGAGATTTTGAAAAATTGAAAAAATCTTGAGCTGTGCGTCTATTTAGATTTAAAATTTTTGTAGTTCTCTCTCGTTCCAGCACTGATTCAAATGTAGCTCACGCGGCCAAATCGATCGATCCCTCGTTCCATGTCCATCTTTAGATTGGTCCGCGGTAGCGGATAGGTCGATATGGACAATCGGCAAGAATGAAGTTTTATTTGCGTCGTGTATTACTCCAACGCGAGATAGCGCAGAAGGTAGGGAAACGGAAAGGGGCGCGAGGATCGGTAAAGATCAGCGGGGTAAGAGAGCAGAAGTGGGAGGAGGAGGAGGAGGAGGAGGAGGAGAGGGAGGGTTCACGAAACACTCTAAATCCCCGAGGCAAATAGTTTTTCTTCGATATCCGTCGGCCAGAAACAAACAAGATTCTTTATAGACGGAGCAAACCACTCTTCTATAAGTACACCCGCTCTCTTCGCCCTTCCGCTCAATCTCACTCTCTCTCTCTCTCTCTCTCTCTCTC
>NW_017279009.1:502961-509979 GCF_001594065.2 Cyphomyrmex costatus | reverse complement strand
TCTCTCTCTCTCTCTCTCTCTCTCTCTCTCTCTCTCTCTCGCTCCCTCTTTCTCTCGCGGCGAGATGTCTGCCTGCCTGTGTATGTATACGTACACGCGCAGGCGCGTACGTTGTTTGCGCGCGTTCGCGAGCGTTCGCCAAAGTAAAGTAAGCTTTTAGCGGAGTGGCTGATTTATCAATGTATTTATTCCGAGATATTGAATTCATTTAGTTAAGTAGCGCTGGCGGGGGCGGCCTCTCTCTCTCTCTCTCTCTCTGTCGCACTTTCTACAGCTATTTTCACCTTCGAGTATAGCGTGTGCTTCATGAAGGACACGAAGCGGTAGGTCTTCTTACGCGAAGATAGCCTCGGATTTTTTCCCCCCGATCCATCATATAAAGCGGGTTAATGAGCCGCTTAATATGAAAAATTACGCCCCGGATCAATAAGTTCGTTAAAACAGCTGGCAAACGGTGGGCATTTAGTTTCTAGTTGATTAATAGCGGGATCATTCTTTGCAAGTATAGCGTCGTATGAGACTTAATCGTCGTATTATTTAACATTGAAAATTAAAGAGACTAATAAGAGACACAGTGATTGAGTGTTCGGTGGTAGTAGTGGTAGTAGTAGTAGTAGTAGTAGTAGTAATAGTAGCGTCGTTTGGGACACCCGGTGTATTCGTTCGATACCACTGGCGTCGATATTACGAATAACTAGTTCAATCTCCTCACTCCATCTGAAAAAATTTGCGCTATCGGAAATAAAATATCACGCGCAATTTTTTATATAATATTTTTATTGTGCATTTCATCGATTTGCGTCAATCTATGCTTCAACAATTTATCGCCACATGACGCTTAGTAATTTGAGATATTCGAAATACATTCATTCCTGGCTATTAATAATATTGCTAAATGCATTAAACAAGCGCGACCGCTTTGCTAAATAAAAAAACATAATGCAACAATAAGCCGGACACGCGCGGCTTATGAACTTTTAGGTATTTATTATTTGCAAAACGTCGTGATTTAGTTCCTGTATAATGATTAATCCTCGACAGAGTACATTTACATATTACAGCATGAGTAATTAACTTGAGCCGAAAGTATGACAAATGTTTTGAATTAATGATGTATAATTAAATCAAGTACCGCGCGCGGATTGTCTACGTCAGCTACATATTTCCGTAATCAGCTTCTCTCATTTAATTTGCAAATTAACATTCGTAACGCGCGAAACAATTATTTCATAGTCATTTCTAACATAATTAAATCAATCATCTAATACCGGAGTCACGTATTAAAACTACGCAGTCACATATGGCGAACGTGGGAAGGACGTTAATTATTTGGAAAAGTTTTCTCGTCGCTACAACGCTTATAATCCCGCGAGTTTTATCATCGGCGAGATCGTCCATTTGCTCGTTTGCTTTAATTCCCGTCGGACGGAGGGGTGTATAACGAAAGGCCGAGAAGGGGCACGATCGCGCGACTAATGTCATTTCTAAGTACACACGCCTATCGGTGCGGCATACAACATACAATTTTCCGATAGCGGCGTACCTGCGCTTTAACTATCCCTCGATCTAAATGCACTCTAATGGACTGCATTAAACAGAGAGACGGTCTCGAGAGGGGTTTGTGAGAGGGGGGAGCCAAGAGAAGGACGGTAAGGGTGAGGGGGGAGGGGGGGGCAGAGCGAACTCACAACCGGTGCCGGACACTTTCAAAGAGACGCCCAAGAGACACGCCATCCGTGAAAAGAATTCTTTTCGAGGAAATCGCGATCACTTTTTGTTTTTACACATAATTAAATGTGTCGGGGTAACGATCGATTAAATTGGAACGTTATGCTGCAAGAAGCGGTTAAAGGTGTTACCGTGAAATTATTTTGCTGAGAGTTACTCTCCGCTTCCTGTATAAGTACACAAACAGTGTTATTCGATTAATAATATTCAATGTATTTATAAATTTACCCGCTTTTTATTTTTTCCCCTATATATGTATCTATCCTATGAGTATCGATGAAATGAAAACGTGCACGACAATGAAAGAGAATTTTAACATTTCGGTGATTTCACTCAACCAGTGAATCGTCCAGTTTATCGAAGCATAGTTTTCGGCTAAACGGTTCGCCTGCACCAATCATTTTGTTCACTGATGCATTATACACCTCTATGCATCTCTTTTTTTTTCTATGCGTGTACATAAGCATCGTGTAAAAGAAATAGTCAAATATTCGTTTAGCAGTCAAGATGTATTAACGATTATCTGCTTTTTCGAAACTTTTCTCTCATTATTTTCATAGGTATACGAATTTTAACTGTTAGTACAACAGTTTTTATTGTGTAATTTATTATATATCGGGATTCGACAAATATAATCGAGTTTATAACATTCCAAATTGAAAACAACAGGACTTTTAAGCGTAAGTGAAAAGTAGTTTAATGAAACTATTTCGTATATTAAACAAATATATTTTAGCTTTAAATTGTATTTTATACTTATGAAAAGGAAAAAATATATATATAAAAGTACAAAATAAAAATATAAAAATACATTTGTAAATATAACTTTTAACACAATTTCCGAGGAAGTTTCAAGGAAAGAAAATTATCAAGAGAACTAGCGGCACATCAAAGTACGAAATGTTGGAAAAGATATATCACGATACGCGAAAAAAGCATCGCGCAATGCGGGACTAACACGCGGTCGGGTCGGTTAAAAAGATCAGGCAACTAATGACCGGAGTCGTTGAACACACGATGAATTAGTTATTCCATATGCAAATTGGTTCCCTCTTTTGGGCCATTTCGACCGCACTGATCGCGATCGAAATCCGAATCGTACGTTCGTTGCGCGGGCGTTAACGCTGGAAGGTATCTGGCCGCGGGTCACGAATTTATGATCGCGTGGCATACCTCCGGATGAGAAAAATCGAGAGAGAGAGAGAGAGAGAGAGAGAGAGAGAGAGAGAGAGAGAGAGAGAGAGAGAGAGGACGAGATATAATAAGAGAGAAGGAGAGCGCGAGAAAAAGAGAAAGAGCGGATGTGTGACGACGCTGAAAAAAATGCCAGCGACACGCACGAAAATAAAAATGATTACGTACCCCACCGCGGACGTACGTGCGCTGCGTGTCACGCACACACGTATATACGCGACGTATCGGAGGAGCAGCGGCAGAGGGGGGAGAGGAGGAAGGGGTAGGCGTGTGCAGGGATGCACGACCGTTACCGCGATGTTTTGTAATTTAAATTAATTGAAAAATATGCACTGTGTGTGTTGTCCGATCGCGCTCGTGTCGCCGGAGAGAAACAGCGGCGAGAGGAAGCGGGGGAAAAAAAAAGGGAGAAAAAAATGCGTGAGCCGCGCGGGGAAGAGAGAGTAGGCTGCAGTGAACGAGCGCAGCGCGCGGAAACTGCAGCGCGAGTAAGAGAGAGAGAGAGAGAGAAGGTTAGAGGGACGGAGGAAGGAATAGAAAGAGAGAAAGAAAAAGTGCGGAGCGCGGGCGGGGGAGAAGCGGAATGCAGGTACACCGCGGGCCAATCATTCGCGCCGGTCGGCCAATAACTTATTGGTTTTTCACGTACGATTTGATTCATTATCATTCCGTTATTTATATTTGTCCGACCTGCTGCGGATTTCGGGGATTTGCGCCACGAACGAGAGAAATGCATGGGAAAAATGCAGCCGCGTCGGAATGTACGCGCGACGAGCGAAGCCTCCGAATTGTGTCGCTTCTCCAACGCTTATCGCTCGTATAACTCGTTAGCTAAGTAATTTTTTAATCGACTGTAATTTGTCATTTTAAACGTATCGCTCGGCTTATTATATCGATCTGCGGGGATATCTCGGAGCTCGCGGAGACGCTTTCATTGACAGTTTTATTTTTCAACGGTTTTGTTAAGTTGACACAACGTAGATGAAAAGAAAATTAAAGCCCTAAAATTCGCAGTCTCGTTTCGCCGCGGTGCAGAGGAAGAAAACGAAAAAGACAGCAGGGAGAGGAACTCTCTATTTATTCGCGGCAGAACTCGACGTCCGCCGATATTTCGTCCGGAATACGTTTGCACGTAGACAATTCCAGGAAAGTCTCGCCAGGACTTGCAGACTTCAGGACGCGCGCTCCTTTTCCAGGACGAGGCGCCTTAATCATTCACGAGGGCCTGACGGCGGGCGCGCCTTTAAACGATCCAACTGAAATTCGTCCGGACGTCCAACGTCCGAATTTAAATCCTCTCAAATATTGAACGCGCGCATCCGGCCAGGCGTACGTGTACACTCGTAACTTCTTTTCCTTCCCATCCCGGCCGCCATATATCTATATACAGCCGTTCTCTACTCTCCCGGCCGAACGCACCCCGTTAAACCCACTCGACTCGGCAGAGAGAATCGTCGAAAAGCGGATATAATAATGCTCGGATATTTTGGAAAAATGCGTGCGCGCGCGCGAGCGCGGCATCGACTTTTGCCGGACGGAGATTAAAAGTCACAGCACGAAATCCTGCGCGGAACCTGGGGATTAAGTCGAGTACCCTCGAGTACTATGTATGTCGATATTGTTATCGCTCGTCGTTGATGTACACAATTTATGCGATACTTGAGCCATGCAACGGTATTCTCCCAAGCTCGAACCGAGCGTGTGTAATTTTTATTTGCTACTTAATTACAGTTTCGATTACACGATGCCAATTAAACTCTTTACCTCTTTGTACAGTAAAACAAAAGTCGACTTAAATTACGTCGTTTTGCTTTTTAATTCGTCTTTATTAATTTAATAATTTAAGAAGAGTTTATACTCTCCAGCGAAGCATCGTCATCGTGGTCTGGTTTTGCGCTTGTCGTGGCCCAGGAAATTTGCGATCGCAAGATCGCAACTGCAAGCAAACACTCGAGGACAGGTATTCGTTACGCGGTTCATAACATGACCGTGATACTGGCAACAACTCGACCGGGCCTTAATTACTTTAATTAATTAGGAAACGTGGCTTCGTCCGATCTTATGGCGAGCAGTATGTAATATCTCCGGTATTGCATTGTAGATGTACGTACGCCAAGCCGGCTATATGGATACCTGGCGCCCTCGAAATATCTTCATTAATAACCAATCCTTTCATATACCTAACTCGGTTACTCCGCAAAAGCCTAGTGCTCGCTGTCATTAGATAAATCGCAAGAAGGATTATACCACGTCTGTATATAATTGAACTGCATTTTTCAAGTAAAATGTAATAAATTGGATAAAAGTATATTTTACTTATATAACTCTCGAAAATCCTTTTTTCTTAAAGTTGTGTGTCTATACATATATAATATAATCGCAGCGGTTCCATCGAGAGAGACGTATATTCTAAGAATTTTCATCTCTAATATCCGTAAAGTATTAATTAATTACTGTTTGAAAACGACTGGCACGCATCGATGATAAAAAGTCACTGTTCCTCGGTACAACAAAACCAAAAATCATCTTCGCCAAGTCACGTCGGCCGCGCGCGTTATTTTTTAATTAAACGCGCTCGGTATAAAGAACCAATACGCTCGGTATGTATTATCGTCATAATTAAAGCGGCGATCCTGGATATTAAATAAACGTTTTGCAATGGCGGCCGGCAAACAATGTCAAGAATTTTGATGAAACCGCCAAAACGCATTTCGCGTATTTATCGCGATGATTATCTTGACTTTGCTCGTTCGACAGGTGCGAGACTTGGACAACTTTCTTCGCGGCCGGAAAAAGTAGCGCGACACGATGAGAGCGATATTTGAAATATCTAAAGGATCGATCCCTCGTGATAATCTAGGACGTTATTTCAGTGGTTTAATACCTTTATGGCATGACAAGAACGTTATTAGCATCGACCACCGCCGTCCTTTCCCTTCCGTCCTTCCTCGTTCACTTTCGCGTTCCTAAATTTAATTAAATTTCACGGTTTTTCGCGATTAAGGGACGGCGGCGACGGCGTAGGAGGCGTTACAAAATTAGTTTTGGCTGGGATAATGAATTTCGTTAATTATGCCTCCGCGAATCGGCGCGAGTGTCTTAATCTGCCTGAACAGTTGATGATAAGAAGCGAGCGTTTAATAGCTAAACAACAAAAAATCTACTACCATTGTTTCTTGGAAATATATATATATATATATATATATATACACAACTTTCTTCACAAATCTTTCAACGTTCTATCATCGTGCGAAACGTGACCACCTGTGTTTATCGCACTAAACAACACTGTTAGGATTAACGAATGCGCGAATGTTTCAAGAGTCGTAAATGTCGCGACGTCGCGCGTCGCAGAGGGACGCGGCTTTCTTCTAATTTCATAGCTGTTAGTCCTAACGCGCCGCGTCGGCTTTGCCTGTTCTAGCTAACCGATGTTGCGGGACCACGCTTCGCGCGTTCGCAAAAAAATCGCTGTTTGCGGGCCGATTTTTGCGCGCTCGCGTCGACGCGTTAATCCCACCATAATGCTGCGTATAATGGCTCGTTAGCCGCCAGATTTATTCGGCGGCGACACGCGTGCGGATTTTTCCGCGATTCGCCGTGAAACGCAAAAACTCACTTGGCCGTGACAACGTGTAATTAGGAATATTCCCCCCCCGATTTGGCGTTGCACGAAATTTCTGTTCTTCTGAAAAAAAAAAAAAAAAAAAAAATGCGGCGTCGGACTTTAGTGACTTGAGTAATACGTAATTCGATGTGTAATGTCAACTTGAAAAGTGCTCGTTAAATTGGTAGGATATTTTCGTTATTTCTCATATCTCATTTTCGAGACATTTACAGGAAAGGCTAAATGTATGCGATGTGAACTGTAATTGTGCACGCTGCGACAGTTAAAGGAATGATTGGGAAGAGAGCAGGTATCTCTCTCTCTCTCTCTCTCTCTCTCTCCCAAATGGCAGCCACAATCCGTGAGATTGACGTCACGCTTACCCTGGCACAATCGTCGAGCATAGTCACCACCCTCCTTCTACCCTCTCATCCTTACATTTTTCCCTCTCGCCCCCTCCCCCTCCCTCTTTCCCCCCTTCTCCCCCCC
>NW_017279009.1:485997-502926 GCF_001594065.2 Cyphomyrmex costatus | reverse complement strand
CTTCTCCCCCCCCCTCGGCAAATTGTCGTCGCGTGCGGACGGATCCCCTAGGTTTCGGAAAGGACCCTCGCGAGGAAGGCGGTCTCGAATTTCCATACACGCACCACAGACCGCTGCTGAATATACTCACTTCCGGCAATAGATTTCCTCCGTCCCCAGACCACCCCCGCCGCGCACAGCCCCTTCCTCGGCCGCTGGGCTAGGATAGTTAGCTAGGGGTCGGAGGGGTCGCGCAGTGGCGTACACAATCGGGGCTATTGTGCGCAGTGATTTGTGGGGACGATTTTTTGACTTCCGCCCTCGCGTGGGTGGTGGAAAACGAGAGAGCGCGCCGCGCGCGCACCACGCGAATTCGTATCAGCCCTCTCTACGTCGAATCAGCGGAGATACAGCTAAATTATCGGAAAGGCAGCGGGTTAAAGGTCGATTGCCGATTTATTTACGACGACAGCGAAGAATCAAGAAAGCCATGCTTTTCAACCCTCCTATCTCTTCTTCTCAAAGAGCGAGCAGTATATATTCGCAGTTGTTTTCAAATTCTTTAATCCGAATGCTCGCTCTATTACGGTATAAGACGGGACAAAATAAGTTTACGCATCTATATATGACTTTAACGTAAATTAGTATAACAATGCTTATCACTATAGTTTGTTTAATGTATATACGCTTAATTATTGTTGATCTACGGCTCATAATTGAGCCCACAGATCATGCGATGCACTCAACACTGCATCTCGCACGCGACCGCATCTCCCTCCTGCTTTTTGCTCTTTTTGCTTTCTCCTCGATGGAGGTCACGGGCCAGGACTCAACGCTATACTTACTGGCCGCCAAGCTCATCATCTTACAGACATTTCATTATATGAATCAGACAACGGCATCCACAGCAGCCTTGCCTCCTCCTTCTCTTTCTACAAGAGAACAACGTTCGACGAAGAAGAACAGCGAGAAAGAAGGAGAAGGAAAGAGAGAGAGAGAGAGAGAGGAGAGAGAGAACATCCGAGCTGCGATCTCCGATAGGCCCGGTTTAATTTCTGATTGGTATTACCACAGCGTGAATTGAACGGCCGGCTCTCCGCGATTATTGCAATCGAATTGGAGGCCGTGAGAGCGCAGGTATTTTTTCGCACGCAATTTTTCATCGCGCGATGCACGTTACAGTCAAATCGAGCGATCGCAATGCTTTTTTAGGACTCAGGAAAATGGGGAAATCACCAAGCGCGCGATGCGATTTTCGAATTGCCGTTAAGCAACGCATTCGGATGAAGCGACGGGGTGGCGCGTTCGATCAGGGAAACGCCAAATAAAGTATTCATACGAAATACGTAGATACGCCGGCCGATTATAGGCGGGCAAACATTTGTGTAGGGAGGAGGACACGCGGATACCTGTAACTCGAATCTGGGTTAATGTGTGCGCTTGCGGATGTGTGTGTGTGTGTGTGTGTGTTCGCGCGCGTTGTAGAGGTACCTGCACGTGTAATCAGTGCTAATGCGTCCCTAATGGTGACTAAATACCAAATCATAGTTTGATGCGCTCCCATCAACGACGCTGCATCAACGAAGTGTTACATCGGCAAACAAAATCAAGCCGGTCGATAACGGCGAGCGCAAAAATCCCACGCGAGCAGACGACAAAACGTGATATTATTGTTGAGAATCAACAACTGTACGCGAGCGACGCATTTTCTCGAAAAGTGTAAAGTTTCACGATATATTTGATGCTCGACGATTTCACACACTATACTCTATTTATTCCGTTTTAAACAGATATTTTGTAAATTAATTCTCGCGTGTAAATTTGCGATTTACAGCGTATACAGAAATGTCTAATTACGATCACGACGAACTTTTCGCGGAGACAGAAAAACAGTTCATTTTACGGCTGGTTTAATCAGACGATAACATCGATATCTCTCGCCTTATTTTCTTTCGCGTATAAAAGGTGAACATTAATTTCCTGGCTTAATAAGCGGACCGCGTTTATTAACGAAGCTGCGGCCCGAAAACGGACCGAGCGTGAGCGCAGGTTATTTGTTTCTTAATTAGAAAGAAAACTTTGACTCGCTTCGGAGGCGACGATCATCGTTCCCAACTCCCATTAGAACTCGTTAACGCGGTATTGGAACGATACGTCTCGCGGGAGGGCGTAGCATGGGTCCTCGTTTAATCACGCGAATCCACCTACTCGACAGTAAACAATATTAGCGAAACTAGACAAGCTTTTTAATTTCGAAAAAGATTCTCCAAAGAGACTCTTTTTACAGGGACGAATTAAATCCCACGAGTTTCGTGTATAACGTAAATAAAATATTATATGCTTTAACTTGACAGTGTGCAGCACAATCGCGATGTTAAATACAACATCGTGAAAATAATTATGACAAACATTACGTTTTGCAGAATATGTGCGCCTCAATTTTATTTTTATTCGTAACTTTAAACGTAACACTGTCCTCCGTTTTAGTCGCAACAATTATTCCGGCGTTTAATTTCGTCGTTAAAATTCTCGAGACGCGCGAATCAGGCGCTCACAATTAATTGTACGACGCAATGAGACAACTATTGCACACGCGACAATGGCAGGGAAAGAGGGGAAAAAAAATGTAGGAGGTCGGCTCGCGCCGGTATTAATTTAAACGATAAGCAAAGCGCACCAGTTTTTCCAGTCTGTTGAACAAACTGCTTACGTCTCCGGCCGCGAAAGAACGGCGAGGTGGCGGACTCTATGCAGATGAAAGAAAACTCGTTACAGAGTGACAAGTGCCCAGCATCCTCATAATTATCACATCCAACGTAATTACGGAGTACGTGCCTTATCCTAACCTGACTAACTCCGGCTCCATAAACGACTCCCATGCACGGACAAGGTGGCTTTCTTCTTTTATGTGCCTCGCCGGAACATTTAAAAGCATCACGAGGAGAAATTAATAAATACTTATAATTACTCGGGCTCGCACTCGTATTTACGCGTCACTTGTAAAAATATTATCCGTCTGTCTTTAGGCCTTGTTAAAATTAACAGATATACGCCTCGCTGATAATGCTATAATCTTGACTTTATTGTTGAGATTCACATTGCGGCTGAAACACTCGCGTTGCACTCTCGCAATATAATCCCGCGAAATAATCGAGTCAATTATATGGCCGGCCGGAAGTGTCATAAAAAATGCATCTACCCCCGGCGATACGTGGTTATCCGGCGCGTCCGTGGACGACAGGCGTCTCTCCGGCATCAACCCACGCGGGCTCTTCCGGCGAGTTTTATTCATAGCATCGTCCCGCTAATATAAAAGCTGCTCGCACAGGGACATTAAAGTCTTCGCGACGCAGCCCAACGAGAAACACTCTTGCAACCATCCAAGCACCCTTTTAGCGATGGGCTAATCCTCGCCGATGAGTACCGAATAATGGTTTGTTGGAGAATCGACGAGTCCTTCCACTGAATGAATCGATGTATAATTAAGAAGCAAATCGTGTGCTTATATAGCGGGATATATATGTAATCCGAATGGCTTGAATCGTAAAGCAAAAACGTACGAATCTCTAACTCATTTCTGTAAGTGAAATCAAATTTAAAAATAGACGATGTATCTGATCGATGTTAGTTTGGCTTATCTTTTTTTATATATGTTGATTGACAGCCACTTGACTAGATAAATCGAGATAAATGTTCCGAACTCGTCATAACTTGCAAATTATTATCGTATATGCATATATACAGACACAGGGTTAGTTAAATTAAAGAAAAAAGATATTAAAAGTGTTTAATTTGGAAATTCAAGATCGCAATAATGAAATTTATTTTAAAAAAACGACTTAGCTATAAGATGCTGATTTTTACAGAAAACTGATAAAAAATATTTGATGAAAGAAAAATTTCGAAGAGGTTGTAGGGGTACGTGTTTTACGAAAAATTTGGAGAGCTTTTAAATTTCGTCTTTATCATTTTAGACCCGAAAGGTATTCAGCGAATAGGCGTTACTCGTGCTGCTCGCTGTTACTCTATGCGTTAACAAGACACACATTATATCGTTAAACATACGCAAAAGCGTACATGCGGACACGTGCTTCTCTGTTGGCAGTCGTAAAAAAAGCGCGCGTACCTTTTCTCTTTCTCTCTATCTCTCTCTCCCTTTCTCTTCATCGTCGCCTCCCTCATTTCGTCGATGCTATACGTACAAGTATCCATACGGTGCACGGAAGTACTCGCGTTATGTACCGACAAACTCGAATCGAGTATGCTTTACGATCGGTTTATTCGCGGCCGGCTCGTGAGACGCTTCAAAAATGGCCGATGTGACTCCAGCCCTTATTTTTTATTCCACGTTCCATTCTATTTCCTTATCTCTCGTCATGTTCTAACGCCGGGCGTCGTTTTAGACGTCGTATTTTTATTCTGACAATTTCGAAAAATCGGAAATCGATTTTTACTTAATGATACAATTCTTAATCTCCGTTTATTCTATTATTATTTTAATATTTAAATTATTGTTATTGTTATAATATTTATCTGTCTGATAACGCAACACAGAATTTTACGTTACGATGCTTTTCTATTATATATATATAATAAATAAAGAATTTATTACAGTCACTATCATTTTTAAGCTAGATTTATTAGCGTAAGATGGTACAAGTAATTTTGCGAGGTTCAAGTTTGGTTTGTTCTTTTTACCCCGTCCCCTTCTCCTTTTAATATTCCCCCACATAATGAGATCAGAGTAACCTCAAAAATCTTAAATTCTTATTTTGTTTAGAATTATACTGTGTTCAAAAAAATTCTATCATCCTACTGTAATTATAACTAACGAACAATAGAAAGATACCGTACTTCTCGGCGTATTCTAATTACAGCAATTAATGATTTAGCGCTTAGGGAGTGAAAACCAGCCGTGTCGCTGCATAATCATTCGTAAATGCATGTAACAGCAATCGTGCGGCGTTTAAACGTAGGTAGATGTGCATCTAGCGGGTGATAAATCACGATGCGCCGCTTATTATGACTGCCAGTTTATGTGAGTGAGTTATAGCGAGTAAGTAGGAAAGATCGTAGAAATTGTTCACTGTGATATCTAAAATATCGTAGGCTTGATGATCACGAATTTACTGGTGCCCATTCAAGACTGATCATACGATGAATCTTCATCAAGATGAACCTTCTGCGCTATTCTGAGATCTTTAGATTTTATTTCACTGAGAACAAAATTCGCAATGATATCCGCGATTACATATAATTACATACGATGTTGAGTCAAGTTCAGTTAATAATATAAATACTTAAAATGACGTTGTCATACATTCTCGCAGGAGCGAGATGCTCTCTTCGCGTGTACATATAAATATTTCACACGTGACACATAACGAGTGAGCGAGCGTAAAGCTTAAAGGGGCTTCGTACGCATCGCGTCTTGATTTACGCGTGAGAGGCGTGCCCTACGGAAGCCGCAATTAGTTTATTAATAATTAGTGAACGAGCTGCTACATTCATGCGTCACACGAGTGTATGAAGATGCAGCATGTATCAAGAGTTCTCTTTCTGTCTTTATCTCTCTGGTACGTATTTTATTCATTAACGCGAGTGAAAATGTAAGTAACGTTTTATTATCGTAGTAATTTCGAAAAGCGAAACGCCTTCCAACGATTGAAAAGAATAGGAAAAACAAAAGAATTGGAAAAACAAAATAATTTGATCAGAGATATATGATGTAGGAATTAATCGTTCAATCAAAAGATTGACAGTTACAGAAGCGACAACAAATTAAGTACGTAAAGATTTATCGTAACGCAGATGTGGAGGGAGCGTATCGTCCGCGAATAAATCAGTTAATTACCGAAGGAGAAAAATAGAAAACATAAATCGTGTACGAACAGACCTCTGGCCTGGATCACGTTTCTTTCAGGACGGGGATCGCGAATTTGCTTAGAACGCGGGTGCCGCACACGAGTGCCACGGCTCTGGCATCACGTGCAACGTGATATTAGATCGTATATCGTCCGTAAATATATAGCGTAGCCTAGAGAGAGAAAAAGTGAGAGGGGGTGTAAATAAAAGTAGTTTGGCACAGGCGGAAGAAAATTACAACGGCTATTGCCCATCTCAAAACATCACTTACGGCTTCGTCCGAGGATGGCTCGTATAGGCAACCGACTCGATCTTTCATCCCTTGCATCTTGTTAAAAACTCGTTAATCCCTTAGAAGAGACCACTATAAATTACTTATTTCATTCTCACAAGTGTCAATAACGTTCATGTATCTTCACATTCTTTTTTACAATATAAGCTGCTCGCTAAACGCGATTTCTTTTATAGTAATATACATTATGTGTGTATGTGTGAAATGTGTACATATAGATATATATATATACATACTCGTATGTATATCTTATATAAGTATTATAGCTCAAAAAGATTCCCCCGGGTCCATCGGCCGCGTCAGCGCGAAACTTTGAAATCGTAGGAAATTAAATTTTTTCCTCGTAGATCCACACTTGGCCGCAAATTCATAAGATTCAATATGCTACGAGCGGGTTTCCCGCTAAGGCGGGAAAGGCGCCGCAGCGACGACGTTGGCCACGCGCGAATGTGGAAGGAGGGGACGAGAGGGTTTTATAGTTTACATCAAATACGTGCCCTCCCCTTTCGCGCTGTCACGCGGGGGTAGCGAGTTTTACATACACTCTCCATCTTTCTCGACGTCGTTGCATATTTACCCGCGATATATGAACTAATATTACGTAGCGCGTGACACCAGCATTTCTATTTTTCCACCTCTGATCACTATCTTCTTTAATTTTCATTGTTTACTGAAACATTATTTTTCAATTGTAAAATAAGATGATTCGTGAGAATAACACGCTTAACGCGAATAAGAGTTGCACACGGAAAGGATGGGTTTCGTCAAAGTGTGTAAAAATTTAGCTAAATACAGATCTAAAAATAATTTTATCTTGCACCATTAAAATAATTATATGTAAGACGCTCAAACTGGTTGCTAGAATATCAAGACTTTTTGCAGTATTTCGCTTGAGATTCTTACAATTATTTTGATGATCTAATAAAGTTATTTTCAGATCTCTGTATCTATGTAGCTGGAGTTGTAGATACTACAGTAAAATCATTCTTTACCCTCTCTGTGGCGTTGATAATATATAGAAAATGTTAAGAAAGAATGAGATGAGAATATACGTGGTGAATAAATTACATGAAATCACGCATAATTTTTCGAAAGATTTTTCGAACTTGGAATTTACGATTGAAGAAGACCGACACTTGTTCGCATTTGCTTCGCGCTCGGATCCATCGCTACAGCGAACCGAGCGAGCAAGCATACTGAAGCTAAAAGGGAAATGAGAATGAATGTAATAATATATTTAATATTCGCCGGGTCCCTGCCTCCTCCACTCTCGGTATTACAAGTCAACCAATATTCTCGCCCCCGTTCTGAATCCTCCCCTTCATCTTTCGCCCATCCCCATCCTCGTTCTCATACCTGCCACCCCGCCGCGTCCGTTATCCCGCGACTCTCTCTTTTCCTCCCCTATCTCACCCTCTTCTTTCTCTTTCCTCCGCTCTCGTCGACTTTGAAAGTGCACCGACATTATTTCCGCCGTAACCGACGCACCAGCATACGAAGGGTAGGAGTGATTTCTCATGGAATGACAAGAAACGGCGCAACGATTGCTACGAGTCGAAAAAAAACAGCGGTAAATGAATTTCATTAACTCATTGCATTCCTTTTTTTTTTCTTTCGTTAAAAAAGATGTTAGTATCGATGGAACGATCGATTTTGATTAATTAGAGGTATTATTCTGCTGCAGAGCCGAGAGAAGAGAGGAAATCGTGTAACAAAGTTGATTTTAGTACCATGTTAAGATTTGTTTGTACATTGTCGAACAGGCTATACGTTTAAAGAAAGAGAGAGAGAGAGAGAGGAAAGAAATACGAATTTTATAGAACGTATAATTTGTTACAGAAGATTAGCTTAAAAGGGAGATAAGCTGAGACGAGGGAAATTAATAAAGCGGATTGGTCTAATTCTTTTCGTTTGTGTGACACACTCTTTTACGTGTAAACGCATGCTTTTTGCCGTAAAGAATAAAGGAAGAAAAAGGAAAACTCGAATCAGCCCGTAAAATGAGCCCGACCACGGCGAAACGAAGGAGAGAGCGTTTGTAGCATGGGGACCAAGAGAGGCATAAAGCATCGTCGAGCGTGTGTACGGTGCAAACACATAATCGAGGGTATTAAACGTAATTAACTACCCCTGTACTAAGCATGTAGCGCGGATACACGGGCGAGGGCGCCTATCGATATATCGATCGATTGCTACGCGCTCGTTGCCAGTAAATGTGTATCGAGGCCCTTTCCATTAGCGTACAAGCGCTGCACTGCGCGTCCCTCTTTTACTTTTGCTTGGCCGATGCACCCTCTGTTTTCGCTCGTGGCAAATGCATTACCTGTGCCGTAATCGTCGCGTCTCTCATTATCGATCTACGGATATTTTAATATCAATTTATCGTTGATTCATTGACGAATGAAGGATCTTCCTATTATATACCTGCGGACATTTACGAGCGAATTAGAGAATTAATTCCATGTACTTTCGCGTTGATTTGAGAAACTTTTTACGCGCAAAAACGTATATAAATATGTATACGAATCTGCCTTCTATACTATATATATATATATAGTATTATAATACGTATTCCGCTGAGAAAGATCTCGACTCGCCCACGCAGTCCAGGGAGGATCCGTGTCGCGTTGTCCGGTCGATAGCGAGTATGGATTCGCACACGCGTGGATATCTCCCGAGTACCTGCGAACTCGCTCGCGATACTCGAAGGTATTCGCCTTAAGATTGCCGGCATAGCGTGGGCGAGCTTGGCACCGTTGGCGAATTAAGTGGTCGCGATGACACGGATGTAAGTCACGTAGCTGTAACAGAGCTAGCTTATCGACAACTATACGTATCCTAGCGAGTGTGTGTGTGCATCTTTTTTTCTCTTTTTCTTCTTTTTTCCTTTACGAAAGGATCCCCTTCCCATAAAATTGCCGTGCATATAAAAGAAGCGGTTTGGACAAGTGTATCCCATCACGATGGAGCCAATTGTCGACGGTGGCTGTTCGATGTAGCTGCGATAACAGAAGGCGTTCTCTCATAAAATCGCGCATACGTGTACGCTTAATAGAATAACGAGTTTATCGGAAGAGACTCGATTTTTTTCATCGACTATGCTGCTGCATTTCCGCGTTCACATCGGCGATCGATGAAAATCGATGGCTATGTGCTCTCTCGATTCCTTTCCTCTCTCCCTCTTTGCGTTGCCTCTCATCGTTCACTTTTCAGTCGAGAAATATTGATGTGCATATAACAAATATTTCGTCGCGATACGTTCTGAAATCCGCGCACGATTCAAATAAAGAGACATTGTAATTTAATGAACATACCGAATTTTTCATCAGAACGTAATAGAAACGTCGTCTCGCGCCTCAATTTTAATACCGCATCACTGTGAATGTGCGGTTAAATTATATTACAACTGTTGGCCTTATTTTTTCAGAGCCGCATCAGAAATACTGATTCGTGCGCGTTATGATCCCGGCGCTAGCAGCCGGAGCCGCGGAACCAAGGTCGATTGGAATTCATAGGGTATCGCGCGAACTTTCGAATTTCCCCTGCAATTTCCCTTGCGCGAGCTGAAACGAGGAGAGCCGAATACGCCGCGTGCACCGCGACGCGTCGGAAATCGCGACGAAAATTGCTCCAATACGATGTTCCTCCCCTCCCCTCGCGTCTTTACCAGTTTAAGCTATGAAAAAGGGGACAAAGGAAACTTAAGCAGATTGCGCGCGAGGAATGGAATAAAACCACCGGTAGGATCACACAACAGACGAAGCCTTTGGTTCGCAAACGTATGGTGCTCGTATTCAAAGTTTCTTTCTTTCTTTCGTTCGTTTTTTTGAGACGGTGAGATCGAACTCGGTGTTATCGCGAGTTATCATTTTTTTTTTTTTTTTTACACACGTACGTTACAACAAAATTCGCGGCGCACGCACGCGGGCGGGCGGCGACGATTTTTGATTGGCGCGCGACGCGCGCCTGGTTTCGCACCGGCGGATATCCCGGCCGAAATCCGATAAACCGCAAAAGGCTATTTGTTAGAATGAAAAAATCACTTCCTCGCGGCGCGCCCGCGCGCGCTGATAAACCCCGGCGGATCGTATCACCGGCCGCGATACGTCAAAACAGAAATGGCGTGAATTCAATATCCCGATTTCAAACCCGGTCGACATATGCACCGAGCTAACCCCTCGCTCTCACCCTCGTCCTCATCCTCGTCCTCATCCCTTGCCCTCCCATTCTCGTCCTCGCTCTCGCCCTCGTTCTCGCCTCTCGCAACGGCACAAAGACACGCATGTACGTATACGTGCTAATGTGGCGAACGCGCACGGACGACGAGAGAATTTCAGTAACACACGCCACAAGAGTGCGAATATTGTAAAGAAACATTTTCGACGGGCTGCGCGCAGGAGAATAGCCGCGATTTTTTTTTTTTGTCACAGAGAACATATATACGTCGTATCTTAAAATTCCGTCTAAAAATTTCGAGTGTATCGATCAAATTCTTTCCTTAATGCATATAGCGATGAATTTTTCAATGTGGGAGCGCACACGTTACGTCGCATCAAACCGTTATCAAGCTCGAGCGAAGTATCGACTGCGGCCTCGCCGCGTTATCCGCGTGATAAGGGCCTGCCAACCCTTATGAATGCCTCCATTATGCCCTCTCGGGGTATCTTCAATCCCTTCCTCCGCTTCCTTCCATTTCCACCGCAGCAACAGCGCGCGACTATCTATCCTCGGTCGGCTGTAGATAGCAACGCAAAATTAATGTAACCATTCGTCTAATAACCGCGATAATGAGAGGGTGGGCCACCGAGTCGCGGTAATCGATTGATTAATTACCCCAGCAGAGATTAAGTAAGATACTGCCTCTGTAGAGGTTGTCTTGTCACACGCGAGTATTTTGTGTGCGTTCCCGGTTAATGTATATATATATATGTATATATATATATATATAGAGAGAGAGAGAGAGAGAGAGAGAGAGAAATCGCCAGTAACAATTATGCCTGCGATAATGTCGGACGTATTTGGATTTGTCAATTGCAGTGTTAAATAATTTGTCGTACCCCTCTCCTTTCGCCTCACGCTTTTCCTCTTAATTAAAAATCATGAATTAATCAGATCGTTAGTAATCAGACGCTCGTCTTCTCGCGTAGACGCTACCTCTTTCTCTCTTTCGCTTTCGCTCTCTTTCTCTGCTCTAAATCTCGCTCTCGTCTCTCGCCTCAAATAGACGTCGCAGTGCTTTTACGGTCCCTTTAGCCTTCCAACCCCATCGCCGCGGCGCGTTCGTTAAGGGTGGATTCATCCCCCAAATTAAATCAATTACCATACTAAGGCGGATTTTCGGAAAGCTCGCTCCCTATCTCTTCCCCAGTCCTCGTTTCCGGCCCGTCTTTCGACGATGACGCTTGTCTCGTATCGTTATTTCTCAAAACTGAACTTCCCGCCGAATACGTCGCGTATGAATAATAAATGCGGTACTCTACCTCTTTTGTGCGAAAGCGACGGTGATGGAAGCGCTTCGACCGTGTCTGCTATATACGCGCGCCTCGCAAAATTTCATCACTCGTAACGATGACGATTAAACGATTTTGCGCATAAATTTTGTGTTTGCAGGCATGTTACGGATACAGGATATGGTACAGTATTATCTGTACGACTCGTACAGACTCATACGCTCCTTCGATAATCGTTAACTCGATCCGAAGGAGGCAACCTGGATGACGGGGGAGGACATTTGTGCGCAAAGAGCATTCGTTAGTTCGGTTGACCTTTGGTCGGTCGTTCGAACCTCGTTTGACTTTCACTCGCGGAGACGCTAAAAGGCTTCGAGGTGTATCAAGGAGATTTTGCTTTTAGCACATTCACGATAAAACGCGTCAAGCGGTCGCAAGACGACTCTCGCGCATCCTCCACCATCTACTTTAGCGCCTCGACACTCCGGGCTAACTCCGCGAGACGTTCTTCGTCGCGGCATATTGAGATCCCGTTAAAGCTTATCAGCTGAAACCGCGCGCCGTACATCAACATCCTCCTTTCCTCTGATCTGAATAGACGTAAGGCCAAACGCGGTCGGATAATGCGCATCACGCGACCGAGGACGGCTAAGAGCGAGGGAGGCGGAGGTAGTAAAATCCACAAATCACCGAATAAACCAGAACAATGACGTAGCGGGCTCTAGGGTGGCGGAGGACGTGCGGAAAGGGGAGGAAAACGGTGGTTACTAGGGACCTACGCTCTGTAGAAGGGGGACGTTGAGGGCCACTGTACAACGAATCGCGTACCGGCTGACGATAAATTTGTCCGCGGAGTCAATAACAGAGGCTGTTTCTGTGATTTAATGATACCTGCCGGACGCGTACCCTGTACACACGCTCGAAATGTTTGCCTGTTTTCACTTTTCATCCCGCGCGGCGAAACCGAGGCCTCCGCCGCCGAAGCCTTTCCTCTCAACCGCTGCTTCGAGAGCTCCCGAAAAATTTTCGGACGAGGAGGGATCGAGTCTGGAAATTCTTTTTCCCCCCGTCTTTACATAAATCGAAAATACAAAATAATTACTTTGGAAAAAGAGTGTCTATGGTTGTATTAATGGCTGGAATTCTCTAAATAAAAATAGATAATTAGAATTCTGTGATTGATACATAATCAGAATCTTCTAGAGTTCGTTCATTTTCATCCAAAAAGTTTGTTCAGTGTAAAATACATTGCTTTACACGGTGAGATTTCTTTCAAATACGATAAACTGCTTGTATTACGATTTGCGTTGCAATATATACGCATTGCTTTTGTTTTACGAAATGCATCGTGGTATCGTGGTCGTGATATTGTGGTAATTGTACTATGTGTAGATTCATGCGTGCAATATGAGGTAGACCACGTTGATCAATGCTACTCCTCGAAACTAAGTCATCGACCCGATCATCGAGCCATCTCGTTCCCAGAGGCTTCCCCCCCCCCCGCAGGTTTTTCGTTCTTTCACTCGCGCGAGATTCCGCCTCGCGCATCTCGCGAATGGCCGATTGCCATTAAGCGGAACGAAACAGCGGAGAAAGTTAAGGGAAGAAAGACAGAGAAAAAAAGAGGACGAAGCGAGAACTCTGCGAGTGAGAGAGAGAGAGAGAGAGAGAGAGAGAGAGAGAGAGAGAGAGAGAGAGAGAGAGAGAGGGAGAAGGGAGAAAGAGCACGCGCATCGTGCCGGCACTTAGGCCTGGCTTTTAATCTTCGAGCCTCGAGAAGAGCTCTAATTAGAGCTGGCTCTAGTTCTAGGTATACGAGCCCGGGCTCCGTTATAAGCAGGAGTTAGAGTGAGTACGTTGTAGTGGGAGGGGGGAGGAGGGAGGGGGAGGCGAGGGGGTGGACGGCGGGGGTATGTTTAGTTTTTAGCCGAGCGCGCAGTTACACGCGGTGCTAATTAAAATCTTGATTAATGCACGTGTCCATCAGGGCTGCCTCTAATGAACTTTCACGTCGCCTGCACTCTTAAGTCTACACGAAACCGTGATCGTCCCACCTCTTCGCCGCACCCGAGATCGTCCTAATCGTTCGGATCGCGTCGTCGTCGCGTTGGATTGTTCATCGTGTCGTGTATGTCTTCCTTGCGTATACATTTCGCGCATCAATTTTCCGAACTTTAGCCAAGTTTTCGCACGGAACGATAATACAAATTGAATCGTATACAGCTATACACGTCGTATATATTATTATACGATCAAAACGAATCTAATTGTAAGTTCTCGTAACGATTGCACAACTTCCGTATCTTGCATGATATCGCAAATGCGTTAAGTTTATAATTCCATCGCGCGTCAAGCATTGCCACCAGAGATTCACGAGAGCTGAAAACTACAGCGCTGCGCGCGCGGGCGCACATAAAATCAAAAGTTTCCCTTATTTCGTAATTTTCGAATGGCGAGTTTAAATGGAATGCAAATATGACGGCTCGACATAAAGTTTAATTACGCGCTACTGCAAAAAGCAAGAGCTAACACGGCAATTAAAAAAATATTAAACCGCTCGCTCGGTCGCGACGCTGCTCTCTCTCTCTCTCTCTCTCTCTCTCTCTCTCTCTCTCTCTCTCTCTCTCTCTCTCTCTCTCTCTCTCTCTCTCTCTCTCTCTCTCTCCCCTAACTCTCTCTAACTCTGTCTAATTTTCTCTCTCTCCCTCTCTCTCTCTCTCTTTTAAAGTCTTCAGGCTTATTTCGCCGGCTTTTTTGAGCGGAAAATAATCGCTGGAATGGCTTTTACCGGTTAACTCGCAAACAAATATTGTGAGTACGCAAGCGGAATACAAATTCATTATCCGATTCATTGCACTTCATAGGATAGTTGTTTGTAACGCTCAAGTGATAGGTGAGCGCGTGAGCGCGAGGGGCTTTAGATCCATCGCGAACAAACGAATGCAAAACTCGCCGCGGAAGTTCTAATATTCGTCCGGGTTGGATTAATGGAGTTAGAGATGAAAGGACTTTTTTAAAGGAATTTCCTCGATAGCCAGGGCGCGACACTATTAAATGGCGATAACTTTCTTGTTAACGTGCCGTTGATTAAGCCGTTGATTACGCCGCAGATTGCGAGCAATCAGGATGCGACTGAAAAATATTTATCGAGTACAATTGTAAGAGGATATGCCGTAACTAATGCGCTTTCGCGAAATGTAGAGGAGAGCAAAACAACGATTGATACATACATCCATAACGGCAGAAACGATTTACAGGAAATTAAAAGATTTTTGTTGAAACACATTTTACAAGACCATTAGAAAAAATAATCCGTTTTCGGTTGCATTTTACTCATTAAAAGAAGTAGATAAATAAATGGAAAAAATCTATATATGGATCTACGAATAAATCTAGGAATCTGGCGATCTAGGAACACGAAACGAAGATACAATAGAAGCGCAGGAGAAATTAGGAAGAGAGAAAGAGAGAGAGAGAGAGAGGATCAAACAGAACAGAGTCCATTTATTTAGCTTAACCGCGCCACCGCGAACGGTGCATTAACCGATTGGAAGAGCGATTAAGAGCGGCCATTCTTTTTCATTCGGTAGATCGAAAGGTCTCTAACGACGAGGCGTTATTTATCGGCCGTTCCAGCGACACTTGCCTCTCTTTTAATCACCGCTCGCCTGCAGTCCACTGTATGCGTCTCAATTCGACCGGCCTGGGCTATACGTCCCATCTCTCTTTTGCAAGTCATTCGTACGGTTCGAAAGCTAATCTACATATATTCAAAAGTTTCTCAAAATCTAGCAGACTTCACGGAATTCTATGAAGGCGCTCGGGAAAGCTTTGGCAGACTCCCGATTTTACATCCTTTCTTATGCACAGTGACGACTTTCGATTTATATTCCAATCGTCAAAATAGATTTACATTACTCTCGAGCGCTTAGAGATAGATTGCCTATTATGAAACAAGAGAATTACAATAGAGTTTGTGAGGAAGGAGAGAGAGAGAGAGCTTTAATTTGCTCTTATTGCTGCAAATAAGATTATACGAGTATTATAAGCTTATCTCTCTTGCACTTCCATTTAAAGATGAAGTTAGTCAGGGGTTCCTCGCATCCGATCTTCGGACGGCCCGTATCAGAAATTAGGAAATGACCGGATACAGCTCTCTATCTCTTACTTTCTCTCTTTCGCTCTCACTCTCTTTCTCTTCTTTTTCTTTCCCTTCTCTCTCTCTCTCTCTCTCTCTCTCTCTCTCTCTCTCTCTCTCTCTCTCTCTCTCTCCCTCTCTGTCTTTCTCTAGCTCTTTCCTCTCTTGCTTTTGCTCTCTCGCTCTTATTTAGCGCAGTTGCAATAAGAGGGTAGTAGCTGGTTCTGTCCAGTTTCCACTTCAACCCCGCGCACCTTTCCTACCCACGTCTCTCTCGCTCTTCTCTTTCGACTACCGTTTCCTTCCCTCCTCGTCGGAAGCGAGTCGGAGACCGCGTGGGAGGAGGGAGGGGAAGCTCGGATTCAATTATCCGATATTAAACTGCCCCTAGCCACGTTCGTGTCGACCCCTTTGGCTGTGTGAGTTCAAATGGTTGTTGCTAACCCCCCTAGAAGTATTAGATTGAATGGAGTTGGTGTTGTACTTGCTGTTACCCGGCGGAGATACGCCTAAAGGTAGTCGTTATAGGATAGCGTTGGATTTTCGCGTATATCGTTTCTTTCTCTTTCTCTCTCTCTCCTTTCCTTTTTTTTCTTTTCACCGGCCGACTCGTTTTCCCGCACCGTCTTGATTTGTTATCGCTGAAAGGGACAAGCGCGTTTGCAAAAATTGAATCTTGTTTTAGAGATGGCATATTACTCCCTTACAGCATGATGATAATTGGGGACAATCTTTTCGTCCTTCCCGGTAACTTGAAACGAGTAGAATCCTTTTTCATTCCGCACATACATAAATTTAATATAAAGCCGAATACATTAATATAACAAAACGTAATTAATTTCGATAAAATGGCAGCGAAGATCAAAAGAAAAGTTCAACTTTTCTCTCTCACTTTTTAATTTCCGTGGTGAGTAAAAGCACACCGTTGATTTTTCACACTAAACAAAGCATTCATTTCGTACAAATAATAGCTCTGTTACGATTGCGTATCCAATGCTAAAATAAGAACGCGAACTCGAAATGTATGCTCGATTGTTTTTGCACGTAGGATCATTTTTTATTAATCGAACCGGTGCATTTTGCAGTTTTAATCTACCTTGTATTTTAATATCGCATATCGTCGTTGCTTTCTGGACTTGTAAACACAGTCCCACGCCCTGTGTCGCGAACAACTTCGTCCCTCTCTCCCCCCTTCGCCGCCACCC
>NW_017279009.1:394038-485570 GCF_001594065.2 Cyphomyrmex costatus | reverse complement strand
CTCCCCACTGGTCTTCCACTCGTGCGCGAGCCGCTGCAATTCGGATAACATTTTTCCTGTCAGATACTTCCCCACCGCGCGGTTCCCTGCTGTATATTGCCAAAGTTGAGTGTTTAGCGATTCACACGTGCTTCTTGTGTCCCCCTCCCTCGTACGTCGCATCGCTAAAGGGCTCTTTCTTCTCGTTCGTAAAACCAGTAAATTTCGCGACACCGAGGGGTCGGCGAAATGACCAATCCGCTGTCCCGAAGGGCCCAAAAGAGATTTGAGAATCGCGTGAAATTAAATAACTTCCACAGGGAAGTTCAACGACGGCCTAGTAAATTTATACCGGCGAAATAAATTGCGTCCACCCGCGGTCACATTCCGCAGACCGGCACTATTTTAACTATACGCGAAGGTCCAACTTATTTTACCAGGAGAACAAAAAAGCCAGGAGAGAAACTGTACTCGGACTCTCGGAAAAAGAGGACGAGACGAGTTTATATCGAGCCATTTGCAGTACGACTCGACAGCACGAATTGTTGGCGCGATTTAATTTGATTCCACTTAATTGGGGAGTTAACAGTTTGTTTAACAACTTGATAGATTAGCTCAATACATTTGCGTTTAACGTTAAAATACGATAAAAGATTGCAGCTTTTTAATTGTAGAAATGTAGTCAGCGAGTAAGATATCGAGGTTAATTAAATGGAAGAGTGTAAAAAATTGAACGAGTCCCATAACTTTCGAACAAATACGCGTCCTTGACGAGTAAAATATGTATAAGAATATCGAGTGTTTTATAGGAAAGCATTTAAGGTATATTCGAAAATCGAGGGACGAAAAAAGGGAGAGCGAGGAAAGGGCGGGCTGCAACTATACGAAAAGGTGCGACGAAAGCACGGAGGAAAGAGAAAGAGAGAGACTCTCTTTTATTAAACGAAAAATTGGATCGTGCTTGTCGGAATGCAATATTTCGACGGATTCATTTGGTGGAAACATTTCTTCCTCGGGAAAAAATTCAATCAAATCCAGAAGGTGAGAGGTAGTAGCGAAGGGAACGGGTAGAGATGTAGGAGGTGGCGGGGATGCAAACACGCAAACGGCGGTTGAGAAGATAGACAGGGAAATAGGTACAGAGTTGCTGGATGCCAAAATAAAATATTCACAGAATAAGATTCTCTCGGGATGTATCCAAAAATTGGCGTCTTGCTTGGCTAAATATCTAAGAAAAACAAGCGATTTGTTATATCCAACTAGTGAAGTTTTGGTGGAGAAAAAAGTCGATTAAAAATTACAGCAACTTATTTCTGAACCCTTCGGTCTTGTCTAATTAAACATCACATGTAATATGTATATATTTGTATATATACAGAGAATATTTATGCAAAATCGAGAAACACACGGTGTGCCTTTCCCTGCGAGAAAAAGGATTCAGCCTGGTAAAATAGATGTCTGCAGTATCAACACAAGGATCCTACTGGGTCACGTTTTCATCAAGACGAAGCGAGGGGTGGATGCTGCAGGCCATTGTTTTTCGACACACTTTCTCTCATCCCTCCCCTCTATCCAACCTCCTCATTAAGTAAATCACCATCGTCGCGGCTCGTTCCCGGAGCCAAAGTGAAAATTCCCCCATGGACCGGGCGGGCTGAGAGCCACCCCGGGCTGTTACCGAAGGGACGCCCTCAGCCCTTTGTGCAGCCGGAAATCCGAGCCTGAGAGATTAAAACATTGAGATACGCGAGAATGACATCTTTTTTGTTTCGCGCGCGCATGCGAGCGGGCGCAGCTCGGTTAGGTTTGCGTCTAATCCCTGATGTCCTTTGAGTCGACGAAATACGCCAGAACGCGTATATAGTTGTTTGCGTTCTGACACGAGACACTATTACGTGCAAGATGCTGCAAACCAGTGACGTATAACTATATCGAACTCGAGATAGCGGAGAAATTGCGTACACTTTCGCGAGCGCCCACGAAAATGTAGCCGTGAGATCGAATGGATATCTCTATGCAAGATGAAGATTACGTCGGGACACAGGAAGGGATTTGCACGTTCACACCATGCATTATTAAGCATTTAACTCTCGCTGTATATATAACACTCGTGGACGCAATGGATTATATTACATTTGTATGCGAATATAAACTAAGTGCGTTCGTAAAACATAGAGGCGAAGAATTAATTCATAAGGAATGCGTAAATAGAGTGAAAGGTCCTATTTCCCCGCGAGTTGGCACCAACTAGCACGGATCAATTTATTCCTTGACTCGTAGCTCTTTGGGAATATTTCTTTCCCCCGGTCGGGGCTTCTCGTCACAGTTTACGAGATGTCGCAATAGCGTGCGTTTAAAGACTAACGTCATGTACGTCTTACTTATTATACATTATTTACAGTCTTAAATTTATTCGACTTTGCCTCGATGAAATGTGTTATATTATTATATCGATTATTAAATTGATGTTTCCTGCAGGTATAAGTGTCTGACGTATTTCGATCTTTAAACTCCTCTGAATCGAGAGGCCTCCGTAGGACATGCGAGCCGGAGACGCGTATAGGGTACGCGTACAGGTACGTGTGTGATTTTATGTGCAACGTTTACGCGCGCGTGTAGGGCCGAGAGGGTTGACTGGCTCCCCGGTCGATCAATAGCACCCCCACGTTTGCGTCCCTGGGTGAATGCATGCGATAGGCACCCCATTGCTATGCCACCCCGAAAGCCACTTTATATTTTAGTGGGAATGTTCTACAACCCTTCGGAAGACACTCTTGAATCGCGACGCGCGAGGCCACGCTGGTGCGAGCGAGGAAACGCGCGCGTTCACGCGTTTCTCCGCGCGGCCGCGGATTCGCGCCAAGGTCACCCTCTCGCCGTGTTTAATTCCGCTAATTAACGTGCATGCGCTCCTGCGAGCCGTTCGGTGACTCAGTGAAACCCGAAGAACCGCTCGATAGTCGCGATGCAACGTAT
This sequence comes from Cyphomyrmex costatus, assembly GCF_001594065.2. Taxonomy (NCBI): domain Eukaryota; kingdom Metazoa; phylum Arthropoda; class Insecta; order Hymenoptera; family Formicidae; genus Cyphomyrmex; species Cyphomyrmex costatus. The sequence continues at coordinate 482,615 of NW_017279009.1, read as the reverse complement.
CAGGCTTGTTTTATCGTGCTGGGTTCATGGCAACAAGATCGAAGATTATACGTGATTAGCCGAAAAAGGCTGTATATACCAGGCGGAGTGGGTTCTCTCGCTCTTTGCGTAATCCGCGTTTGATTTCCTCGTAATGGAAATTCAATCTTAATTAGCGTTCGTGTCCGACGCTTTGAAAATCCGATGGCTTTGAAATTGTGTAAAATGTGTAGTAAGAGCGAAGAGACACGGTGATAAGCTGATAAGGAAAAAAAGACAACTAAAGGTTTATCATCGCGTTTGGAGCCTTGTAACTGTTACTATTCGTAATATTATTTGGTATCTACTGTAGGTACGTGTAATCTCTAGTAGTAAACTGGTATACATATATATACGCGTGTGTGAGATACGATAATATGTCAGATAATTGATAAAATTCTTATAGTGAAGATATATTTGGGATACTCTTACCGTTGATTTAACCGCATCGATTGTCGACGCGATCGCGAAGAGGTTGCAGCTCGCTACGTGCAGGCAGGCTTTACCCCCTTTAAATGACTTAGCAGACAATTTGCCCATTAACTCGGGCAACCTCTACCCGTAATGGAAGCCATTGTTCGACCTATCTTGTCAGTAATACACGCCGTGGCAACGTATGCGTTTACGTCGCGTGCATGTATTACAGGTAGCTGCCGTATGCACGCGTCGGGGACGTCGAGACGCTCGTGATATCGGGTAGACCATATTGTGCGTCAAGATGAGATCGTTCTATTAGGATTACATTAATTAATCTAATATATTACGCCCGATAGTCTCTTAGAAACTTCCTCCGGTGCATCCCCCCCGCAGCCTGCGTTGTGCCCCCTGCGACTTTTTGAGAATTAAAATTGGATCTCATCATATGCGGATTATTTATGCAATTACGGTGCGTGAGATTATGGATTTCATGAAGAGATATTTGTTTGATAGAACGAACGTTAAATTTGTTAAATTGCTTGAAAAATTGCGATAAATTATCTCTCGTTGCATTGACAATGTCAAAGGAGGCTATAATGGGAAAATTTTTTTTCCGTGTCTTCTAATCTTGAATATATATGGGTACTTTCTACAGAGTTTTCTTCAAATTTATGCAAAATCTTACTATGCATTTTCCTTTGTTGAAAAATATCTAAATTAATATTATCCTTTTAATGGGCTGTTCGTTTACTGTTACTTATACACTATAGTAGGACTAAGATGCCATCGCTGGCACGGCGCTACGTGAAAACGTCCTGTCGCGATTAGGATAGCAATTGCAACAGGAGGTCGCACAGGACTAACAATGAGATAGCCGATAACGGTGTAGAAACTGAAACGAGACAGGGAAAGAGAAGAAAAGAGATGGGAAAGGCGAGACAAAGAAATGGAGGATGTGCACTGTTCTTAAATTGTCGCAGAATAAATTAAAAAGGATTTTCAAAGAGATACATTTTACATTGTAACTTGCATTCTTCTCAAAATAACATTGCAAAATTGGCGATCTTTTTTCATTTAATTAGTTTTAACGTGTTATCGAATTAATGATAGCGATACATTTCACCAACAACCAGTAGAGCTCTCTTTTAGCTTTCAAAGGAATTGTTTTCACCTAGTTGGGGGGGAGGGGGAGGGTTTAAGATTTAAGATCACTCGGACATATGTACATACGGAAACAATTTCTTTGTGCCCAAGAGGCTCGGACAAAGCGGTTTAAGAATTTAATTGGATATACTAGAGGAAAACCGTGCGGGGGACTTCGATTCTCGATCATGCCGACCGAAACGTTTAAGAAGAAAAGAGTCACCGGGAAGTTTGCGAGTCAAGATTCTTCGCGCAGCATTTATTGGATCGTGACAAGAGAGGAGAGAAAGAGAGAAAGGGAGAAGGTCTAGGGAAAGGGGATCGAGGCAGAGGGCACTGGCACTCTATAAGAGGAGGAGCTCTCATTAAAAGTCGAGTATTAATATTTTAACGGATGCTCGTCACTTAAACTTCGTTGCGGTGCCCAACCAATCTTTCGTCTCTCGAAAAAATACCTCCGCAGTTGCCGGTTTGAACTTCGTCTCTCGCGATCATTTCTAAGCTTTATAGGTACTGAATTAAAATAACGTAACTAAAAAAAAAAAACAGAGTCATTTTCTCGACAAAACTATTTTTATTGACGACACGTTCCTTTTATCGATCTATATCACCGTACAAGAAAGTACTTCATACTATAAAAAAAAATCGAAAATTAAATTTACCAAACGTAAACGACGCGTAAACGTCGCGCACTGCGGCTAGAAAAATGCCTAATATTTTACAGATTCTTCCTAGTCATCAGTCGTTGCATTTCGACCGCTGTTTCGCTCAAAAAGCACTCGTATCAGTCGCAATGTTCCTTTACATATATATAGGATCATACACATATACATATAGAGATATTTCATTTGAGTAATGAAAAAGTTTCGACGAACACGGACGTTGCACATGACAGAGTTAATTGCTTGGATACCCGTTCCTCTTCTCGCGAAAGCGGCTTGCGCTTGTCCAACGTCCAGTTTCGAATAACAGACCGCCATTCTTGTGGCGGTTGAGCGCCCCTGCACCCTCTCCATATTACATCCGGGATTAATATTAAATTTCACACGATGATTGCAATTTCATTACCCTCCCACCAGCGGCTTGCCAGCTTCTTCTACTGTCGCCGTTCGTGCAGCCGTGTAATAAATTGCCCCCTTGCAAAAATCGCGATTCAAATTGCCGTACCTGAACCGGCCGGTGGAGAACCCGCAGGTGTCTATTGTTGCCGGCAGGATAGCGAGCGGATAGTTCCGCACGATAAGAATCTAAATGCAATATCGAAATAACGAGATGACATAATCAAAGTGACGCAATCTATCTAAAAGCCTCTGACACACGAGAGAGCGAGCGAACTTAAAGAGTCTATATAGATATATCATACTTTTGTGTATAAAATATTTTATAATTGAATATCGTAAAAAGAAATACATAATAATATTAATTCAAATAATCAGTCCTACATATTATATACGAAGGATCAATCGTAATTTAAATTGTTATGCATTCCATCCTCGCTAATTTATCGTATGTTTAAAGTTTCGATGTAATATGTATACACGTTGGAGAGCGGAATCGTAACTGCGGGAAAAATGCTTTGATATATATCGCTAGTTATGATATTCCATTAGTATTTCACCCTCGTGCTTGATTCGACGCATCACATTTTTTTTTTTATTTTAACTGTTTATCGCAAAATATCGAGGAATCCGGGGGGAAAGCATTTCGCGCGTAATATAAACGAAATTAGCGCTCGTCGAAATTAAATGGGCCTTTAATTAAATATTTACGTGCGTTCTTTCACACAAACCACTACGTATCTTCTGTTTTTTAGCAAATATCGACTAATAAAGAGTACATAATTCCTCTAGCTCAATAAAAAATTTTATTTTCACGTGCAGATATTTATTGAGCAAACGCGTAAATACATTCTTCGCATTTTTTAATAACAAAAATATTTTTTTTATAAACTAGATAGGTACACCATGTAGGGAATTAAATGACGTTTGAATTTTCACATTTTTACGCTCGCCATAATAATTTTTGTGAGCTACGAACATAAAAATACAAGAAAATTTTAAGTTACAAATATTTTATTGGCATTCTTTGCGATACTTACTCCAACTCACGGGATCCAGGTGATATTCAGACGATCGAGTGGCACTGTCGATTCTGCTCTTATGTCTCACTCGTGAGTTGTCGTTTTGCCATTTGAAGAGTGCGACGACAAGTAAAAATTAATAATTTAATTCTAATCAATAATTTATGTTTAATCGAATAATCAAGGTTCTTTTAACTTTTATTTCCTCGACCCTTTAAATATTACAATCTGCCTTTGAAATTTGTCATGGAGACAATTAATAAAAAAAAATACAAGATCCTATATTATTTAAGTATTATTAATTAAATTATTCTTTTTATTAACTTTTTTTTTTATTAATTTCGATATTCATCTTATAATATTGTATTTATAATCACAATAATTGGGAGATCTATTGATTAAATATTTTCAATAGTCTTATGTAATTAAACTATTTGAAAAGTGCTTTCGCGATTAAAGTACTTGACAGCCGGATATCACGCTTCGTCTCTTCCAGATCAACAAATTATCTTTGACGACGCAAAGTATTTACGCACACATCTCTCTATTTGCGAAAAACACTCGTCCAATTAACAAACGGGAGGCAAGGAGTCTAATATCAAAATTGAATGATCGAGGATCGAGACCTCGTGGTCTGGTCGCGCGACACTTTCACGTGACTCCACGCTGTCTGTGCTCGTGACTGACATGAAAGAAACACGTCTCAGGAGGACTTGAAATAAGTTCGACCGCAGTAGCGCGCGCGACTTCAGGGCCGAGGAAGATCTGCCTGGCAATTATTATAGTGTTATTAGATCGAGGAAGTAAAACGTGGTCGGCGCGTGCTGACGGAATTCGCGCCTGCTGCGGACGACCGTGCGGTCGGAGAGCCGCGAATCGACTGCGAGGAGCCGCGGTAGGTCAGCGAGGCGCCATCTAGCGAGATCCACCTGCAGACTGAAGGCTTTTTAGGCATTGAGTTGGAGTGGTGGAGTAGGGACGATAAGTCGCTAGATATTCGAATGAGATACTGAAGTTCGAATCGTTTTTCGCGAATGGACTGATAATGAAAAAGTGACTTGAAAAATTATAAATACATGGATATATAAAAAAAATCAAATAAGACAATGCCTTTTGGAGATCAGTGATCCAATAAACCCTGCAGGTACACATTGATCATTGTCAAAAATTCAAAATTATTCTGTTGTTCTTGAAGACCTACGTTTACATCGAGATTAATTTGACGCGGATACGTCTTACAAGGCCATTAACTTGTTGTGGAATCTGTAAAAAACAGATTCGCCGCGTAATAATGGCAGTCGATGATTCAGCGAGATCAGTGATCGTCGACTCGCGACTTCATTGGGAATCTTCGTCACTTGCAAGGACGACAAATGTTTTGTCATCGCGTCTGATTCGTCAAGGCAGGCGGCGGGAAGAGACGATGAGTGACGTCATAGAGATGCATTAATAGATTCCATCGTGGGTGCAGGAGTGGGTACAAGGAGGTGGAAGGGACGCGGGGGTGGATGGGACACGAGGCCAAGCAGGTGAACGAGGTCGCCAATCGCCGCCAACATCGCGGATGGTGTTCCGTCTCGCTCCTCCCTGCTTTGCCTCGTGGAGGTGTGGTTTACACCTGCGCTTGCGCCAATCGCCCCGCCTCTCCGCACCTGCGGCTTTTCCTCGCTTCCGCGTATTCTTTCCGCGACAAGACATATGCGGGAAATGAGCTAAGGAGACCCCGTGAATGAACTTTGGAGAACGGAACGGATCGGGCCAAGTCAGCCCCCCAGTTGAAATCTTTTGATTTATTCACCGATAGAACTCATGACTTGTGAAATATTTTAAGCAACTGTAAGATTGATTTTAAAAAAGTCCACAGGTTTCGAAAAAACAAGCAATGACGGAAAATTGAATCCTTCGACTCAAGACCAGTTTGCTGGGATGGTTTAACTTAAAAGGACTTAATTAATCGAATAATCTACGGCTAAACTTGTCCAAGTTGATTCCAATTAGTTAGTCGAGTTTTCCACTAATTCGTTAAAGTATTATACTAATAAAAAACTAGATTAATTATCGATGCGTTCAAACATTGGTGGCAAATAGATTCTGGTAGACACCATTCAGCATAAATTATCTTATGAATAAAATAATGTCTATGTATTCGTAAAATTTTTAGTCTACTTTATACTCGTATGATGTCTTTCGACGGCAAGCCACGTTAGAAAGATTGGCACAACAGGGAGAATTAATTAACCAGGAAGCCGCGTACGGCACTTTGATGTTCGACGGGCTTCCGGTGAGCCCATGTAAGGTCCAAGGTAATCGACTTTGCTCGTTTGAGTTGTACCTAACCCCACAATAGTGGATTATCTACACGATCTGCTTGTGGAAGTCCGTTTTTGCATTGTTATTTTGCAATTCGCGTCTATTTTTAGTCCATTTTTAAGCTAATGGTATTTGTCATCACAGAATACGATAAATCCAACATTAATAATCGTTGCCAGATAAGAATCACCCCTTACTTTTTAAGAAATCGATTCTTTACACTTTCGCGCATGAGATAGCGTCGCGTGTACGTTAAGTGCTCGATTGAAATGATTACGTCTGATATGTTCGACAAAAGTGTGTCTGGCTTTATCCTCCCATTTATTGTATTAATTTCATGCTGAAACGTGTGCGAAAAGGCGGATGCAAAAACGACTGAAAAGTAAAGAGAGAGAGAGAGAGAGAGAGAGGCAGAGTGGACGTTTAATGGCACGCAACACTATATATACATCGAAGATCTAATCTCTTACTTTTATCCACGGACACCTTTGCATGCAACGTTGTTCGCGCGAAATGCGGATAACAGAGCGATCGTTGCTGTACTGTACGAGGAACGAGCAGCGTTAAGATATACACTCGTTTTTACTGGAAATGAATTCGCTCGCGAATACGATAAATGCAGATGAGGATCAGAAAAAGTGGCGACGGAAGCAGAGGGAGCGCTCTCACGAAAAGTTGAACTCTTTCGTTTAAGCTCTCCGGAATGTGTACGGGAGATCGCGCGGCGCGGGCGGCTCTCAAGGTAAACCGGCAAAAAGCGGCAGTGAAATATCCTGAGCGCGGGGATTAAAATCCGCGCCCCGTTGCGAGACCGTTGATGTCGGAGCGCGAAAAGAAAGTCCGGGGCGGCGCGGCGCGGCGGCGTTAGAGCACCGAAAATCGCGGAAAGCGATTCCGGAGCGTCCGCGCGGCCGCTGGATGGCGGCGAGAGGGGGGGGGGGGGGCACGATCGGGAGGGCACACCGTGTCGTCCTGAAGTCACCGAGGGAAAGAACAATGGCGGATAATATAACGAGCGGAGGCGAAATAACACGCGGAAAACTCTCCCCGGCGGAAATCCGGCTTTCCTCCGGGGGACGAAATAATTACCCCGTGCAAATATTCGTAGGCGCGCTTTACGTATAAGGGGGTGTCCCTCCTTCCAGCGACCCTCCTTTTCCTAACCCCCCCCTCCCCTCCGTCTCCCTTTCTCCCCTGCGCTTCCAGCAAACTGGCTTGGTCAAGATTTACATAAGAATAACCTGGAACAACAATCCCTCGAACAATTACCTCCGTATTTAGCTGGCCATCGTTCCCCTCTGCGCGACACGCGGACGGTGTATTATTCTAATAAGCCGAGCCCCGTGCCGTTCAACAATGATATCCCAGCACGTGGAACGGGGGGATAGGAAGCGAAGTTATTTTTCGAGTTAGCGCGCGCTACTGCAGTCGCTGCTTCACTTAAGCCATGCCTATCCGTTCTTCGGGATGTTACTTTCAAACGAGAGAATGATAAATGGTCTTACGTACAAATATTTTTAAATGACCCATGACGCTTTTAGTGAAAGCAGCATGATTTCTAAAGCGGAATTATCGTATATAGTGGTCGCGGCTTTCAGTAGAATATGTTCTCTAACGCGTTACGCACATAATTATTGTTGACAATTAATCACACGCTTACACATATGCAGAAAATTGTACATAATTCTAACAAAACAAAAAAAAAACCTCGATTAATTCATGGTCCACATTCCTTTTCGTTATTGCCCGCGCAAGAAGTACGAGTTATAGCGGCAATCATTAATTATCGTATCGTGACATCTGACGCGCGCGAAAGACGCGTTTCCGCGAGGCCGCATTTACGCGCTGAATAAATTAATTGCGATTCCCTTTTGGACGTGTCGCCGTCGTGTGAAACGCGCGACGTCAACATTCGGGAGGCGGCAGTATTTCGGTGCGGTGCACGCGAAATATGCACCGAATAAAGAAAAATTGAGCGGGATATATATCGCAAAAAACGCCAGAGGGTCTCACTTTGACGAGCGTGTGGCGCGGCGCGGCGCGACGCGACGCGACGCGGCGCACTGCGCGCATCGCGCGTCGTCGCCGAAGGCTGGGTGATGCGAGCAAACTCGCGCGGTGTTATATTTCAAGCACGTTTGTACCGACTTTGATTATCCACGATTCGACCGGCCGTCAGTAACGCGTGGCCTAACGAACGATCTGTCTGATGCGATTGATCGGGTTATCGAATCATTTTCCGTATTCCTCTGCGCGCGCCATTTTTCGCACGCCATAAAGCTGCCCACTTTGGGGAAGCAACGCCGACCCCTCCGAATTGTCATGTTCATTAAACTTATATCAATTCACGTGCGAGGCGATACTTTTGTTTGTGCGAAAGATTTGATTGAACGTTGCTTTATGATCTCGTCACACGTTGGATTCGCGATATATTATTAGTTTAGTGTTCCTTTCACATTGATACATTTATATATGTTTAAAATTTTATTTATTTAAGTTTAAAGTATACTGTCTGTATTAAAATATCTCATATAGATGCCTATATTTGAAGAAACTCTTCAAACACAAGGCTTACACCACTATTTTACTTCAAATTTCATTATCGAGTAAACGTCTTGACGTTTTGTCCGATTAATCAAAATTCTTTAAAAATAGAGAGCGAAATTCGCATTGACGTGTTAAATCACGATAAATCACACGAAAAAGTTTTGTTTCCATTGCGCGAGTACCAAATATATCGGTTTCATTTGCATCTCCCTATACGGTTGTATTTTCTGTGTCAACCATATAGATTTCCCAATTTGGCGGAAATATGCATCGGGCGCATCTATTATATCTATATCAAAACCCTCAAGTGCCGTGCTGTATCTCCGAATAATTAGTACAGCACTGTTGAAGTTGGATTACGTCGATTAATTACGAAGCACAAAAGTCATTTTCCGCTTTGTACTAATTATTCCACTCGCATTTATCTCGCTATACGTAACGTTATTTCGCTACGCAAAATGTTTGGCGTAATTATCGTATCTTCTTGCGCCGGAACAGATATTTCGAAAAATGATTCTACCTTAACAGAAATATGGTACGTCCGCGTAACGTATAGCGTATATTAAAAAGAAGAGAGAGAGAGAGAGAGAGAGAGAGAGAGAGAGAGAGAGAGAGAGAGAGAGAGAGGAAAAAAAAGAGGAGCGTTAATACTATAATGCTTATACGTAGAGAGTTTCGCGGATATCTTGCAGAATCTGAAAAGTGTTCCTATTCCGCTCATGGTGCATTAAGCGTTCTCGAAATCTCGGCAAATCTCAAAGCGAGAACTAAGCCGATAGTCTCTGTCGGCTCTTCTTTCGCGGAACGGCGGAACAATAGAGTCTACCTGTGTTATGTCCGAGCTCTCGGCTACGGGAATTAAAACCAAGTAAAATCCTCTCCCTCTGCTTTTTGTTCCTACTTACGTTCTCTCTTCGTGTTCGCCCACACGCACGTATTTATTCACGGTAATCGTGTACGCCGCTAATCATATGCTTTTGTTTAACGGCACGTTTTTCACGCTCTGTGTGTGTCACCAGACGAGAATCATCTCGGTAGCATAGCGCAGGTAATGATTTGCTGTGAAAAAGGAAACGATCGCGTTGCGCGCGAGTCGATAAAATATAAGAATATACCCGGCGCGAAACACACGTATACCAACGCACGAAATCTAGCCGGTATGAATCGAGATCAAAACAACTCGCGACGGTGTCGTCGGGGGAACATTTTTGTAGTTAAATAACTGAGTCGTTCTACCTTCCGCTTTATCCGCGGGAACGTTCCGCTTATACGCGAGAAGAAAGAGGATAAGAGAGAAAGAGCGAGCGAGACAAAAAAAGGGTCCGTGAGTATAGATTCGACGTGCACGCGAGCGAGTTTTTTAATCTTTCAATGGGCCTCCTATGCTCTGGAAAGCTCCGCTCTCTTCCTATCCGCCCCGCCGCATCAGCCCTAGCCACTCGATTCTGCAAACCCCTCTCAAACCTTCATCCCACTTCAACCCTACCACCCGCTGCCCGCTCGACTGCCTGTCTCTCGATATATTTACATATTTTCGTGATATTTCGCGACGTTAATCCCTGAGCCTTCCTATCCCACCCCTTCCCCTTTGCCCACCCCTTTGCTCCAGCGAGCGCGAATTAAATGTGAAAACTCGCCTCCGGCTATTTTCTCTCTCTCTGTCTCCCTCTCTCTCTTCCCTCCAACGAAGCTTTATTGTCAAATTCGCGCTCGGCTACGGCTTCCTCTCACTCACTCGGCGATTTTCTCCCGATGTTTTTTTTTTTTTTCCCGTCGTCAGTGCTCGGTTGTCGTTGTTATTGTGTCGTTGGGCCGAGTCGTTCTGCTTTTTTCGAGTTGGCGTAGGCGAGATGGTCAACATGTAACGCAAGGAGGATGAACACTTGGTTGGTCGGAAACAATTCGCCGACACGCGCGGCTTCTTCTCGTCTGCAGCAACGATGAACGGGCCGCGACTCGATCGAGTGTTACGTTCGGTCGTTGAAATTTTTAGGGAACGCAAACGCGGGGCGAGAGGACCCCGAAGGGATTCAAAGGCGCGGAAATTGTGTCAGCCGTTATGAAATATGCAGGCGCGCGGCGCTGCTCGGCTGATCCGTCGTTTTACCTTCCTTCGTATAGGTGAAAGCAACGGGGGGGCTGATACCGCAAGCCGAAGAACATCTTCATAGCCGGAACTCACGTCAGATTCCTTACATGAAGCATGAGCTCCCACTGGGACTGGCTGAGGTATCAAACACAAGTATATATCCATATAGCTGTATAAGGAAGCTCAAAAATTGAACTCACGAAAATATATGTTTTAACGCGATGACGTAGATATACGTTGTACGTACAAACGATTAAGTAACAACGCGTCTTGTCCATTTTGAAACGACATTTGTGATTTATTACGTCTCCGATATTAAAACACCGAGCTTAATATTACAAATCGATCTTGAACGACGCGGTTAATCGTGGGATGGGACAGCTACTAATTTTTCGAAATGTCCGAGAGCCGTTGGACCAAAGCCGGCAATCCGTCTAGTGATCTGTTCAGCTCTCTTCTCGAGAGAATCTGATACGGGGAGGATTTCGAGGGGCGCGAGCGGTCAAAGAGCGATTTTGAAGGGTTTGCCGCGGAAGATCCAGTCGGGACGCAATCTCGCAAACACGGGAGCGAAATCGATTCGACCGAAGCGTACAACCCCCGCCGTGGGAGGCCTCTCTCTCAGCACGCTCGATTTACGAGCGATTCAACGACACCAGGGAGACGGACGAGCAGAACAACGAGATAAGATTAGACATGGCACGAAAGCCATCCTACTTCCCGATGAGCTTCACTCTCCCTGAGTAACCTCTGAATATACCAAATGTCCAGTGAAACGTCAGACTTAATTACATCGAGCATTTTGATATTATTTTGATAAAATTTTTTTAGTATGTGAAACGACACTTTTTAATAAATGATTATTGATAATTATTTATTTAAAAATATCGTTTCACATACTAAAAAAATTTTTGCAAAACTCAGATTTTTGTAAAAATAATTATAAGTCTTAAAATGATGGTTTAACAACAAACAGTATAGAATCAATAAAAGTTACCAACCAAAATAAAGACAAAAAATTAAAGAGAAAGTTCAAATAAACTGACAACCAGGAAATATGTAGATAAAGATGAAGATATACTACAACAACCTAAAATAGTTAACAAAAGTAGAATAGCTAAAACTATATCACACAAGAGAATTAAATGAGAGAGATATTAATGAAATTTCAAGAAGTTTGAATGTTGAGGACGGTAATTGACATGATAAAAAAAAAACACATAACGCGCTCATACCTTGATTTACGCGTATTTTTTATACGCGCTAAATAATTCCTAATTGCGCATTCCTAATTTTTATTAATAAATAAATGATAAAATATATTTAATATCATCAATAGAGCTCGATCAAAGAAACTTATTAAGTAATAATCAAATTGCAGTAATAACATTTGTTTCTGAAAATTTATATCCGGCTTATTACAACAAAGATGTAACAAATGAACTAATTGGCATTACAAATAATGGAAATATTTATTGAAAATTGGATCAATTTACATCTCAAAGTGTATTTTTCAATTGCTATTACTATTTTATAGGAAGGCAACTTTTATTGAAAGCCATTTTAACAAACAGACAAATTATATTAGCAATGAGAAAAGATATCGAAGATCTACATTACGATATTTACATATATATTTAGATGCAGTAAATGATTTTGGCATTAAAATGCCACTGCAAACAATAGAAAATTTTTTAAATTTCGATTCAACTTTAAATGATCAAGAAATTGCAAAAAAATTTTGTAAGTCCTTTTAAGGATATATAAATCAGAGCAACAATCCTTTTTTTTTTGACATAATAAAAGCATATAAATTAATTTCTTTTTTATTTGATAGATTGAATTCTTAAGCAATTGCTTAGATCGAAATACCAACAGCCCAACGAAAAGTAATCATGCAATACTTTGAAAAATTGTTGTACGTGATTTAGCCTTACAATTTACTACTGTAAGAAAATCTGGTGATCGATTGATTTTTAAAATTACTAATACCTATACAAAAAAAAATATAAAAGGTATATAAATACAGTTTTTTCGGAAATTTTTTATATGAAAAATACAAAATACTACTCTTAATTTCTACATATATTATTATAGACGTTACAATGGGAACACATACTACCATGGAAGGAAAAAGATTAATTGATGAACAAAATTTTCAATTAGCTTTATGAGCAGGATTCGTAAATGCTAGAGATTGAAATGGTCCTCAATCTAAACATTGATTGTTATTACTAATAATTATATATAACATATAAATAATTAAATAACAATATATATAAGATAAAAATATTCAAGGACTCTTAATATAACAATAATCAACATAAATTAAAAGGGCGAAAAGTAAGAGTCAGAAGTAAAAATTACATTTAAAATAATATTAAAATATCAACATATTTAATTCTAAATCTAAAACACAATAGAGAACATACAAAAATTACTTAAAATTAAAAACATGATGCACGTAACAAGTTTCGACTCTTCGATTGAGTCCTCTTCAAACTTCAGAATATATGTGTTCTATTTAAATCGTTTATTTAATTTAAAAATATTTGAAATACTTAAAATGTTTTGAAAATATATTTATATTTATTGAATATTTATACTTATGAAATGTTGTGAACAGAACGGTTATACTTTTTTCAATGAGTTTTGGAATATAGTCGAGTAATTGATTGGGTTCTTATCTATAGATCCATAAGTAAGGACCAATAGCTCGGTGAGCAGGCTGTATTCCGAGACCCATTGAGAAAATAGTGCTACACGTTCAAAGTGTTTCAAGTATTTTAATCATTTTAATATACAATAAAAACAAAAATGGTACTTTAGAAAAATATTGGGAAAAGTAAGTGGAATTTGTTTGGATTTTCTAATTGGGATTCATTTGGATCTTCTATTTAGAATCGCGTTTACAAAATATTACATTTTTGATTGGAATCTTCATAGATTTTCCAACCAGAATACACGATTTATGGAGGGAAATCGTATCAGACCCCAATTAGACTCCAAAAAATTTCTATGCGGGTTTTTTTAAATTGAGATCTTGATAATATTAAGTCTTATGGGATATATATATTATCTAACAAGAGACGCAAATATTACAGTGTAATACGCAGTGAATCATTACATCCTTGTTTTATTTGCCATTGTTGTTAAACTGTATCTCTTGCTGAGAAACGCACCATTAACCTTTACAGGACAGGAAAGTCACTATCGTGACGCTGAAACAGTGTCATATATTTTAAGCCCTGAGGCAAAGAGAGTATAATAAAAAGAAATGAATTACAACAAATCCTATTTAAGGAAAAGCTGTAAGATTAAAAAAGTACACTCCCGTCCTCTATAAAGGTGAAAATATATCAGCTTGAACGATAAAGACATCAAGAGGTGTGTCGTTGGGTTGTCCTTCGTTCTATTCTCGAAACGATAAATCTTTAACAGACCAAATCATCGAGTTGCATTGCAGATTGCATGATTAAATTGTCGGAGAGCGTGTTCTATCTACATGCCGGTGGTTAATCGTGCGCTTTATGGAGACGGTCGCGAGGGGCCGATCGTCGCGAAGGAAACCGCTTCCTCTTTAGCGTCGCCCGCGATACGATCTCGGCGCACCGCACTCACGAGGATCTAATACGGTCGGAGTCCCTAATCTGATCCCGGAGAACGCCGGGAACGAAACCGTTCGCAGTTATTACGCGCGACTACGTCCTCGATAGGGGATATATACATCCACACGCGTTTCGCCGTTATGGATACAAACACGGATGATAGTTCGAGAAAGAGAGATGAGAGAGAGAGAGAGAGAGAGAGAGAGAGAGAGAGAGAGAGATCGGGATCGTCCCTCCGGGCGCCAGTTGCACGTGGGAGGGTGAAGAGGAGAAGGGCGTGAAGGAAGGACGCTTATTCCGTAAGCGCAATTTCTCACACGAGCTCGAGCCTCTATTCTGTTACGCACACAAACATACGTCTACATCGATTGCCGACGGATTCTCTCTCCATCCCTCTCTATCTCTCCCTGAGTATCTCCACGAAGATGCATCTCACACGTGATTGGCTGTTCGCACCACGAACGATTGTCAGTCTGCGGGAATGCGGCCGCGATTTATGGTGAAGAGACAGCGAACGAATGATTTAGGCTCTCCTGGACGATTGACTTTCGCGCAGGAAATATTCGTTAGATAGAGCAGTCTCTTTCTCGCTTTCATCGTACAGTGTAAGATGGGATGGAGCTTTTTGTGGGACGCGAGGATTGCGCGTTCTTCTTCTTTTTTTTTTTTTTAAGTCATGAATTATAGTTGTAATTATAGTTTGTGGATAGAGTCGTTGATCGAGGGAATCGCGCAGGTATACGTACGGCGGGAGATGCCTGTCGTCGTTACTCGGCGATCCAAGGTTGTTGCAATGCGCACACGACGTGGTATATGCGCGCAAGGAAGGCATAAACCGAGACAATAGCTGCCTCGGGGTATTCGAGATGACCGCCATTAGAGGAACGCGTTTCCCATCCCCTTGGTTCTCTTCGCTCCTTGCCAGGCAAGCACTCGCTTCGGTCCGAACGACAAACTCCGCAACAGTGAAATTTCACGCGCGCGCCCGACATTATGCACCTGCAAGAAAACCGACAGCTAATCGCGTTACCCCCATTACGCCCGCACACGTTTTGGCATTCGAAAACGCGACTCTACAGGGAGAAAGTACCTTGTGATCAGCTTAGCGTGCCGCTCACGGAAATTCGGAAAAGGCGCACCGATTAAGCCGTCGGCGATCGCACGAAGATCGACCTTAAGGCGAGGGAGAAGTTTCGACGTGACCGTGGAATTTGATTTACTCGTTGGCACCATCTAAGTGCAAACGGTCTGCGATCTACGATCTATACGAACGCCACGTGGAAATCTTGGCGTCGAGAGCGGAACGGCGCGGCGCGGCGCGCAACTTGCGCGCAGATATCCGCAATAATATCGGAATCGGAATCTGGAATTTCTAGTGGGAAGTTTGCGGTGGACTACGAGCATTAGTCTCACGCGCGATAATCGCGAGCTTTGCAACGAGAGAAACGACGAAGAGAGAAAGGCGTGTGAGAGAGAAAGAGATTTCCGAGGTATTCGAGGCGCGAACGATAAAGGAGGAGTTTCGGGCCGAGGCCGGAGGGCAAGGGAGGTTTCCGCGCGAGGATATATGGAAGGTAAGGAGGGGCAGGGGAAGAGATAGAGAGAGAGAGAGAGAGAGAGAGAGAGAGAGGGTGGCGTACGTGGTCTCTACGAGTGAGTAATAAGCACCTGCCCGCCTTGGAACCAGCGACTTGATTCATTTCGCGGTAAGTACAGAGCGCGCCGGACGCCCAGGCCCGCAAATGCCTTAGGCCGAGTTCACCGAGACCTTCCTGTTCTTCTTCTTGTCCGCCTGCTCATAATACCTACGCATTCCCGATCTGACAGGCCCACGTTTTCTTCGCTTGCGATTTCGTCTCAGTTCCCGCTCGCGTTTGCTGCCTACGCAGCAAACGCGCATCCTCGATTCCGTATTTCTCAAGATAAAGCGAATATAAGTGGAATTACGAGCCGGAAGTATCAGAAATAAGATGAAGATCGCAGGGATCAAGCAATGAAAAATTATTGATTTAACAAATCTATACAGTTGTAAATATAGAACGGTTAGTTTTTTGTTTAAAGCAGCAAAATGTTATAGCTGAATATAATCAACAATTAATAGGTAATCATCTTTGTTGTGATGGCACAGCGAAGATATATCTATTTATAAAAATCAATTTAATGTATAAATTAAATATTTTGAACAAAATACGCTAGTTATGATGGTGTGTACTTTTTGTTACTGTAATGAAGAAAACTTGTTACATTAGCAATTTTCGTTATAACAAAGAATTAGCATATCGATAACTGCTTACATAATAATTTCTTTATTGGACCATCAAATTTTATCAGTTATATAGATGTTGAGTTCGCCCAACAAGCTATATTAGTTTGGCTATACACTGAACCACCCAATTTATTTTTTTCAATAACTAAGAGAAAAGAAATATGTTTAATTATATGAGTATGTCGGAAAGTCCTCGTGAAAAACGCGCAATAGTTTAGCGAGATAGTTTGGCAACTTTGCTGTAATGCAGTATAAAGAAAGCCACATCACATAATGTCTCATACAGAAAAGAATATTCCGTCGGCGTGAAGGTGCTCGCATATCGCGAGGGAGTACATTGCTCCCAACGTATTTTGTAAAATTCAGAACTCGCCGCTAAGGCCTCGTTTCACGCGCAGTAAACGCGCTTCCAAAGTACAATTCCGCCCAGGACTCGAGAATATTTCACGATCTCGCGAAACGATCGGTATAGCACCGCGGAATCTTTATCGCGCGGTTTCGCCGAGTAAATAG
Organism: Cyphomyrmex costatus; assembly: GCF_001594065.2. Classification (NCBI taxonomy): domain Eukaryota; kingdom Metazoa; phylum Arthropoda; class Insecta; order Hymenoptera; family Formicidae; genus Cyphomyrmex; species Cyphomyrmex costatus. Next base: position 465,624 of record NW_017279009.1, on the reverse strand, counting down.
TCGGATTCATAACGTTTATCTTACCTTTTACCGTATCATATATGGCTTGCCGCCTGCTTATGGACTGCGAAGAGATAACATTTGCATCTCTTCTACATTTTTAAATGCGCATTGTACGAAATAATTTACTAATGACAAAATATGAATTCGAGAATAAAGCTCTCCTGTTGTATATTTTTTGCGAAATTATTACGAAATCAATTGGCCGACTATAACGTTACCCATATTAAAAAAACCCCTTTCCCCAGCTTTCGAACTCGTTGTTTCAGACCTGGACGAGATTAACTAACTAGGCACGAAACAGCCATCGGACAAAAGCTGACGATAATTGGTTCCGAGTGAGTAAGATTGCAGGAGGAGTGCAAACACGTGGGAGGAGCAGAAAGGTCAGAGAAGATTCGCGAGAGGATACGAATTAATCATTCTATCGGGCCCGGCGGCGGTATTTTTGTCGAATATTTTTGAATTTCGGGCAGGCGGCTATCAAATATTTGACTGTTTGCCTTCCATTGCCAAGATCCTTGTTGACACGGCGCAATTGATCGGGATGTCACTTTTGTCTTTCGCCAAATTATTCACGAACCGCCGACTCAATTCGAGTCACGGTAGTACCCATCGCCTCGGGATCGATGTATCGATCTCGGTTGAGACCTGATTGTCGCCGCGGTCGTTCTCTCAGAACGCTGTACTCTCCTTTTCCGCGAATTGACCATCATTATAGAAACCGTCCGAAAAATTGATAAGAATGGATTCGCAAGCGAGGATAACTGTCTCACACAGAAAAGGACGGTCTCGTTGGTCAAACAACAACAACAACAACCTATGGGAAATGTAACGGGACACCTGACTTATTCAAGATCGTGATCGATTTGAAACAATAATCTCACTTATTCATGACAGTTTGGAAAAAAAGATGTTGAAAATTACAAATTAAAAATCGGTTCGGTCGAGATCCTCTCAAAATTCTTCGATAATGCACGACAAACACGCGGAAACGCGAGCAGTTGTTTTTAACGGGTGGCTTTTCGCGTCGCCGCTGCTCCCCTTTCCCCGTCTAATCGCGAGTTTATGCCTTTATTCCGACAAAATAAAGGGATATCCCAGGAAAGCGTGCGATGCGAATATTCGGCGGCATGGAACATTTAACGCCGCGGCGCTCAGGCCGCAGTAAAAACGACGCGCCACCGCCGGTGCGACTGACAGGAAGAAAGAGAGCCGCTGGATAAAGGAAGGGGTGAGATAGAGGGGATGGAATAGTCTCTCGTATTTGTACTCCGACACCGAATCGGTATATTCCCTGCCTGCGAAATTTCACCTGGTTTATATTTTCTGTCGTTTCCGGCGCATCGCGTAATTTCCATCCCCTCTGAGCCCCTTCCTCCCCTCGCTTGCCATTCCATCGCGCCTGCTCCTCTCGCTCTCCCGGATTTTTATGGGGATAATCCACCCACCAGCACTGACACTTGTTTCATCCGTCGGCAAAGAATATATGAGGAGAAAAGATGGTAATCGCGAAGAGATTAACGCGCTATTATTATACCTTTTCCTATAAAAACGAAAGAAAGAATGATCGAACTATGGTCGATTGATCAACCACAGATCGATAATCTCCTTAATGACGTAAGATAAGGCGGTAAAATCTCTCTGTACGTAAATATAGTGTCCGGTAAACTTTGATATTGCGAAAAATATTTTTCGAGGCAGCTCGAATAGCAAGAGAGAAAGCGGAAATAAAAGGATGTGGGCAGCACAGGGGTGGTTCACGGTGCAAGAGGGATTCGTGCGTAAACGTTTTTTATTTTTATTTCACCGCTTTTCCTCCGTGTCACATACATGCTGTAAAACCCACGAAACATATCCGTCCGGTGTGTATGATCGTTTGTTAATTAACAGAGGAATATTTATAGACGTTTAATTTACTTTCGCCGCATTACTTTCAACAACGTTGTTCTATGAATGTCAATAATAAATGTAACCGGATGAATATCAAATGACAGAATCGAACGATGCGAATTTTTCGCGCCGCTCGTTTTCACAAGGAGGCCGTTTTCGATCGTCGAACAGGACACGCCAAATGGGATACGGCATCACCCTCTCAGTATCAGTGGTCACGTAGGACGTTTTGACGTTGTACCGACACCACGACGTCGCCGAAAAAGAAGCAAGAACGGCACACAACCAGAGGGAGAACGAGAAGAGAGAGAACGAGGGAGAGTAACGCGATTACGTCAGGTACACGACGGGGGGGAAGTTCGTGAAACTCGTACGTGGCGCGACGCAAAGTGGTCGGAAACGAGGTTATCATTTTCTCCGGGAAGAGCCGTCAGCTGGACCGACGGGAGGGGGGCGGGGGTGGAAACCGTTAGACACCGCGAAAGTTGACGGGGAAAACGTTTGATGGACGAATATTCGAAGTTTTGACGGGGCCGTCGGCCGATCTCCATGAATTACGAATGAATTCGTCCCCTCTCCCCCCCCCCCTCCCTACACTCTTCCTCTGACTCTTTCCGCCGCCTTCTATGTCAACGTTTGCTTGCCTTTTCGCGAGAACTGTACGGCTATGGAGAGAGCAAAGTTATTTGTTCTATCCCTAGGAGGCGTTCAACTACTCGAAACAGAAACGAATGACATCACCAGTCACCATCACCATAAACAAGTTTGTTCAAAAGAAGTGGAGCGACGAGTACCTGAATATTTCAGGTAATGCGCGAGGGATTAAATGGAAAGATGTGTTCTATATATAGAAAAGAATTCCTATAATTTTTAAGTACAATAAAAAAGATATCCATCTCTCTTGCTCTTATTTTCTTTTTCTGGTATTTGAACGACTTTTCGGAGATAATGAGAAATTTAATCAGTAGAGAACTCGAATCTCCTGCGCAAATTATAAAGCCGCGATAGATTTTGAATTGACCAATTAAGGTCGACGAAATGACTCTGCTGATTGGGTGACTGTAGCGCGGGCTTTTTTTTTCGACACCGGCTTCGCTTTGTCGACGAATGATTATTCGTTGAATTTTGCCGCCCCCGCGAGCTTATTTTTAATAAGTAATCGCCGTGCTCACGTATAGTGCAGATTAATAATTCATACGTAAGGATTATGGATGGGCTGGCGTGAAGTAATTAGCATATAGATAAATTAAGAGTGTGTCCAATTATTATAATTATGTAATTATGATAATTATCTGTCCATTCCTCGTCGTTCTTTCATTTAGTATATACGATCCATAGTCAAGATTGCAACAAGAATCGCTAATCTTGAAAATAAATCTCATTAGTCATTCGTAATTTTTATTTTAAATAAAACAAATTCATATATTTTTTTCGTTAACTTGTTTTCTGGAAAAAATTATGCATATTTCTGTATATACTTGAGTATAATTTTGCACGAATCATTAATCATAATTGAAAGCTCTCTCGCCATCCGGACGACCTATCTTAATTATTTATTTCGAAAACGTTACATCAAACAGAAGCGAGAAATTAAATATCGTTTGCAGCGCTTCGAGTTTATGCGTTACCTGCTTCCTCATTTCATTTCATTTCATTTTGCGTATTCCGACCATTTTTTGGCCGAATATTTTTTATGATCGGCCGGCTGCCATCATTAACTTTTTCAAATAAATTAACGCACAAAATTCAATACCACGCCGCCTGATTCTCCGTATTCGCCCGTTCCCTGTTTTACATAATATCGCTATAAAATGGGGAAAAACGTACTTTGCGATTATCTCGATGATTCGAAATTGCAGCTATGCTCACCACTCTCTTTTACATTTTATCTGTCAAAGAATATTATTAAAAAAATAGTAATAACCGGAAAAATATAATTATTCAATGAAACTGTGTAATCCATTTCCTCCTCTTGTACATTGCATAAACTTACTATTGGCGATACATAATTGATAAATGTGAAAAACGTGCCGGAAAATAAAATTGGAGCAAACGCGAAAAAAAATTCTTACAACGAAAACAAGATCCTCTTCGTTAATCAAAGATTGCGAAGCTAACTCCATATAACATGAACATCAATCTAGTTATATTTATATATAAATTATATATGACTAACATTAATTTCTGAAAAAAAAAAAAAGGTTATTTTAAAATAATGTTGATATGCCTAGATTATTGCAAATAGACAATTTATAGTACATTTTTCCTTTGTCATGCACAACTTATATTAATTATATATAATGGCCTTGTTAAAGAATTTGTGTATTTAATAAATCAACAACTTTTTTTTAAAGATACATAATACTAAATATTTGTCAGAAAAAATAATATACATTCACAATCTCGTCGGCAGATAAATTTTTTTTATTATTTGATAAAAATTGTACATAGAAAATAACTGCAAAGTATATTTGCAGAAATTACGTCGCTGTGCACTTTTTACAACATTAGCGGATATTCACTATACATTACATATAACTAATATTTATATGATATACCCAATATCATATGATATATTCGCGTGTGCCCAACATCGGTTCAACACCGATGCGGCAGCGATGGTCAGTGCATTCGTCACCGATTGATGTGTGTACGCCGTGTGTGTAGGAGCTAGCTTAATCCAAATCATGTTGGGTCCGACGACAAAGAAAATCCGACGCAGTGACGGAAAGTGGTTAGTAATTGAAATTACTATCGCGAATATAGTTCGACGAGCACAATTCGATAAATTCGATCTCGCGCGGACTGCGACTGCCCGCACGCGGGGATCCAGTCCGGCTCGGCTCGGCTCGGCTCGGCTCGACCACGGCACGGTACAGCGTTGCTGTTCGCCACCTAAATCGAGAAGGATCGTAATCAGCCGAATAGAGCGTGCACGAAATATAGGCGCTGATAGATCAAACAAACGTCGGATTGGATTATTTTTATCGTTGTTAATGGCGATGGCTCGGCCGGGTTTCATTTCACAAAGCCCAGCGCTAAAATCAATTCCCTTCTCTTCCTCCTCCCTCTTCCTCACTTCCGTTCGATACACACGCGATATCTATATACGTGCTGGTGCCGCATCACTCGTCTATCGTGTATACAAAAAAAAAATGTATCTCTCGTGAACTCAAGAAGTAAAAGTCTCTCTTAGACAACGAGACGCACGATTGCTAATTGCTTTGGATAATCTTAAAGACGTAATACAGCGTAATTTTTTCTTTTTTTCTTTTTCGAACACGTCTTTTAATTTCGAAGATCTCGATCGTTAGCTTGTTACAAAAATATTAAAAAAATACGCATTTGTGAGCGATATTTCGTTCATTTTATTCGTCACTAAGCTTCGCACGCAAAATGAAAAGCTCATATTTCAAAAGCACGATTCCCAGGTAATTCATTGAATTTCAGCGGTCGTGGCTGCTTCTTATGTTACAAAGAGTCGTCGGAGAGCTCGCGTCGACCCCCAAGAGCTTACGTTACCTCCATCCGAACGTATTGTGAGGAATCTTCCCGCACACTCGCGAATCGAAGGGAGAGCGCGCCAGCGCAACGTTATTGAGACAGCATTTGCGTTTCGGTACGCACGAACGCTGTAAGCCAACTTCAATCGGAGGAAAAGCAGCGTGCGAGCACGAAAGGTGAATGCGGACGGATGATGTGAAATGAATCGGGCAAACGGACAGACGTGACAGACATAATTCCCCAAGTAAGCACTACTTAGGGGAAGCCCGCCACCCGGGGGACACCTGTCGATTCCCACCGGGAAATATTGGACTGTCTTCTCGCGCTCGCTTTTGTATTCGCGTCCGCAGCATTCGAAAAATTCTTTCCGCGATCAAGGCTCGGCTTTTATGCATCGCAACATCAAATTTGCTCGGCTCTCGTTGCTTTTCTTAATAAGAGTGTCTTTGTGTGCGTTTGAGGTGACTATATAGACTTGTACTTCTACGCAGAAAGTGACAATCATTTTGTACGTAGAAAGCAAGAACAGATATATTTAACAGGCTTTTTAAATTGATATCACCTTGTTTCTCATTCTCACGTATGTTTGAAACATTAATAATATATTGATCGCGATATTTAACAAAATGTTGTGATATAATGAAATTATCAAACAGCGTAATGCCTATGTTCTTAGGTTTATTTAGATATCGCTGCCATCGGCTATCGGCTTAATTAAATGCCGTACCATGGATAATTAGCAATTGGTTTCGCTACTTTGACCGCGTGCGTTATGTCCAGCGAGATACACTTCATAGACAAACAGGGTTGTGAGAACGCCGAGGCAGTCATTCAAACGGCCTCGTTTATGACTCGAGTTGCTAATTATATTTGCAATTAACTCCGAAGCGTGCTCGCGCGAATTTGAACAGAATGCACGAGAAGAGCGAAAAAAAAAAAAAGACGAAAAGAAGAGGAAAGAACGCGTATGTACAGAGGAAAGATAAACTGACTAAGAGAATGCACGAAATAAAAGAAGAAAATATAAGAAATAAAAGAATGTATAAAGGAAGAAAACATACGATGAGAAATACGAAAGGAGGAATCGATTGACTATAGAGTATTTCTTTATCAAACACTTATTAATCCATCATTTTACCCCACCATTAATTTCATATAACAGCTCCTTCAGTTATACAGCCATGTAAGATTTAACAAGTGCAACTACTAAACCGGATGATATCGGAAAGTCGATGGATTTATGAGAATTTGCCCTGGAGGGCGAGAGCAGAGGGCAGGTAGGGTCACGAGGGGTCACGGCGGACCGCAACGACAGGCTAACACGATTAACTAAAAAAATATTTCATCTCGCAAAAAGCTCATAAATGAATTTTTCGCTCTTGGTTGGGCCGATCCTCTGTGAAAGCGCGCGTGTATGCGTATGCTCATAATTTGCATAATTGACGTTGGTTCGGTTCTGGCATAATGAAATATCCGAATGTCTTTTTCGACGAGCCTTTCAGTCAATCACAGCCAGTCCGGCAATTTTATTCGACACTAATTAAACCTGTATTTGAGTTCATTTTTTACGCGCGCTTGAAAGCCAGACAGTATAAATCTTCGACGGCCGGGATCAGTTTACCATTAAAATCGATTTACGACTTTCGTCAGACGTGCACGTCGCTCTATCAAGATTGTTTAAAAATATCGAAAGTGACATCGAGAGAAGATAAAAGCGTCGAGCGCGATTCTTCGTAAGATATCGTTCGATCGGGAGCTTTTCTCAAATATAATTAGAAATCGCTGATTGCCGCACGTTGACCACACGGAACGCACACGATGTTATTCCGTCTCATCCGATCCTTTCGCGAAATGTCATAATGAAAGACCCGTATACTATTATACTATTTGAGACTCCCACTAATTCTAACTCGGAGTCGTTTAACGGCAAGAGATGTATTATTACTTCCTAATTGGACAATTATTCACGAAACTAAATCCACGTAACTACGGTACACGCGGTTTGTTTCATGGTGACTATTGCTATATATATATAAAATATGAGACGTTGCAAAACTAACTTTTAACATCCCTCACAAGCGGGGGGGATACCAGTCGATCGTATCGTTATCGTGCGAGGAGAAGAGAAAGAGAGCTTCTTTGCAGTAATTGTTTCGCAACAGAGGATTCCGATAGACGAATATACGATCGCGGGATTCGCGCTAGAGAAGCCTTCAAAGGAGGACAGCTTTCCAAACACAAGGACGACGCGACTGCATGTTTCGAGAGTTCCGGGGGAGTCCTGTTTACACGCGTTCGCAAATACAGCCACAGGTATCGGAGCCAACCGAAGCGAAGAATTGATAAATTAGTTATTCCGTCAGTCGGTCGCTGCTGTTTCCGTAGCCGCGTTTGATCCTGAGCTTTCGAATAATCATGTCCGCTTTATATATCGAGCATGAACACGAGCTCCTCGGTATTTACAAGCTAAGAGCGATGTCGCGTGTCGGGAATTATACTTACGAAACGATATGGACGATTTTTTTGCTAATTATATTTCCAATTAATTCTAAAGCACACGAATCCGATGTAGAATGACTGCGAGTTGGAATTAGTCGGGAGATCCCAACTATAGTATTGGGACTTTTCGTTCATGATATTTCACGAAAGGGTTAAATAAATCAGAAAGACACTGTACTTTGCGTTTTTCACGATAAAAATATTTGGGAATGAGAGATGAGAGGGAAAGATGATCTATCAAAAATTTTAAATTAATAACGTGAATTATCGATATTTATTTGGACTATACGTTCATTTTCAAATGTTATTTAATTCGAAAATATTATTCAACACATGAGAACAGAACATCATTACTTACACGTCTATCAGAAACAGCTAAGAAAGCTCCAATTTGATTGTTTCAAATGAAATATGCGGGATTTGCGTATGAGTGAACAACAGCGGAGACAAAGCTGTCGGTCGATAACACGTCGCTGCACCTCGAGCCGTGACGAGGCTGCGACATCGGGATTGTGATTAGGGACTGGTCGGCAAACAATGCCTAATTACATAATTATTGTGCTGCAGGCCGTAATTAAGACACATTACTCCGCTCGCTTGGTAATTCATTACGCTTAATGCCTTCCCTGCCTCCGTCGTTTCATCGCGGATGACAGTCGCGACGGTTCTACTAAATACCGTTACCGTGAAATATCACCCTGCCAACTGGCCGCTGCCAGTTTACGAGATCGCGACGTAGTCTCGATCGTTTCTGATTTGCGTCAACCGACATCCTTGTTCTTCTCTGTACGCTCTCATGCTAAATAGATTTTAGATCTCGATGCATTATATTTCTACATAATTGTTTGACTATTTAAATATTTGGCCGAGCGTATAGTTTGGCGATGAGGAATTTATTTTTAGAGAATCTTAGATATTAAAAAATGTGAAGCGGAAAGTATTCGAATGATAAATAACAGTGATACTTGTACAGCGAGATGTATATGAATTTTGAATTCGACGGATTTTTAATATATCGCACACTTACAAAAATATACGTTTTCTGTTTTTAATTTTGCAACATATTTGACGTCCAGAAGACGCACAAGTCCATACGTTTCCTCGTTAGACGCGCCTAAGGCATAGATGCAAAGCATGGATCCGGTGGGTTACATCGTCGATATAATTGTATGGAAATAAAAAGCAGTTCTTATCGCGAAGTGTATCTTCGCCCGCAGTAGAAGGGGGGAAGTCGGAGGAAGCCTCCTTTGTGGGTGGATGAAGAATGGGAAGGTGGAGAAAAGGGGGCGCGAGGGATTTATGCCTCGGCTAACATTACTCTTAACCGTAGCTTATTATGGAAATTTCCTTAAATTGTGGGTTGGAGAACGCTGAGAACAATGCAAACAGAAAACGGATAATTATTGGACTGTGAATCGCGGCGAGGCACGACGCGTCATCACGAATGCCCGGAGTAAAGTCAACAGTCGATAATCGAGTCGCAAATATTCGGTGAGAGAAATAATAAATAAGGCGCGTACGCCGCGAAAATATTTGACGTTGTGACGATTAATAAATCGATCTGATTACTGTTTAAAATTTATTCGGAGAGGAAACACTTTGTCGATATTCAAGTTATTATTATAGTTTAAATAATATACGATTCGCTTTTCTTATGATTATATCGATATTGTCTTGTTATATTTTCAATTTTATTCCATCTCTCTTTTATGAAGAAGGAATAGCGTATTTTGGCTTAGAGAACTTCCAACAATATATTGTGGAATAAGTTGAAACGCGACGTTGGTCCTAACAAGCGTAATGTCATCCAGTCTTACAAGGTGCCAGGAGATTACATTAAAATTATAAGATTATTACAAACGATTATAAAATTATTTCTATTTGTGATAAGTAAGTAATCTACATATAGGATGTATACGAAGTATACTAAAAGATTTTAAACAGTGATTTCTCGCACAAATTCAAGACAAGACACTTCATATGACCAAAAATATTCGAAACGGCTTGGTTTCAAAGAGTATTAAAGTTGAGAAGAAAAAATTTTGTTTTTTTTTAATAATTTCGAAAACCATTTGAATTACTTTGAAAAAATTTTGTATATGTTCAAAATTTCGTTAAAATAACTTGAATGGATTTTGAATTTTTTAAATGTAATACAATATCTTTGAAACTAAAGCGTTTCGGACATATAGTCGTATGAAGTTTTCGTCTTGAATTACGTGAGGAATCACCTTTAAAATCTTTCAGCGTACTTAGAGTGTATACATACACCCTTTCAAGTTATATACATATAGTAACTTGAATAATATTGAATCGTCATAGCTTTCCGAAAAGTACACTGGCGATTGTTTCATTTTCCTAACTGATACCTACTGGGTGTATCTTACCAGTCGGTTTGTTTAATCAGCAGGTGCGAGGGAAGGTTCTGGAAGGAAGCAAACAGTAGCCGCTATTAATTGAAGGAGCATCTGCTGGGCGATACGCGATTAGAGTTACAAGCACCGCGGCAAATATTGTCTTTTCTAATCTGATAGTGCCGGAGCACTATCTTGGAATTAGCGTGGACGAGGAATCGAATTCTTAGAGAGTTAATTGGATCCTCCTCGGGGATTTGGCGCGAAGATTCCGCGCGCTCGAAGACAAACGGGAACGACCGTAACCCTTCCTTCCTTCCTTCCTGTTTAACTAAGCTGCACAATGGATACACTCCAAAGTGCGTTCTCACAGTCTCACTATAACTAATGGTATCTTAACAACATTGCGAAACGAGAGTCTGGGTCCAGCGATTTTCCGTCTCTCTTTCTCTCATCTCGCAGCCTTTACTATTTAAAGAAACAAATGCAAAACTGTGACGCTAAGCACACGCACACGGGACTATAGGAATCGGTAAATCTCTATCGCAAATTCCAGAGAGATAGAACTCGCCCAATCCTATTGTCTGATAACAAGTGTAACTTCTTCAGATAAACAGTAATTTAGTTTGTCGCTGCAATAAACGAGAGAGGAGAGTCAACGTTCTCCCTTCCCTCTCGCGAGAGATAATGTCGCAAACAGATCTGAAAGCACCGGCGAGACAAATGAGCGGGATTTGAATAAAAAGGAGGAACAGAGAGAAGTGGCGTGGGAGCGGCGAAAACACTCCCGCGCGTCGATCGATTCAATTAAATTATTCGTATCCATCGTGCTCTGGACCACCTCCCCCCGCCTCCTCTCGCGCGCACGTCCCCACCAATCCCGTCGTTGGTCAGGGTAACAAACCGAGGCAATTAACAATCAATCACAGGTGTCTCTCGCGTCATTGAAATGACGTCAAACATTGTATTTGTGTAATTGTCCATTTATTCCAGTCTCTCGGCTGTCACCTGACAAATTGCGAGCCTCCAGTCCGCCCCTCCGCGCGCCCCTCTGTCCCTCCTCGAGCCCCTTTCACCCCATCACGAGCACGCGGACCGGTCGCGATGCCGCGCGCTCGACGCATTTTCCTGTCAATCGCGAATGAATTGTCGCCGGTTATATTAATTAGCGGCGGCCCTTCGGGAATCGTTACCTACTGGATAATTGCGATCGTCGGGTTCGATCGACATAACATACTTTCAGGCGTGCGTTCGCGCACCTGTGAGCGTGCTGCTTCATTTTTGCCGAAGGAGAAAGGAGAGCGTCGCCAACTAATAAATCCGATACAGAGATTCATCTTTTTTTCTTTCTTTTTTTATCGTGGTTGCGGATGATATAATAAAGTTTATCTCTCTTTCGAATTTAGTTCGCGCGGTCGCAGATTAATGTCGATGCACATTCATCGAGCAGCCACGCATAGGAGAAGGGAACTCGCTCTCTCGTTCTTGAAGAACGTTACCGACGCTAAATCGAACGCGGAAATCGGAATGGTCGGTGTAACGCGAATTCAAAATACGCGTTGGTGTTTGATTGAGACGTCACTCAAACGTGTATGTTGACTGATAGTCCCATTAACACGTTGACGCACTATCTGTGTTTGCCAGCGCGCTCAGCAGCGTCCGAGAGCGATCAAATCCGCGCGCAACGTTTTCCAAATATTTTATTACTTCCTTTATCATTTCATAGAACGTGTCACGCTTCGTGTCATAATAGCGGAAACGTATTTTGCGATCTGTCGCCGATATCTGGAGACGAATTGAAAGATTTATACCACCGAGGGAGGTTCGAGGTACAATACAAGTGACGTATAAACGACAAGTGCCTACTACTACGCTCTTCTTCATGATAATTTCACGAAGAAAGTTCTCACCTTCATGGCGACTGACCCGCGCCCAAGGATTTAGCGACGACGACAAAGCTATAATTTTACCTGGCCTATATAGTAGATAGAAGGGTCACGCCGACGACGAGAACGACGACGACGACAACGACGACGAGGACGACCACATCTGAGTGGAATACCGACATCGGCAGGTATCTCGTAATCGACAACATAACCGGGGAAAAGTTCGGCGACAGTTCCTGACGAGTGTATCCGTCGTCGTGCTCGATCCATTAGTGTAATTGCAATTTATTTAGTAATTACTTTAATTAGTGAGCACCCACCCGTGCTTCAAGAGGTTCGTTGGAGTTGCATCAACGGGGAGAGAAACGGGGCGGGACGCGGTGGAACACAGGATGAAGGAGGGGGAGGGGGCAGCGGCGGTAGGTAGGGTACTAACGGAATTAATTAATGAATTAGCCTTAAGGGATAAGGCGTAAAAACAAGCGGAGAATCGGGTTGAGGCGGCGCGGACGAGCGCCCGATTAAAATAAGTGGACTAAGTAAGCGAGTAACTAGCTAAGTGACGACTAACTGCCGTAACGTCGGAAAAGAAGAGCAAGGCGGATTCTCCGTGAGAATTAATGGTGCCCCCCCCCCCCCCCCCTCCCGCCCGAAATCCTTTCTTATCCGAGTCGCTTTAATACAACCGGCCGGCCTGATGCAAATTAAACTACCTTCGGAAATCCTTTATCGCACTACCACGCTTAAGAGATATTTGCGCGCAAATATTCCAGACTAACTCGATCGTTACTATAATCAACTCACGCGTTTTTTTTTTTTTTTTTCCAATAACTGTTAACTCAGAAAATGATCACGCGAAAAGATTAAGCTGAGACATTCCGTATAATGTAAGATAACGGTCGGAATAATCGAGTTCGATATTTCTACTATACAAGCAGAGTGATCATAATGGCCATGGCGTTCCGTTTTTCTTTCAATGTGAATTCAAAAAATAATCCTTTTAAATATATAATTAAAGTGATATCTCGATATATTATACTTTATAATAATTTGAGAATTATCACGTGATTCAATTATGTACTTCAATTCTGCACTATCAATGGTTCTTGCTCAGCTGCGAGATAACTTCTGTTTAGTAACTAACAACTTGACACTACCAAGGCTGCGCCTCGCGTTCTGTCGCCGCTGGAGGCTACCATGTTTTTTCTATAAACCTGGCTCTAGCTACAAATCAGTTTCACGTGACTCGCGTGGTCGGGCCGGCGACACACTCGTGCGGAAACAATGCCGCTAATGGAGAAAAATCGCCCAGGTGTGATAACGCGGTGCCTTCGTATCCGCTAATGTGCTACACGATGTGCTACAACTACCCGCGCAATTAAGCGAAACATGTCGTCGGGACGTGGAAAAAAAACACAAACTGGTGTTGTCATTAAAGAATCTTTTTCGTAGCTATAAGCATAACTAAATGTGAAACAAAAAAAAAAAGAAGAAATATTATATACGTTAAATAATGTACCGGAAGTACAGCATAATGAGACAAGGACTTAATTACATCATAACGCACAATGAGTCTCGCATAGCAAAAATTTCCCCGCGCTACATCATAAGAAAAGCCATCGAATTGACGAATGCTATTCGATCCTACTTGGCTTTCTTCGGCGATTGATCCAACTGGCGTAACAACAAGTGCGCAGAGCGATCCATCGAGATCTCACGATTGACCTGATTTTCCACAAGATTAATTCGCGTGATTCACTTTCGAAATCGTGTCTAGCCTTCTGGCACAGGGGCTTTATTTTTCTGCCCATCCTCCCCGTCAACGTGTAGATACGCGACGATCCATATAACCAGAGGGTAGGTCGACGGGAGATTCGACGTGACCGAAGGATCTCGGCGATCCTTCGAATTGGAGGCGAATCGAGAGACTGTGAAATTTTCATTCGTGCTGGCAGCAACGCCGGAATGTCGCCGCTGACCGCTCGCTGGGAATTCGCTCGTGCTCCCGCCGCCTAATAACTCGAGTAGAAGAGGGATGCTTCTCTGTGCAGATACGACTGTAACAAGGAATAATTGAATTAGAAGGACAAATGGTCTCTTCCTTTCGCCTACAGATATTTTGTCACTGTTTCTCTACGACGTTACAGCTCAAAAATATTTTATAATCTCGCGTATCCTCATCGTATACGCGTAATGCATTTTTTATACTCGCTTCTCAGATTATTTTCAATCAACCATTACGATTGCGCGCTGCGCTCTCATAAAAAACCAGAGAGAGAGAGAGAGAGAGAGAGAGAGAGAGAGAGAGAGAGAGAGAGAGAGAAAGATACGACATTTAATTAATACGCGGGACACACGTAAATTTTACTCCGTCGGGGGTCGAAGCGCAAAAACGAAACGCGGGGGAGTGGAGTTAATTAATTATTCCCTTATTACGCTACACCAGGACGAGGGAGCACAAGAGCGCGCGGGGAGTACGGGAAGAGAACGAGACTGCAGTCGTCTCATTTCTGACTACCTAGCGAAAATTTCGCTAAAGTGCTGCTCATGTGGAAATGACATAATTCGCGTGCGGCAAGGGCAATTGGCAGTAATTAAAGTGGGGCGGTGAGAGAGGGGTAGCCGGAGAGTAGCGGGGCATGAATGAAATTAAGGCGGGTAGCGAAGATGACCGTTTACATGGGTCCACGTCTGCTCGACTACGCTCTCTGTGCCGCGACAATAAAACGAATTTGCATACGGGACAACTCGCCCCCGGACGAATGTCCCGTGTCTGCGTCTCTCGAGCGGAACATTTTCCTCGGATGGACGAACGAAAGTCATCGGCGCCGCTCCCGAAAAAGCCATGTATTAAGAATTTATTAACCGCTATTCCAGCGACTCTCGCAAGTGTATCTCCAGAGCGGGTGCGTGGGATAAAATTGTGCAGCCAAGAATTTTTGCTACTAGAACGTTTTTATGTATAGATACATCGTGCGTGAATAAAATAGAGATATTGTTCCTTCTTCAGCGAGATTCATAGTTGTCCACTTTGGCTAAACGAGCTGCCTTCTGAGACTGGATACGTTCAGGATGAAATTGTCGCGTGTGACAGCAGTGGCAATGTTTAGAACGTTTAAGAGATAAAACGGACAATGCCAAAATGCAGAAACATTCGCAAGAAAAAGCGACGAATGCTGAAACGGAACGCAGTATTTTTGTGGTGAGCGGACGACGACTCGCGCGTTAGTGTGCGCGCGCGTTCGTTCGCTCACGCTATAACGTATTTGCGAGATCCGCCGTGCTGATGGACATATAATGCGACGTGTGATTGTAGGCCCGCCAATCGCGGCCGATTGTGCCCCTGAAGGCCCGCTAACTATCTCAAACTAGCCCCATTCAAGCCTCGCGACCTCTCTCTATCCACCTCTATCTGTCTATATCCATCTCTGTAGCGCGCCACCTCAGCCACTCTACCCCTTTCGCTCTCTCAACCCCGGGTCTCTTCCCGACCATCCCTCCCCGGTTGGTCCGTCTCCAAAGCGAACGCGAACGCGTTCGAGTCTACGCGCGTCGTGTCTCCGCTCCTCCGCTTTCTCCGCGTTATATGCATACGCATACATATAATATACAAATACATAGATACTTATATGTATATATCAGATATATATAGATATAATATAAGCCACACGCGTAGGGCGTACGTGGAAATTCCGAATCTATCAGCCGCCCAGACGAATGCAAATGGCATATGAAGTGCGCTTAATAAAGCCTGTACGCAACTTGCGAATCACAATTTTCTTTAGGACGTGCTGTCCGTGACGATCACGCATGGACTTCGTGCGAAAAATTCCTGGCTCTTTCGTGCGAACGACGGGATTCATCGAGATATTAAATAAATGCATCATTTAGCAGTGGCTTTTCAACGAATTCGTGTCTTGAATATAACAAATGTACGATTCGATCATTATTCTTTTCCTTTATTTTTTTCGAGGATAAGTGTTTGCATATAATCCCATATAGCCACCGAAAGAAAAAAATTATTCTTCGTGAACTTTGTCGGTAAACCAAGATAAGGTTTGACAGACATTTAAAGGATGATCATAATAATAAGTATTTTATTATTTCTATTTATTCTGTAAAAAATGCATATATGTATAATAATTTGCATTATCTATATTATTGCGATTTATATATACCTGTATATATATACCGACATATGAAAAATATCACTTCATATTTTTTTCTACATACTTAACTCATTGTATTATACATTAACATGCAATTTAATTACGTATAGTAAATTCAGTTGGTCTGATTGTTCAAAATTGAAACATATAATTTTAATAATCAGAGATCCATTTTATATATAAATTTCTATAAATGCATATTTTGAAAAAGAGGAAAAATTAGCTATAAAAACCAATAATAAAAATTGTAAATGTCTCCTAATTATCAATTCAACATATCCATGATAACAATGATATATTTGCAAAAACGTTTATTATGTTTTCTATAGGACGTTATTGTTAATTGGGTTGTGATTTTTGGCGAATAACCGATAATAAATTCGTTGATACTTGTAGATCGGTTGATATAGGCACACATCCATCTACTTCTGAACATTTTTGTTCTGGTAACCACCTGTAAATTAAGAGTGACGTTTATTTCCTTGTAATAAAAATTGTAGCAAAAGTTTCTAAATGAGTTAATTACCTATGAATCACTGGAGAGAGCAAATTCTTGTCGATCGATGAAGGATTTCGTGCACCTGTCATACAGGTGACAATCGCACCCACCACAAGTACCGCTAACGTGCCAATAGGAGCAACCCAGTGGTAAGACAACCGATATAACGGGAAGACATTGTCTTCACTGCACAACGTATGCGTTTGTTAATCCTTAGAATCAATAAATTTAATACAGATCAAATAGTAGTAGAGACTCACTTGTGCCATTCAAATTGCTTTAAGAAAGTTTGGCTCATATTTCCCTCGCACTGTGGCACTGGAAGTTTTTTCGGCACTATGATACCAGAACCAATAGCCGCATTCGCACCAAAACTGACCCATCCAGACATAATAAATCCTGCAATAGTACCAACGAAGGCACCCTGTACAAAACAGATACACACGAAACGATAGACTTTTTCATTGTTACAATTTGTTTGGAAAATAATTTATCCATCTGAGAGTTGATCATATTTGAATTTATACCTTGGAATTTGCCCACGGAAACAAGATACCCAAAGTGAAAACGCCAAAGGAAGTTCCGGCAGCGACAGCGGCTAAACTACCCGTCATCTAAATTGCAATAATAAAAATTACATTATTAATTGCAGTAATAAAAATTAAAACATTTTTAAGTTTTTATATAGATTGTGATGAAATAATAACACTGAACACTCACAACTAAAACTCCACCTAGTTTCTCGATTAAGAAAAGCAGACATAGCGCTGTTAAACCGAAAAAAATGACAAGGATTTTCACGAAAATCGTGGAACAACGATCGTTGGGCTTCATTTTAAAGCATCCTTTAACGAAGTCCTCCAGAATCACAACGGACGTCGAGTTGAAGCCTACTGATAATGAACTGCAGAAAAAGAACAATTTTCACATTTGCTCGCGACAGATCAACAACTAAATGAGCATTAAAATTGCTAATTTTCTCATCCAGCCGAATAGTTTTACGTCAGCTAAACTAAAACAACGAATAAATGAGCTTTTTGTTTTTTTTTTGTTTAAATTATAAGTACAGAAAATTGATAAAAATAATAAATTATTTATTTACTATCGACTTTACGCATAAAAAATTGTCCGCGTGTTTTGTTTCACTAATTTTATTAAATAAAATTTATTTTTAAGAAAATTTTCCTTTCCGTAAATATCGTTAACCGAATGATGTTGATTTATTTGACGAAAACATCTTAGCAAATGAATATATTTTACTTATGATAATTATATTAAGATACAAATAGTTCTACAGTGCTTCAAAAATAAATCAAATACTTATAAGTAAATTATTAATAAACTTCCGATTGTTAGTGTTTAAATAATATTTACAAAAAGACCATTTTAGACAATAACATAATAATTCAGTTAGAACGCACTTGTGTCAATGCAGTTAATTGCCTATCTTAATTTTGTTGGTAAATAAATTGACACGCGCGCGTGGACAATTTTTTATGCGTAAAGTTGATGGTAAATAAATAAAATAATTTATTATTTTTTTATTAATTTTCTGTACTTATATAATTTAAACAAAAACATAAAGCTCATTTATTCGTTGTTTTAGTTTAGCTGACGTAAACCATATTATTGACTAGAAACCGCTCATATTATATAGGCAATGTATATTTATAATATATTAATTTAATTTGTGATACCTGAGTGCTGCGCCAAAAATTCCAGAAATAAAAAGACCAGGTATTCCATGTAAATGATGGGCAATTTCCATGACATAAGCCGGCAACAATTGATCATCGGCTGTAATTAAGCCGGAAACTCTTGGATCACATTTCGGTGGCGACCACCAAGCGAGAAGGACTAATCCACACCAACAGCATGTTGAAATAAACACCATTATGCTAATGGTAAATATCACAATGGATCTGTAATTGAGATATGTAAAGATTTGCAACATTGACTACGTCTATTAATATAGATATAAATTTGAGTGATATGTGTGTATGTGCGTGTGTGTGTATATATATATATAATGTATGTATGCATAGAACGATACACGATTTATTCGGTATTTTTTTCCCGAATTGTTTACGTAATTCGTATAACAATCAAAAGAAATTGTCTTCCATGAACTTTATTAGTGAACCAAGCAAAGTCCAACGGAAGCTAAAATGATGAATGATGAGCATTTTATTGTTATTTCTTGTTGAGCATTTTATTGTATTATTATATATATCATTAAAAACTTTATTATATACATTATTATTATATGTATACATCATTAAAAACTTTTCAATGTACTGAAGAGGATCTCAAGCAGAGATCGAAACGTATATTTAATTGCAATAAAGAAATATTATCATACACATTGTCAACCAGTGTCGGCTCATATTGGCATTTTTGATTATTTATGATTTATTCTTCTGACTCTCTAACTAATACTTAATTTATTATATATATGTTATAAATTGTATTATAAGATATAATAGAGAATAAGACATACATATATACATTAAATTTATATTACGTATTATTTCTTATCATTTTATAATAAAATTAGCATGAAAGTTGCTAAAGTGATCGGTATACTCACATTTGAGATATCTTTGTGTTTTTTAATGATATGTATCGTTGCACCATAGTTTGATTGACAGCGATATACGCGGTATTATACAACCAAGAACCAAACAGTACCGTCCAAAAAGTGTGTCGCGTATACGGCGATGGATCGAAGCTGTACAATACAAAAGAATACAAGAAAATATTTAGTATGCTTGCGTGTGATATAATTTCGATAACATTCTTTGAATTCTTACTTAAAAAATTCGACACGGTTGGCATTGATGGCCCTATTCCAAATTTCAGACACTCCCATTTGATAGGTTCCTAGAGAGGCAACTGTGATAACCGCCGCTACCATCACGCCGACTTGTAATGCATCTGTCCAAACCACTGCTCGAATACCGCCCTAATAAAACATCAAAATAACGAGTGCAATATACAGTAAAATATATTTCATTTTTTATCAAGATGCTCTTGAATTTAATGCATTAATTTTCCTTAATCCGCATGTGTTTTCATACTTACATATATGCATCTGTATTTAATCAGTCACTCTTTTGCACCAACCATATCAGATTAAAAGTAAGTTAGAAATTTGATCATTATAGACGATTATTTGACTTCCTCAATCTCCCGATAAAAAACGATGTTTCCGCAGCTGTATTAACTATTTCTGAAGAATGCGATAGTGGCGAATACTTTTTCGAGCGCATGCAATTGCACACAGTCTACGGCATGCTCGCGCGTGCGCAAGCGGCATATAATAAACAAATTTGTAAAGAGCCACTCAACCACGATAAATTCTCATTAATACGAGATCCAACAAATTGCTCGGATAATTACAGGCGCGCGATCCCGCGATTAATCACTTCAGCGCCGGCTTTGTGATCCGCTGCTACGATAACATCCGCTCGACGTTCTCCGCGCCATTGTTTCCCCGCGCCATTGTCGGGCTTTCAGTTTCCGTCCATAAACATTTCCAGTACTAAGGCTCTCGCGTGAGATTCTTCGCGGCATTGTCCACTGAAAATTGTTTCCTACGGTAGACCGTGTCCGAGGAACTCCAGCCATCCCGCGGGAATTTGGCGAACGAGCCTCCCCCGGAAAATTAGCTTAGGCTTCCGACCGCCACAACCGTTTCCGTCCCCCCTGCGTATACTGTTCTTGTTTCAACATTCAAGTATAATATGACAATCTTACGATCTTTCGTTCCAGTTGTTCTTTTTATCTTAATTTACGAAGTAAGTGAAGAAGAGGAATAATAAGTTGATCAAAACTAACAAAAAAAAAACTAGGTGACACACAGCATTGCAACTTACCAGAACGGTGTAAAAAACACATACGACGCATACGATGCCTCCGATCAAGTGTATATTGATGCCGCTCACTGCAATGAATCATCGAAAGTCTTAATGGAAGTAGGTTAAAGTCTTAACATGAATAATATAGTTACATAAAATACCTTGATTTAACGCCAGTGCAGGAACATAGACTACAATGGATTGGTAAAGAATCTGAAATTTTAATTGATTCTTATTCAATTTATTTTCCGAAATTGTCATGAAAGTAGAAAACAGGCCGGATGTAGACTTACCACGTCAAAAACAAAAATTGAAGAAATAAGAATCCTTACAGTGCGATTGAATCGAATTTCCAGATACTATAAAAGAAGAGAACAGTGAAAATTGTACCCAATTATACCTTATCAGGAGGCATAATAAATGGAATTAAATAGAAAGAACTAACCTCGTAAACCGAGTTAAGTTGTAGGGTAGAAAAGACAGGAAGATATACAGTAGCGACCACGATACCGGAAAAAAGAATCGAAATAATCGTGATCCAATATTGCGTACCAAAGTTGTAGATCTCCGTCGGAGTACCCAAGATCGTCACGCCTGATATGAAACTATAGTTACGATCGGATTAAATATTCTGCATGATTAATTAATCAAGCCCGAATTACACGATAAATGAGCTACGAATCATTTTTTACGCGAAAAGAACGGTTTTAGTGAAACATTAAAAAATTTAGCTAAATACAGATCTAAAAATATAATTTTGTTGGACCATTGGAATAATTTTAAAGGAATCCCAAATACGACGAGCAATGCTACAAAAAATTTTGACATTCTATACAATTTTTTTGATGGTCCAACAAAATTAATTTTAGATCTGTATCTAGCTAAATTTTTAGATACTTTCGGCAATATCTTTTTTTTCCGTGTATGTAATGTTAATTTTTTAAATTGACATGAACATTGTTATACGGGAATATTAAAAGAGTTTTTATTCTGAATTAATACGGGAAATTTATGAGACCGATGAAAGAATGTTAAAAATGTTTAATTTTTTTGACGCTCCAACGAATTCTTTAATTCTTCTGTTACGTTTCAGATTATTTTAATTCCTCATTTTTCATTCATTCCTTATTCCCTTTTTTCATTTAATAGTCTTAAATCCTGTAGAATGACGAACCAAGCTTACCTGGCGACGAGAGAAGCGGACACGGGAAAGAGTCCTAAGCTTCTTCCTCCAAGCAGATAGTCTTGTGTGTTCGACTTTTGCGCTCTTTTAAAGTGCCATAAGCCGGCTGCGGCAGACACGAGGAGCATAAGTGCAAACACCAGCCAATCGATCCAATGGAAGTATCCTCTTTCTGATATAGCTATCATCTTTACTGAAATCAAACAGTTAAATCTATCCAATGCATTCGAAATGATGCATTATGCTTAACTAAGTTCTCAAGCACGCGTGTACCGCAATATATAATCATTATAAAATACAATTCTATTATATTCTTAGTATATCTTGATTACCATCAGTGCATTAATTTACCACCATATAACATACATATATGAATACATAATGTATTATCTGTCTCTAGTCATTTTTATTTTATAATCTATTTCTTATAAATTTTTTAATAAAAGATCTTTATATTTCAACTTCTTAATTTTTTCCTTGTAATCTTTTTATTAATCAAGCTATTAATACCACCACTAATTCGAGACAAATTGTCATTTTGTGCTGTATGCGATTTAATTACTAATCTAATGAATGTCAATTATAAGTGTCACGCGGACTGCTTGTCATGACAAAGGTTTTTGCAATAATTATGTTGATTTTTCTCTTTTTCATGTTTGATGAAACGAATAAAAAAATTATTTCAATCATTTTACTTTTAGATCTGCGTAAAAAAATTATATTGTGTATTTTTGTATACCAGTTTCAAAATTGTGAGTCATATTATCTCAGGTTACAAAGTCGGCGATATTTTTAATCCACTAGTCCTACTGCAAGGACTATCGATTGGCGCATCGCCAAAAATATTGCGGTTCTTATTCACCTTGTATAAGTCGCGTTTTGCTGCCCGTCTATCAATGTAGGTAGTAATTAAGTATCAGGTGTGATAATAAAAATATATTATAAAAGATGTACGTCACACGTCATTAATCGATCGCAAAGGATATTGCATATCGTTAATCCTCGCCATCGTTAACGTTTCCCTATTAGAGAAGCCACTGACCTGTGACTTCTTCGCACGTGCTAGTAATTTGGTCTTGTTAACGTTGAATGACAATCGTAACAGTGTTCTCAGTTTCACAGCTTTGCCATCCCTCAAATCTCGTATTTCCGTTCTACATTAATGAGCGAAGTGATTTATAATTACTCCTACATTAGATTACCGTCTAATCAGAGGAGAATGATCTAATCAAAGGGCTTTTCAACGACGGCTAAAAAGAATTGACTCAAAATTAGAGACTAAAAGTTGCTACATTATTATGAATTTCTAGTTGTTTTATTTACAGTATTTTGTAAAAACACTTTCGTAATAACACTTAAGAGTACATCCTTGAGATTATTTTAAGATGAAAATTCCAATACTAAAATGTCGAAGCTATAACTTTTAAATTATATGATAAACATTTAAAAGTTAGTGTATTATACCGCCTAAAATTTATACGTTAAAGTGTGTTACAATATAAAGTACTAGAAGAGAAAGTTTATTGTCACACCTTTTATTAATATCGATATAAATATTATGCATGCGAAGATAAAATTATTGATATTTATTATGTTAAAAAACTTTTTTCGACATTTTGGCATTTTTTAGGCTTAAAATGATCCTAGGAGCTTTTAAGCGTTTCATGGGACACTATGTGTGTGTGTGTTTCACATTCCTATTTTTATATTCCATCACATTTTGAATATTCCCATGTACGTTATTATAAAAAAATATTCTTGATGGTGTTAGGATTTATTTGACAGTATTTCTAGTCACATGGAATTACGAGTTCAAAGTTCTGTTATTTTCCGATCAATCAGGGTCAATTGCCAAGTTGCAAGCGTTAACAAGCGGAAAGTCCATTGGTAAACCGATTGTGAGACCATGTCGGTTTTCATTACCGTTCTCAGAGCAATTTGCATTGCTAATTAATATTCAAATCAACAAGGCTATTCAATTCTGTGTTAAATTTTTCAGAAACTACTTGCACATTTGTCAATTTTGCGAAATGTAATCGCCACGCTTTTATGAAAGTAGCCAAAATAGCATTTCATGAACAATAATTTGGCTCGGCAGATCTATGATGGGGAAAGCTACAATTGGACTGATCTCTCGCGCGTTATCATTCTATATATAAAGTCCGGCAGTCACGTCCATCAACGTCAAAATAATGGAATTCGATAATAATGAAATTCAATAATAAAAATCCAAAAAAAAAAAACACGAAAGGTTTAGAAGTTGAATTAAGGATTTTTTATCAAATTCGAAATTTTTCAACCCCATTTTGATTGGAGTACTTCTTACTATCATGATTATTTATAGAGTATAGCATGTGCTGAATGAATGTAATTAATCGCATCAACAGTGGATAATTCGCATTTACCGACCATTATATGCACACTCAAATAGTCGACGGACGATACATGCTTCTGTTGTTATTAATAGTCATTCCTTATATTTAGTACACTTAATTACGTGATTCACGAGGACATTCGCGAAAATGTCCCGCAGTAAGATTTCGAATACTACAG
Source organism: Cyphomyrmex costatus (assembly GCF_001594065.2). Classification (NCBI taxonomy): domain Eukaryota; kingdom Metazoa; phylum Arthropoda; class Insecta; order Hymenoptera; family Formicidae; genus Cyphomyrmex; species Cyphomyrmex costatus. The sequence goes on along the minus strand of NW_017279009.1, from coordinate 441,224 downwards.
ATACAATGATACAGCGATGCCACGGATTTTCCTTAATCAACAATCGGTAAGAGCTGCGTGATGTATCCGTGTAATCTTCTGCTTTTGTCAGATTTTCCTTTTTCTAAATTTTTCTTGTTGGTCCGTTTTCCTTTTATATAATAAAAACACACAACTGATGATTTTTAAGAATTGCAATCGTAATTGAAGAAACATAAAAAATTCTTTTATCTTTAGCAATCACGAAGAATGGATTTTATAGCTGCTTTATCGCGAATACGCGTATAGTACTCGAAGTGTCATATGACAGGTAGTATCTAAAATTCAATCGTCCTATTTTTACCGAAGATTTTCAAGTGGACTATATCTGCTTTTGCAGCATCTCTCACAAACTGTACTGACAATCTGGATTGACTTTTCGTGCTGCAGTTTGGGAGACAGGCTGACAAAAACCTCTGAATCATATATCCAACCGGTTTGGTAGCAAAAGAGAAATTAAATCTACACTGATATTCAACGTTAAATGTTATACATGCACGCTGCATTGAAAGAATTAAAAAAATGATCCTGTTCGCCCTCTCTATAGTCTCATTTCGACAAAAGAATTATGTTATTTGATTTTTTTTTAAATGTATACTTGAAATTGACGCATTACTTACCTTGGAGTGCAAATTAAAACTCGAAACTATTTCATTCCAGTCTGATTCTAGATTTCTGTTATACCAGGTACAGCTACACTGTGTGGCGGTGATTTCAAACAGCGCAACTTTTTTTCCTTTAATCAAAGTGATTGCGTTTTTTTTTTTTTTTTTTTCAAACAATATCGGTACTTCTTCTGTTCTCCTACTTCTTTCGTTCTCTTTCTCTCCTTCTTTCTCCGTTTCCTTCAAGTCATAAATCTTTTTTATTGATTATTTACAAATTACATCATCAATATAATCATATAGCCTCCGTCGTCTCGGACGAACAGAATCAATGGAGGGGAAGGGAGCCAAAGTTTTCAAATTGCTGTTAAAAAATTTGCCGACTGAATATCAAAATCTCTCACGCGATAGATTCCTGTCGGGAACTTTTGACCGTTTGATTCTTCATGAGACACATGGCGCGATATTTCACCGCGCGATGACGCCAAGAGTACGTGTTCCTAGTGTTTCTCAACAACGATGACATATGCTCTCCACTGTCCTTGCTTTTCAATAGCGTAGATATCAACCGGCCATCATACGCGAGTAGACGCGAGCAAAATGGGACGTGTTCGTAAGCGACGACCGCGATCGACTGAGCCGCGATTCGACAGTCTCGACACCGTAGCGACGATTACGTAGCGAGACACAAATCACGCGTACTTTCGCTAAAAAAAGGCACCATTGACAGTAGCACAGTCAGTGCGTACAGTCGAGGCACGACAGCTCGCAACGATTTAAAGCGTTATCGATCAAGAGACTGACTCAGGAATTTTACTTGAAGTTATTAAGCCGATAGTCATAATCGGTTCTCACTTTAAGACCATTTAAGTAATGTCTTCAAATTCTAGTACGACTCTGTCTAATTATGCCTTACATATGATATCTTAAGACTGTAATTAAGACGGTTTTAAATATAAGAACCGGTAAATACCGGCCTAAAGCTCGTGTCACACTATACGCATTGGAGACTGAGAATTGATATTGCGAATCGAAAAATTTAGTCGATTAGAACGAAACTGATTAAAATTAATTATCCGACTGGGGTCGAATTCTAATCTCTAATGCGAAATTCTTGTAGCGTTTTTGACCGTAGTGGCTTTGAATCGACATGAGTTGAATGACGTCACACGCTTTACCATTAAGTATGTAACATCATTAATCCAATAACCCAAGTCAGTTCAAACATGAGCTGGGCTACGGTCGAGAATGCTATTAGTCTCCAATATGTAGTATAATATGGGCTTAAAACTCTCCGCAACCATATTAGGTATGTGATGTCATTGCGAGAGATCGATTAAAAAGTCCGATTTTTATATTTCGTATATATTGAAAAATCGAACAGATTTTATAGATTGAAACATAAATTAGTTTTATGTGTATACCATATGGTGATATAGAGTGGCATGAATTTTACTGTTCCACATATACCTATTAATAAATGCATAATTCCTACTAACAGAAAAGATATGGTATACAGTTGGTAAAAGAGGAATTTTTTTGTTATCGTAAAAATTTCCGAAATATATGAATCATGTATTGTTAAAGGGCTACTTAAATAAAATGAGTGATGTATAATATATCGCTTATCTTGAGAAAACATTGAAAACATGGAAAAATTGTTATCAGACAATAAACCCAAAAAATCTTGCTAAGTAAGATATCAAGATGATTACTGGAATTAAGTAATAAAAGACTGTATTATTAGTGCAAACACACATATAACTTGATAAACATGTTCATTATTCCAAGTTATAGAATTAGGAACTAACAATCATTTTGTATCGGATTTTTCGTCGCTCGTCAAGCGTTTCAAAGTCATTATACAAATTATATATAATGTTTCAATAACAATATAGTCCTTATTACTTAATTTCCAAGTTTTTTAATATTTGTCTTACTTAACTTTTTTTCAGTAAAATGTCAAAATTTAATTTCTTTAATTATAATTTCTTTTATATTAACACACAAGTGATTTCATTTTCTCTGATCAACCATTCATCTCACATCAACTTTACTTTTTATTTTTCTATTTATTTTTTTATATTTATTTTTAAATTTAATTTTATATTATATTCTTAACAAAACCGTTGCGCTCATACTTAATGATTTGCTGCGTTAGTTTTTGTATTTTTCAAGAGAGCCTGAATACAAGGCTGAAACATGTTTGTTAAATGTGTGTACATGAACAATATATTTTATATTTGTAGCGTTAACTTTAAAATTTTTTATATTTTAAATTTTATACTAATATATTTGCGTTTAAAAAGATGTCTTTTGTTATTACAATTTGACTCTCATTTACCTTTGTATCGGTTTGTTATATTTGAATATCGAGTCTTGTAATTTTTCATTATTTCTTTTATATTCCCGATATTTCTCCACGATGCATAATTTGTATTATATGTATTTCTTGAAACTTCATGTTAACTAAGAAACAATTAAAATTTAACATCCTTTTTTGCAACTATTTATTAGTATAAATGAACCGAAATAAGCTTTGATAGAAAATTGTTTTACGAAAAAGTATAGAAATACTTATACATAATTTATATACGTAGATATTATATATATATATACGTAAATATTCGTAATGGGACGTAAAATGAGGTTTGTTTTATTTCTTGGAAATTAGGTTTTAGTAGATATTCGTCGTAGTAGATATTTAGTAGATATCGATATAAGATACGAAAAAATTTATAAAATACACACTTATAATTAGGATTGACAAAGATTAATGTTTTTTTTTTTAAACATGTTTTTAATGCTTCAAATACGCTTTAAATTGTATTATAAAAAAACATACTTAAAACAATTATACAATGTGCTTTTTGTTTTCTGTTTTTTGCTGTTTGTCTCTTGCCTTTTTGATCAAGAAGACAAGAGACAAACATCAAGAAACAGGAAACAAAAAGTACATTTTTTTACCAACCCTGTTTATAATGTGACATCAGAGAGAACGTATACGGGAAGGGCGAAGGATTTCTTGATTTTTTTTTTAAACAAACAACATTATTTTACATCCTACTACGAATATCTACGAAAAACTAAGAATTTCTAAGATTTTGTTCTAAGATCTTCCATCTATTTATATATAATTTTTTTCCGCCAAGAAGTATGTACTAGCTCGCAGATTTCATATAATTATGTGGCAGAATTATTAACTAGGAATCTTGATTGGTAGATCAGGTACATCAAGAATTATTTGATTATAATAGTGTCATTATGATATACAGAAAAAATGTTACGGTTGCCACAACCGGAAATAATGATAACTTCCGTCCATCAATACATTTGATTGTGATAACCTTAAGATGAATTATCACAGTCACAGTTCTTATAATCAAAAAATGTATTGAGAAATGAGCGATACATTTGATCGTAGTAACCGTAGTTTTCTATGTAGGAATGATACTTAGTGGGGGACAAAAGATCGAGGATCAAAAAAGGTATAATATATATTACGCGTCCGATAAATATTCTATTAAATATTCACTTTATCTATTTAGACCTGCTCTCTCTGATGGTTTTTTTCTGTATCAAATTTTTTTTAAATAAATCAGAAGTCATTTTATCGTTATCCCTAATTAATTTCACATCCAGAAAACTTAATTATTATCTATTTCTTTTTCTACAGTAAATGTAGACGTTCATGTAGTTAGTTAAACACCTTCGCAATTTCATCTACTTTTCCCTTGAGAACTGACAGTAAAATATCGTCTATAGATACGTATATAAAAAAAGAACGACATTTTAAAAGTAAATTTTTTAATTGCTACTTCTAAACTTTCACCTATCAAATCTCTTTAGCCATTTAAATACAAATTAAATGCATTACGTCAATTTAATTTCTTTTCGTGTTATTTCTTGAATTTTAACTGCACACTGTTAATGTTTTAACATGTTAATATCAATTTGAAAAATAATTCTAATTATTATTTTGAATGAACATTTTCTTTATTAATATTATAAATGTATAATAATACAATTACGCTTAGTTCAATTCACAATATATCGATAAACGAAAGTTTCTTTATTTCTTTTTTATGATGAAATAATGAGAATTACATACTGCTAATGAAAATTGAGAGCTAATAATCATTATGCTTAATTTGCAAACGCGAAATTCTTTATATTACACAACACGCAACATCATCGAAGTGGAATGTAATCTTTTATATATAAAACTGCTATGTATAATTGTGTCCAATATTGTAATTACCAAAGTCATTCGCGTAAGCTTTTCATGTTTTATTTGTTCAATTACGAACAAATTTCAATTACAACCGCGTGAGCATTGTGTGCGTGTTTCTGTATAAAATATATCTATATAAATTTATATTTTTATACTTGTGTTCCAAACTTGCACCAAGTGCGAATATTGCACTATGAAAAATAGTAGAATTGTTTATCTACAAATTATGTACATACACGCATATTTTTTTCTTCTCAAGCGATCAATATTTGTTTTAATATGTTGATATATATTAAAATTGTCCATGAAACTATTCGTCATTAATAAATATATATATATATATATATATATAAAGACAATACAGTTATTATAGAAATAATTATTAATGAATATCAAACGTGATTAATATCTTCATTGACAATAAATAATGATCGCCAGAGCGCTGTTTCTTGTTCCACAGAGAAAAAGTTGACTGCACAGAGTGAACAATTAAGCGAATAATAATCAGATATATATTTATATTTTCACATTACATTTTCATACATAATATATAAATAAAGAAAAGAAAAAAAAAAGGAAGTACACATACGACGACATAAAATACAAAATGCACATGGGGACAAGTAATTTATGTGTATTCACAGGTACATTATCGATCCTTAAATATAAAAATTGTCAGCTCTTAACGTGGAACAAGATCAGTAACAAAAGTTACATAGAAAAAACTTTGATACAGTCTGTAATCGATAAAAGATAGTTCATCACAGTTTGTGTTGTCTTCCTTCGCCAAAGAGCCATAGGCAAACTCTATCGACTATATACGTGGAGACAAAATCCGCGACTAGTACTTGAACCAGTATCGTACGGAACTGTAACACGCAAATATTATAAATATGTGACAAATAGATTTTAACGGCAAATAAATTGTATTAGGTTTAGTTATACATATATTTTTGCGCATGAAACTTACTTGGCTTGGAAAGTCTACAATCTCGAACTGCACCGCGAAATCTGGTAAGAATCCACAAACCAGCAATAAAATAACGGAAAAATTGCCCACAAGACTGTACAAGAGAGTTCTATTATGTCTTAAACTTTCCATGTATGGCTGGCCCTGTCAGAACATAATATAATTAGCGTTTGTTGTATAATGATATTGCATCTTTTAACTGAGTGCTAGAATATAATAGATAACTTACTCGATAATTTATAGCGAAAGTAGAAACCTGAAAAGACATTGCAACTATGTATACAGTACTGTTAATTAAATTTGCCTCAAACGGCTCTTCCTCCATACTGTCATTTTGTTTTGATGAATTCACTTCACTGGTAGTGTTAAAGATGGCTGCCAATTTATTGTCCCTATAAAAGAAATAATTTGAAGAACATGGTCGGGAGAGAATGATTCCAATTAAACTTACAATAGACACAACTTACTTCGGTGATAAAATGGTGGCTTCTTTCACCAAATAAACGAGACAGGTGAAATGTACAGAAAATTGCAATAATACAGTTACAATGGTGTACAAATTAAAGATATTTGGTAGCGGTCTTTGCTGTGAGAGACTTTTCAGCGGTTTTGATCGTGAAATAAAAAGGAAACATGCCGCCAGAAGGATACCCTGCAAAGTCGCCTGCGCGTCACTAAATTTAACTCCATCCAGATACAACACTGACTGGCTATAGGCGAGTATCAGTGCATTCAGCGCCAGTATTTTGAACATTTGCAGGGTGGTGACCAGCGTGCAGCGCCCCTGTTTGATCACGTGACATACTGCAAGTATATAAATATTTGTGTTTCCGAGGGGAATAAATAAATTTAACAATATATCCCGTGATCCTTACTGCATTGAATGGATGACATTTTGCTAGTAAAGGGAGCCGCGATGGAAGCGTCGCCAAGTTTTACGATCGTGGATTGCTCTTGTACCTCGTTATCAAGGTCCTTCAAAATCTTCTGCAACTTTGTGCGAGAGCCCCCCGGTGCAACTCTCGAATTATTTCTTGGCCCGTTATTCATGAGTGACATCAAAGTATCGTTCCTTGGGTCTTCTCGCTTTTCAGTAACCACTCTCTCGGGTGGACTGGACAGAATTGCGACACCTACCAAAAAAAAAAAAAACAAGTACATCCAAATTTTACTGCACTCTCTTCATTACTTACCCACTTGTGCGTGTTTCAAAGCTCCGACATCATTCGTTCCGTCACCGCACATCAACGTCGTATAACCTAAAGATCGTAGTGATACAACAATGAATTCTTTTTGCTTCGGTATACATCGCGCGAATATTACGACGTGCGGCAAGAGATTCCTAAGAAGTTCCCGTTGTTTTTCTTTCAGATACGATAAGCCCTAGAAAATTTCAGTATGCAGTAACAAACGATCGAATTCTAATAGAAAAAAATTGACATTTTTTAATTTACGTACTTCACCCGTTACACAAAGCGCGTATTCTTTCCAAATTTCTTTGCGCGACTCAATATTTTTCACGCTTAGAGGAAGAAGTATCTTTTTGTCTATACTCTCCCACAACCATTCGTCATTAATCTTAGTTAGTATAAGTGTGCTAGGTTTTTTCGTGAAATGTAGCTCGCGACTTACATGACAAGCCGTCAAAGGATTATCACCCGTTATCATCACGACCTAAATAAATATATTAAACTCGTTCAGTTTTTGATAATTTTATATAAATTTTTTTTAGATTTCTAAAAAAGATTATTAACGACGTTTCGACAAGCGTCATACCGAGTGTGATGAATTGACGATTTCTTTAATAACAGCTTTCGAGTCAGACTTAAGAGGACAGCTGATGATGACAAATCCCGCAAATGTGAGATTATTCTCTAACTTTTCACGAGTTAATTCTCTTAATTCTTGAGAGGAGAAGTTACCAGTAAGTTTTCGATACCCCAAAGCGAGAACTCTTGCACCGCGTCGTGAAAGAGACAAGTAGATTGAATCGTAATTTTCTGGCACAGAAGATAACTGAAATGAAACAAATTATATTACAAAACACATAAAAATCAATCAAAATTGTGGAAAAGTGTTATTTTGTGCTCACCATATTTTTCAGTGTTTCTGGCGCGCCTTTTACCGTAGCTATGTAATGCACGTCTGAAGCTCCAGAAAGAGTATATCCAGCCACAACACACATTCTTTTCAAAGCTGATGAAAAATGATATCTCTGTAGAATTTTCAATGCGGGAAATTTGCCCTTTTTAGGAATTACAGAATCACCTAAATAAAACATTAGCATGTGAAACAATGTATTAATATTTTTATATTATATTTTATTTGCGAATTTATACCTACCTTTCGTGAGATTCCAATTGATAGCTTTGAGAGTAGCTTTTTCTAGTGGATCCCCAACGATTCCATCGTCTAATTGGACAAGAGAATGACATGTGGCGAGCACTTGAATACTTTCCAAAGATGCATCTGATATTTGGATCACGTCTGGCTTACCACTTAAAAAGTAAAAGATTGAAAATTATATTTTCTAATAGAACGAAAGAATACTCAAAAATAATAAAACAAATAGTAGTTTCTTACTTCATACCCGAGATACCCTCTACAACCAAATTATCACTGGTAAGTGTACCGGTTTTATCAAAACAACAAATATCAACTTTGCCGGCAAATGGAATTCTAAACGGTTCCGTACAGAATACACCTGCAAACAGGCATAATAATTTTAATGCGTAACATAGGATTAAAACTGTATCACACATGTATTTCTTATTGAAATTATTTTTGACCCAGGTTTTATAAATCTCTATCAAATTTTTTATATTACTTTCAAATATATAATACAGAAAATCTGTAATTTTTTAATAATTATTTTGGTACATCCTTAAGTTTTCGTTAAAGTGAATCTGTTTTAAATACCTAATTTAGATAGAGCTACTAGAGATGCATTTACAGCCAGAGATAATTCTATAGGTAGCTCTGGTGGTATAACAGACGTCAAAATTAATGTGCACTCCAAAAATAATTTATACTTGTTTCTCGTGGGATCCTCGCTGCCTAAAATCGAAATTTGTACATGTAAATATTCATCATAGTCCCTATTTTTACATAATAAGTATATATAAGATCAAATTACCTTTTATCCAAACATACAAGGCAGCAGCAATTGCAAATATAAGCAAGAATAGAATGAAGCCGAAAGTTTCTAAATTATTAGCTGTAACGCGTTTAACGCCAAATAATATTGTTCTTAAAAGTTTCCCCTGTGACGTGGAAAAGCCAGTACGTAATACATAGGCAATGCATCCATTATCGGTCGCTGTAATATCACGCATTAATGTCGTAAATAAATAATAATAAAGTGAATGAGAACGTTAAGTAAAAATTAAAATTACTATTAATAATACCTCGAAGACCGGGAGTAGTTTTGCTAGGAGGTGTATGCTGTACAACTTTTGTACCACCAAAAAGCACATGAAGTTTATCATCTCCTTCGATATCTATAACTCTACTTCTATCAATATCTTCTATAGGTTCTTTCATTTGAGGTACAGATTCACCTAGACATTTTTCTCTCTTAGTTGCTATGATCTATGTCTGTGATTTAAACATATTACTAGTTTGTTTAAAGTACCTGTTAACATGCTTTCGTCAACCACACAGGGGCCTCGCAAAAGCAACATATCGCATGGCACTAAATTATCATGTTGAGGCCTTGTAATAGAGACAACATCTCCAGGAACTAGTTGATCTGTAAATAATGAGCGCCATCGCCTATTTCTGTATACCTAAAAGAAAAAAAAAAAATAAGCATAAACGAAACTGGCAAGAAATAAGTAAATTACAAGCAGACAGTATTCGTATTCGTACCATTATCATGTAAGGTTTATTGCCCATTTTACGAATCTCGGCCATATTTCTTAATTGCTGTTGTACCAGAGTACACTCAAACATGATAAGCATGATTAATGTAAAGATACTATAATACCAATATCTATCTAAGCACCATAGTGCCACACAGAATACTTGAAAGACGAAAAACGGAGCAACAGCGCGCTCCTTAAAGAGCTCCCAGAATTCTGGTACAACCATGTCCAATCTAGAGTAAAAAAAAAAAACAATATTTTCAGTTATGTGAAAGGTACCTTGCAAAAAAACGTTTGATGCAAGAGTCGCACTATACTTGTTTTTTCCATATTTTTCTTCTGCTTTCTTAATTTCGTTTTGATCCAGATATCCTTTCCATTCGGAATAATATTTCACGGAATAATCGATTGGGAACTGCAACCCTCTAAATGAGTTTTTATCTGGATCCCAGTAATATTTTGTCTTTTGAAAAATGAACCAAGGTTCCTGCTCATCCGTATGATGTAATGTAATCAGTTCTGAGCTGCCATTGTTTGGAGTAGGAACTACTTTAACTATACTGGCTTTGTACGGATTTTCCTCCTGAAATTTCATTTCAGAATAGAAGAAAAGAATATCGCAAGACAAAACTGAAGTGAGATTCCACGCTCAGTTCATCTTTCGCGATGTTCGAATGTACCGCCGAAGTATCACGTGATACCGACTCTAGCAGACGACCAGCCGTTCGAATGGCTGCCAAGTTATGGAACATATCGGGGCCACGAAGAGCCACGTGCCTGTTATTTGAGGCAAATTGAAGGCAGCTGTCACTTACCGAGCTGAAGCTTATGAACGTATGGATGTGCACCGACCATTGACAGCATAGGCACAGGAAAATCTGCAGCACGCCAATCACCGCGATGCCTGCCAAGCCCGCGTCATAGTACTCGTCAACACCATAAACGAAGATCCAACAGTATATCCACAGTGATTGCAGCATCACAAAAGGCAGGAAGTAACCGTTGAACATCCATTTTCGTTGATTGTACAGACTGACAGATTGCACGAGATCGTCTACTCGTGACGGGGTCACCGCCATGATTACACCGACGATTTAACAAGTCGTCACAACGGGTGAAAAACGTTTTAACGTCCGATAAACCTTAAGCACCATTCACATCGAGAGATTCACGCACACGATCCATTAACACGAGCTGGGTGATCGTGTTCCGTATATGCGGAGATTAATGGAGAATGGAACGAGCCACCTGCGCCGCAGGGTTAGGTTAAAAGTTGGAATGGATAAGAAGTATGCCAGCAGCTCTAATGCGGCAGATACGGCATACGGCAGGGCTTAGCAATCCTAGTACAAGTATTTCTCCGTAGATAACGCAGTCTCATACTAAAATACGAGCATGGACTTCAAGCGCCATCATGAGTACCGCAAGTGCAGCTCCAATCTAAAAATGATCATGGCTGTAAAAGCGCTATATTCGGATGTATTCATGTAGCTTTGTCTTTCGAAATTATAGGAAATTTTCCGTATCGAATGATTCATCTTTATATTCTAGTCGTAATCTATCTACAACAAACACAAATAATTTAAATCCTCATATTTTATGAGAATGTTGCAGCATTTTTAATGTTTCAAAAATTATCGATTATTCAAATATTAGCGATAAAGTTTCAAATAAAAACTCTAGATAACAATAAGATATAATTATATGTAATGATTTGTCTCTCCCCCCTTTTCCAATTATAAGACTATTTTTATAATTTTAGATTACTATAAATGCCTTGTAAGTAATAAGGAAACTTAATTTCAGATTATTACATATTTAAACCAAATATATTTTTCAAAAATACTTTCTTATAATATGTTCTTTTCTTAACTTTATTTCCCATATCACCTATTTTAAAATCGGAATGATCGAAATATAAGTATGAGTTACTTTCGCTAAACCTTTAAATATTCGGCATTGTTATTTTACAGCGAGTGTGTGTGATCTGAAATTTTCACTAAAGGCAATCTATCTTCTTAAGAAGTTATAGTGAAAGACACGTACGATGCCTCATATAAAAGAAAAGAAATTTTAGCGATTTCTGTCTACTAAACACTCAGCTTCAATATAAAGAAATAGCATTTCTCTTTCTCTTTCCTGACGCACTAGCTCCGTCACATAATCAAGATGTATCCGTGTCATCCGAAGAAAAAACTTAGTTCACGTTGTCATAAGGTCGATGAATCCCTCGCCGCACGTATTCCAGTGAAAGTATGTGTCCGCCTACCCCACCCTGAGCACCGCAGAACTCGTGCACGTTGCCCGAGGAAGGGGCCAACACGCACAGGTATACCTACGTATCCCGCACGTTGCTAGGTAGACTCGCGGCGCGTAGAACCGAATCGCGCCAGTATCTGGACCCAGTGTCGTGGACACTTTCGAATCACGTTAGCCAAAAGTGGAAAGACGTCCATTATGGTTGACCATACTCTATCATAGTCGGTGCGACAACGAGTCACGCATTGCAACAACAATAGCATCTATAAAGGAGACGGGTGATCAGTCCCGAATTGTGGATTGAAATTTGCCTTCTTTCGGCTTAAAGTCCGCAAAGTCGACGCGCGGATCGAGATTCGGCCAACGAACACAAGCTGTCGTTTATCTGAAAAATTCGTAGGTATAATATATATCGAGCGCGAAACTCGACACCCGATTTTGTCCTTAACGGGGTTTTTTTTTTTTTGTCTCTTATGATCATCCTCTGGACAGTGATTCTGAGTCGGGTCGGGTTATCGTTTATCAGCGGTGACATTGGCACGGCGATTGATCAGCACGCGATGCCAATTAAGTGACTTCGCGGCCTCCTTCCTGCCGAGACACCTGCCGTGCTCACCACAGGAGAGGTTTTATCACGGAGGGGTGAATCATAACGATCATAGATCGAAATGGCGTTCGCGTGGCATCTAATATCAATCGTAAGTGATCGGTCTAACATAATATTAAAAGTAACCAATTGCCGATCATTGCAGGATACCCGAGAAGCTGTATTTAAAGCTGATGTAACGTTCTTTCTATTAATTACACACCGTACATCTTTCTAATCGCGGTTTCCATTGACTCATCTTGATTAATAGCTAAGGTTTTTTTTTTATCTGCCGATCGAATTACGTGTAGGCTGAATCAGAACCGATTAATACCGTCGCAAAAAGCACGCGTTTGTACCATAGTACAGGAAGTATTCTGATAAACGATCAATTACAAGCCGGTGCAACATTTCACAATAAGTAACTAGTCTCACGTTTATACATTGCACTTAGTCACCACTATAGTGAAGATCTCGTGTTTTATCCGCGTGTATTTGACCGCAAATGCAAAATGTGCATAAACTGTACCTATATAGATATTTTTAACAGGCGTATACCAAAGGAATCAATATTTTTGCGTACATAAAATTAATAATCGACAAGGCAATTTAAAAGTAGGCATTTTCTATTTGATCGAAATACGTCTCTTTTTCTGAAAATCATTTTATAATGATGTCTCTATTGCGATGTCTTGTTTTGTACCAACAGTTTTTCTTGATGGTTACCTGGGGTGAACCTTGCACGGAGTACGGATGTCCAGGACGGCCGCAGTACGAACCCTTCGTACCCGCGCCTCCAGGACTCACCCCCCAATGCGCGCCACCGGGACAGACCTTCTGCGAAACCCCAGATCATTATCCTCGGTAAGTGTCCTTTTAGAACTTTTCGTCCCCCTTTTTTTCTCTCCTAAAAATATCGCTGTCGAGTCAGCGGCGAGTGGTAACGCAACAAGTGGAAATCTGCGACGATCCGGTCGACCCATTTTCAATTGTTGATATTCCTTTCGCCGCGTCCATCGTGTCCATCTTCCGCCTTCTTCCATGCATACAAATGACCGACGCACACGATGAGAAAAACTTCTGGAGGGGAAAGTCTGCTAACTCTCCTCTCTTCCTTGGAGGTGAGAATCCGTTTCTCGAAAGCATCGAGTTTTGCCTTAATAGTCTTGCATAACCAATTTTTTTTTTTTAATGCCGAATCGACTCTCGCCTAACATAAAATGATGCATAAAGTACTTTTTGTCTCTCGTCTTTTATTAGCGCGATCCAACCCAGAAGGACTCCATCTTTGCCGTAATGGGATCGTAAACTTGAAATGTGTAAGAGCGCGCCATTATAGTTATCCTTCGCCTGTACTATACTCGTGCTACATATGCAACTCGACTATAATTCGATTTCCTAAATTTCTGCGTGCACTTTCACGCTCAAGTTCTATTCTGAAGATGTTGGGACGAGTTACGTAAAGTGAGCGGCAACTATAATGTAAGAACGTCCGTGAGATCGTTGCTCAGCGTACCATGACCATGGCCTTGGCGCGGTCATACTCTGTTGAATAATTATTGGGCCCGTTATAATAGCCCCAAATCGAGCTTCATTATCATACTAAAAACGCCGGTGATTTTTTCTTTCTCCTTCACTGGACAAATCGCTGTTTCGAAATTATCTCAAATATTTGCATGGACAACACTCGTATCGAGCACTCGCGTATCGTACACGATTGCGAACAAGTTTGCAGGAAATAAATAATAAAAGTGTGCAAATAAAACGGCGGTATTTTAACGTATAAAACAAATTCTTTTTCTAAACAATTTGGACATCCGAAAATTTTTTCAATATCGTATTCTGCATCTCGTGCAATTTCAAAATCTTTTAACGCCGTGTAATGAAATAATAGATATATATAGTTTTTCGATAAGTCGTAACGATTTCATCGCAGCAAGGTGAATAATTTTAAATGGAGATACTTGGGACTACGACAGCTGTCACTTCCGATAATTATATATGTGCGTAAGAACGACTCGAGCAACGGTCAATTAGACTGACAATATCAAATTGCTGACTCGAATCAGCCTATCGCTCGCGGCGCGACGTCGCGCGTGTCATTTCGCCGCAAACAAACACACTGCATCTCGCCTCGCTAATGCTTGTTCAGACCTAACACAGTTGCGTAATGCCCAATTGAGAACGCACCTGCGTAAATAACCTTTTGTCAACCTGGAAGAGAGACGAATCTCGGTCGTCCAGTTGAGAGACAGAATGGCCGGTATCTTTGATACGCGTTGCAGCAAGATCTCGCGCGCGAGGCCAAAGGTCGAATGTAATATCCTCGAGAGAATGCATTACTCGTTTTTATCAGCTCATTGTATTCCGTCCTCGGCAGAGGTAACGGTTTCTTTCTTTTTCCATTTTCTTTTTCTTTTTTTTTTTCTTTTAGACAACTCATCAAGTTTCTCGTCGACAAATGCAGCTTCGACTTTAACACCGCGCTGCAAGATGAATCCCGCGATAACTTCAACTCTTACAGGTATAATTTCAAGACTGAAATATTGTGATACAAATATATGCAAAAGAGTAACTAATAAGTAAAGTAAAGATAAGTATTCGTAATAAGATAAGTACGAATAACTTATTCATTTTAATCATGTCTATTATTAGAGACGTTGTCACTACAAAACATTGTGAAAACGTGTCACAACAAAACATTGTGAGTGCTAAAATTGTGAAAATATATTTTACTACATTTGACATGTTACTTGAACCTGCAACGTTTTGACTGATATTTTTACTTGGAATTGCAACGTTTTAATTTGCATTTTTACTTTAACTTACATTTGAATTTTTAACAACTTTAATACGACTTTTAAAAGATTAGATTAAAAAACTGAACTTTTGACAGAGACTGATTGTTGGTATGTTTAGTTATTATGATAATTTTTGAAGTAATTTTTAAGAGAAAATAAGTTTTTCCTTTCATTTGAAAAATTGACACAATGTTTTGCTCAGATACGTCTCGATTAATCATTGATTTGAATGTTATTCTGATTGTGTGTGTGTGTGTGTGTGAGTTATCTTCGATTATATTCTTTTTATTATTTTTAAAAGTTCTCCTCCGGATTATAATCAAGGCTATGATTATCCACGACAAGATGATAGTCAATTATACTCGCAGTCTCCTCTTGGAGAAGAGCCAGCCCCAGTGTATGGACCTCCACCCAATAGTAGCCGTTATCATGGGTAAGTCTTATTACGTGTAAGGCAGCAGCACAGACTTTTGCATAACACATAATACATAAAAGAATCAACCAATCAAAATGCTTCTTTTCCGTGAGGTGGAAGGAAAGAAAGGATTTTAATTGATTCTCTCATGCACTATGCACTATGCGTTATGAAAAAGTCTGTGCTGCGACATACAGTAGAACCTCTTTATAGTTTACTTCTTTATAGTCACGATCTCCGTATAAGCACACGTTTGTAACCCATGTGACGCATCTCCATGACAATTGCTTGCGCAGTAAACAATGCGCAGTTATCTACTTAGGCTGCGTTCCGTTTCAGGCATATGCGCGCACTTTATATAGTGAGCGTCACATAAGCTGCGTTCCATTTCAGACATATGCGTGCATTTTATATAGTAAGCGTCACGTATACTATAGAGGAATGCGCGCATATATGCGTGAAACGGAACGCAGCCTTAGACGCATTCAAGCTGCGTTCCCATTCATTTCGTTTCAGTGCAGTATTCAGTGGCCGCCATTTTGCTGGATACTAAAACGAAATTAAGCCTACCACTTATATATTAATTATTTTGCATAATTGTTAGTTGCTTAATTATTTTTAAGTGTAAACATGAATCAAAAAAGAAAGTGAATATAATATTATATAATAAGCAACAGATAATTGAGGATAATTGCTTCCGGATCAAAAATTAAAGATGTGGCAAAAAAATATGGTATCTCGTCAAGTTGTGTGTCAAAAGTTTTCTTACTAAAGTAAGAAATCCTTTTGTTAGTTACATCTCAACAAAATAAATAGTTATCAAAACATTTTTGTCAGTGAGTGCTACATACCTATGTGCTTAAGAAGGCTACTTAAGAAGCGGTCTTGCTTTGAAGCGAAGCTAAGGTAATCTCTTTCTTGTTACATTTGGTCCCGAGCGTGTAATTATAAAGAGGTTACTGTATTCATAAAGAGAACTATGCTTTGCGCAGCGTGTAATCACGTAAGGTAAATGTACTAGTTAATGGACATGAACCAATTGTTGGACAAAGTGATAAAACATTTCAAATATAAAGCTTTTGATGGTATGCACGATTTTAAATTAATTTGTAATTAAATTTTTATAAACAATAAATTTATTTAAAGTTGTATATATCATTAAAAGCTTAATATTTGTACCACTTTGTCCAACGAATTGGGTCATATCTACTAAAGCCGATTTTTGGCATGCTTCTGGTATAGCAACCAAAAGTAACCACCACAGCCTAGATGATTTGTCGCATGGTAAAAGCTGCGCAAAGCGTGGTCATTCTCCGTGAGTATAAGTATTCAAGTGTCAAATTTTATTTACATTATCCTTATGAGAGGACAAAAATTCAATACATTTCGAACAAATGTGCTTAACTTAATTTGTTACCTTTTTCGAATCCGCTGCTACAATTTATTGCAACGCAACAAGGCATCTTGAACTATATTTACATTCATAACAATAAGAGGCTCCATAAATAAATCAAAAATTAAAATAAATTGCCGTTGAGAGCCAACCACAGATGTCTATAGACATCTGTGGAGCCAACACATGATGAAGGTGTGTAGTAAAATTTATTTACTTACATATAATTGCAAATTGCATACGTTTCGACCTTAATCCAGGTCCTTTTCATTGCATGAAAAATTCAATGCATGAAAAATTCATGCATTGAAAAGGACCTGGATTAAGGTCGAAACATATGCAATTTGCAATTATATGTAACTAAATTATATGTAAATAAATTTTACTACACACCTTCATCCTGTGTTGGCTCTCAACAGCAATTTATTTTAATTTTTGATACATTTACATTGTCACCACGTATTAATCGTAATATAATCTATCTGTCAAGTGGACCCAAAATGGCGGATAGGAATACCTATATCTCTAGTGCGTTAACTGTACAAAAATATGGCTCAGGAAATTTCGACTCAATTTTAGATTAGGATTAAGCGCTATAATTAGTGTCCGCTTTTTTTATAATACACCCTGTATATACCAAGTTAGAATTTCGATTTATCGAGTTGCAGTTACAAATATTCTGCACCGTCATACTCGCAGAAAAATCCTTTCCTCCCGGAAGTAACACTGAAGTATCATCACGATGTCCAACGACATGTCGATCGTGCTTATTTGCAAGAATCCATAAACGTATTTGAGTCAAACCAATCGTGGCTGACGAATAGGTATGAAATATCGCACGAAGAAATTAAAACAATAACTTCTCGCTTGCGTACAGCTAATATATTATAATACGTATAGTGAGTGCAAAAAATATTCGTACAGAGAAGATATTTTTTTTAAAAAACTTTATTTTTAAAAAGTTTAATTTTAAACATGAATTTATTCGCAAATATTAAAATAGATAGTATTTTTTCTATAAATATATGTATAATAATTAAAAGATTTATTTTAAAAATAAGTAAAAATGAAATATTGTATTATTTGAATGTAGAAAAAGTATTCGTATACGCCTTCAAGTATCATTCTATCCTTATTCACTGAATATTAAATAAGAATAAATTAATACCTGAAGGCATTCGGTGTGTATTTCTGAATGCATCAAAAATTAAAAGGCGAAAAATCAACAGCCAATCAAACTTGTGCTGGTAGTAAGCAGTACAATAAGCTGCAGAAAGCCAAACCCAGCGGCTGCCAGCGCGAATTCTGATTGGTTGCTTTTTCTTTCCACTTCTCTCTTTTGGTCTACAAACCCATCCTAAAATCAAACGCGTGCAAAGATCTCTTCTTAGTTAATGTAAGTTGAAGTAAATAAATTCTGTTCTATATTAAAACAGAATGTGTATTCATTGTATAAATTTCTTAATTAATGTTTATTTTGTACAAATAAGGCTTTTTTCTATAAAAAAAGATCACTTGTACGCATTCACTTTTTGCACTCGGTTTGCATTATTTATACCTTATCTTAAATAGGTATTCGCGAGGAGACAAAATAGCACCACGAAGTTACAGTGTAAACCCGTTATTGAATTACGCGAAACTGAAGAGCGATCGAGTAAAAAGGCAGTCGAATTCGGAAATCATCTCCCTGTGTCCCACACGAGCCCAATATATCGCTCCCCGAGCCGCTCTGAATAAAGAGGGCAACTGGATGTACGTTGTTAATCTTCCTGGACAAAATAAGTATTCGCAGCTCGTTAAAAGCGAAAAATGTTTGTAAGTATTCTCAAAGAATTTATGTTTGTATTGTTTTTTTGCTTAGCAATAAATCTAACGTAGAGCCAGAGGGATATTTCTATTATAATACTTGTGAAGAAATCACTCTAATTTAATTTGCGTTTTACTTTTAATTTTCACGTTTACTCTAAGTATAAGTATTAATTCAGAAGAGGTCATATGTTTTTATGTCACATCAGAACGCTACCAGATGACGAACTTAAAGAAGATCGATAATGAGAAAATATCAATCCTTTCTTTGTGCTTTTAGAAATGACGTGTGTGACGGTATATGCTCCATCCCGGAGGGGTACAGGAGTAGATGCCAGCAACAATTCGTGCAAAAGAGACTAGTCGCGCTCGAGGGAAGCGGAAATCGACTTTACACCGACTTATTCTGGTTTCCACACGGTTGCTCGTGCCAGATCATACCGAATTTCTAAGGATACGGTGACTAGGGGTGTCGTGCTATAAAACGTGAAAGGGTCAATTTCAGGGGGTAAGCGCTATTAAACGCGGTCGTACACGTCATTCTCTTCACGACTGTAATTCTGCGACACAGAGCGCGCCTGGCAACAGCATTGAAAGTAGGTACCGATAATGTAGCGTTCTATGAACAGTACATACCCGAGTAATGTATCGCGACGCCTGTTACCAGCGGTGTAAGACAGAGGCGGATACACAATTGTCAGTTTATCGTTAATTGCCATTGTTAATTGCGAATCACAAACGGCATAATTCTGTTAAATGCGCTCTCAACGTGTTTCTCTCTGCGATTAATAGGTGGAGAATCTTTCAGCGAGAGATGTCGCTATGCCGCGTTACTCTCGCATCGTACATTTTGGTATATATATAAATCTTTTATATACTTTATATTGATTACAGCAGAATCATCATCGAATATTCTTATTTATCTTTTAGCATCCTCGATCATCGGTTCACCAAGTATTCTGTAACACAGATAGATTGCAAAATTGCGCGCTATTATCATAGATCATTAATTCTACATATAGTTTTTAATATTAATATTATTTCTTTTATATTTCAACAATATATGAAAATTATATTTAGGGGATGTTTCGACAAATAGTTGTATCGCCATGTGTTAAGTTTATTTATACAATATATAAGTACTTCTTTTTAAAATTATATCGAAAAGGGACAGCGGAAGGAAATCTCATAATTACGTAATATAATAGAAAATCTTTTCTACGCAATATTAATGCGCGAATAAATAATTAAGACAATTAATTTATCTTTGCCGTTTATTAATATCATTGTTTTTTAGTAAAACTAACTTATCAGATTACCAATCAATCGCGTGAAATGTTCAGAGAAAAAAAAGAGGAATTATCATTTAAGAAATATCTTGAATCTATGAAATAAATTATTACTCAAGGTTATATAAAATCGACAAACATCGATTTTGTTTGTTATAATGATTTATAACGTGCTAAATAATTTATTGGCTTCTTTGCCGGGGCAATGTTGCGTGAAACACGACATCGCGGTATTAATCGCGATACCTTATCAAGGTGGATATACTAAATGTTCGAAGAGTGCGAGGAAAGACTCCAGAGGGTGTAAAATGAAGGATCTCGATTTTGCAACTTGCGGTAGTTGGAAAAGGATAAACAAAAAGAGAGAGGAAGGCGGCGAATGACGAGAGGCGGAATGACGGGGGAGGAACTGGAGGTCAGACACGCGCAAGTTTCACGCGGAAATGTTGTGGGGCAATACGACACCCTTTTCGCTCTTCGTGCCGTTTTTCCGACAATTTTCACGTACCTTTCACGAAGTCTTTATCGCAGCGTTAATACGACGCAAAATACGTCGCTCGTAATTTTGAATAGTAACGACAATGATTATGCTTTTGATGCGTGAATATTTCACGGCATCTCGTCTGTTCTGACAACGAGTTTACGAAACGATGCATAAATCGTGATTTTTACGTATAACATTTTCATGAAGATACCGAACGTATTGAACGGAAAAATCGTTGGTGAAAAGCGCGTTTTCGGGAGAAGGGAAAAGAAAGGAACTATTTAGAGCTTCTCGGATTCGCTGTAGATTCCGTTCCGCTTGGAGAAACGCACCCACTCGCTCGCACCTGCTCAAGAGTTGCCACCCCGGTATCCCCCTCGGCACCCCTTCGCGTCCAGCGAAAAGAAGGGTGAATTGTAGGTGTACGTACGTACATAAGTGCAACGCGTTGCACCTACACACGATGCGCCTATATACGCGTGCACTTGTACCTTACGCGTTTCCCTCCACTCGTGCGTGACAGAAGTGTCTGTACACATGAGGTGGATGGTAGGCTACTTGAAGGGTTTCCGTTTATATGCACGCGCGTAAGCGTGTGTGAGCGAGCGACGGACGTAAGGGGCCTTCCGCGCAGAGAAGCGAGGTCGTCCTGCGATAGAGCGTACTATATGTATATATGGAGCGAAGGATAATGTATCAATTAAAAGAAATCTTACTTGCGAGAAATTTTTCAAACCGTTAAAAATACACTTCACAATTTTTCTCACGCGTCATATTTCACGTTCACTCTCAGAATTTATCTCTCACGTTTGATTCTACGATTCACTATACTATTTCATAATCGAAAGTCCAGAGTTGTAAAAGTATCACGATTTTCTTTTAAAAGGTGGAGCATTTTTTTCATACTCGCTATATACCGTAGATAAAAACGCCAAATGGTACCGCGATAATTTACAGCGGTTTACCTCGCATCTGGGGCCTCGACGAGATTAAATCGAGATTCCGAGTCGATTCACGGCGTCCAGATGTCACGTTTCAGGAAGAGGAAGCCCACCTTTGATCCCTATATACCAAGTCGCAAGATGACGAGCGGAGCACATGGACCGCGCAAACGATTATGGACTTATTTAAAAAAAGAAAAATGCTCCGAATACATAAGCAGAGGAAAGTTACTATGTCGCGCATAGATGTGTAAGTCATTAATTCGGCGAGTGACTTAATTAATTTCGATTCCGACGTGCGCAGAACCGTACGCGTCTTGTATCAAATCACATGTCTGACCCATTTCCGTTTCCGTGCCATTTCCTGAGCGCGCGATCGGATAGGTCAAGTTTGTCGACGCGGTCGATTCTACGGGCGGCGGTTGCACCACCGGCACAATTGCAATTTCACGAAACCGCTAGATTAATTGGATGCTGGCTGTCTCATTAATCGTTCGATTCGATTGCTCGTCAATTGAAAATATCATGTGAACGAATCGGGATTTTCTGCGCGTAAAACAGACTGCGTAAGGTCAGCGCTGACGGCACAGACTTTACCTATGATATTTTTTTTTCCCCGAGCGAACTTACATAAAAAAGTGACCTTGGGTACTCGGCAACAATTTTTTTTAATGTGACGTAAGTTCATCGGTGGCGTTTAATGCACCGTGCACGCGCGAACGCTCTGCGTCATCGAATACCATGACATTATTTACTGAAAGCGAACTGCATAACAGGACGCATCCGAGCGATCGCGCTTCAATTTTGCGTTGGAGAATATATTTCACTGGGTTCGTCCAAGTAGAAATTTTGCGAGCTCGAAAACAGCAACGGAGAGAAATTCCTTTTTTAAAGAGAGAGAGAGAGAGAGAGATAGATAGCGGCTTCGTTTCCGTTTCCGTACGACGAGAGCGGAACAACGGCCGGAGGGTTCGAAACTTTTTTTTTCTCTCCTCCGAGATTCTTGCCACCCCCGACGGAGGGAGTTTTACAGTAATCTCCGTGCCAAAAGTCTGCGGTGCCCCATCTTGCTTCAAGCATCCGTGTTCCCCTTTCCTCTTTTTCTCTCGCGTTACATCGAGCCGGTCGACCGGCAGCTTCGAGCGCCGCGTCGGGATAAAGTCACGAGCAGTAATTATGAACGATAGCAGGGGAGAGAGAGAGGATATAATTGTGATTGATGGAAGAGAAGGGAGGAGCAGGGGGTGACTTCCTTTTAATCTCGAAGCTAACCCTTTCGTCCATCTATTGCCGCTTCTGCTCGGCTGACATCGCGCTATGCGACGCGGGCGCAGCGACGCAATTTTATTACCTCGAAGTGTAAGCTCTGTGGAAAAAAAAACTGGAATATTTTGTGTATTGTGTATCTTGTTCCGCTCAGAATCGAAACTAAAATAACTGTCCAAGACTATATTTTCTGATAACACTATGCACGCAGTTCAAAAATAATTAAACTTATGTTTACGTCATTATTTATAGAGAAAGAGATGAAAGTGTATCTTGAAATTAGTTCGCATCAATTCTACTTGAAGCAGATTATCCGCACGTATAGGAAGCGGAAATACAGATTGCGTACAAAATCGCGCACCATTTAATCAATTTTCCAGTTAAGTTCATGTTAATTAATTCGATACCACTCCTGCGCCAATTTTGCTAAAAATAAATGTATTAAATAAAAAGCGCAAACTGTATGACATTTCATGCGTCACCCTGTAAAATCTAGAGAGTAAAGGCAAAACGATTGAACTGTGAATGTGTAACGATAACGTGTGTTCGATTAAAAACTAGGGAAATGAAAGACGTAGAAGGGAGCTGAATTAATAATTAACGTTGTTGTACATATAGGCGAGTATAATAACAGTCCGTAGCTTAAACGACGCGCTCTAAATCGTCGCTTTGTAAAAGACGAAAAAAAAAAGCCTCGCAAAGAGCGAGGAAGCCCAGCGTGTTCGCTTCGTA
Organism: Cyphomyrmex costatus; assembly: GCF_001594065.2. Classification (NCBI taxonomy): domain Eukaryota; kingdom Metazoa; phylum Arthropoda; class Insecta; order Hymenoptera; family Formicidae; genus Cyphomyrmex; species Cyphomyrmex costatus. The sequence goes on along the minus strand of NW_017279009.1, from coordinate 417,559 downwards.
CGCGCGCATTATCCCCGATGCCTGCCTCTTCGCGTGCGTGCGTGCTACATGCGTTCGTGCGTGCGTGCGCGCATGCTGCGTTCGGGCGTGTGTGTATGCGTAGCGCGCGTATTCTCCTCTCCTTTCTCCGTCACGTCTCTACGCACTCGACTCCGTAGTCTACGCACCGTCGAGCGAGCGAGCGAACGGGAGTCTGCGATCAATGCGTGGCACTGCCACTGGGGTCGTCATGGCAACGTAGCGCGCCACGCACAACGAGCGAACGATCCGCGTCGATCGTGCGTAAGTGCGTGCTCCGGGTGCGCGCGCGCACGCACTCACGCACGAACACGCGCGCATCATCTCACTTACACTCTCACGCACAGACACGGCCTCCTGCGACGTGTACCGAGACGAGACTCGCGTAAGACCGCGTGTAGAGGACAATCGATGGTCGCAAATTTCACGAAGGTATGGCACAGTGATATGCACACAAGTTTACGTGCTTGTGCGTTAAACGCTTTAAATCTTTTATCAATGACCTTTGTCAATTATGATTGTAATTAGGGTGATAGAGTTATTTCAAAAATACTTAATTTTTTTGTATCGATAAAGCTACAAAATAGAATTTTTATTGCTAGTTCGCAACTTCCCTTATGCAGATCTTCGATAACATTTTTTTTTTTTTTTTAAACAACGCTGTGTATTTCTCCTTATCAAACACGAGAACGAAGATCAGAACGTGATCCCCCCTGGGAGATCTTGGAAGATTTGCACGCGACAAAAGTTGCTCCGAAATTAGCCGTTAACGACACTGTTCTTTTTCTAGAGATTTTCTAGTTTATCCTGTCGACAGCTGTTCCAAATTTCCTGTTGAGTTTTTTTACCCAATTTATGTTCTTATAAGGCGTTTCGTTTCGCAATGTACAACTGCAAATTATAATTATTTACGTAACGTTGGATATCTTCTTATAGTTACGAACAGTTGAATGCGTTACGTAATTAAGCATTAATTTAATAATAGTTTATTTACTTGCGTTCTCCGCAGTATTATTGTTATCAAGAGTTGATTGATGTTATAGAACGTATGTGGATTTGAAAAAATTCAGGTAGAGAGAGAGAGAGAAGCAATAATTCAAAAGGACAATACACAGAAATTGTCCTGATGTTTCGCAGCCGCAACGTAGAAACGACGATGTCAGGTCGCGACAGATGTTTCTAACGAGTCTCTGCGAGAGAAAGTATCGATCGTGATATCGCTACGATTCGTTGTCCGTCATAATGAAGATAAGTCTTAACGACTTCGCTGTAAGAATATAATCGTGCATTGTGTATGGCACATTGTAATTACATTCTCTGCATTAATAATTTTTTATATTTTAATAATATTTGCAAATATATGGGTATTTCGAATTAGAATCGACGTATTATATTTAGAAATTTGTTTATTAATATTCGGATCTGCTTAAAAAAAGTTTGCATGTGTATGTATTTACTAGTTGCGGTATATGATTAGTATTTTAGGATATTTGAAAATATGAAAAAGAGAGAAAAAAGATACACAGCATATCTCTGTTTTACATTTCTCTTTGAATGCTGCGGTTATTACCCTAATGCAGAAGAGCACAAAAAAGAGCATTTAAACCCTTTCAGTTAGGGTGATTTAGTGGCTACTACATCGATGATGGCACGCGTTCGATAGGAAGAGAGGGAGGGGGGTTGATGACCCCCAATTCGTTCGAACACCTAGAGTAACCCTGCGCACCCTCGCATTAGGGTTCTTCGATGAATTCACCGATTTTCGATCTGTAGTGCCACCGCTATCGCGGACGTAAGGTGTTTCGAGTCATAAAGAATACAATTTTCGAGTCATATCTTAAATTATTATTTATTTATTTTATATAATCTGTGACGTAATATAACATTGAATTATCTTCGCAATATTTTGCTGTACTTTTTCAGTATGCCTCGAGCGCTCTTTAATTAAGATGATACAAATTGTACGAAAAAGAAATTTTACAACACTAACGGAAAGGAGAAAAGATATCAAGTCGTGAGAATAAATTTCCCAAAGAATCTCTTTCTCTCTCTTGTGCGGTCCAGGTGATCCTCGCAACATCAGAGGGCAAAGGCCGAAGGGATTTTATACAGCGAGAGACGAGAATACCAGGGACGATTTTTCATTTTTAGTTGCCCACGAAATACCGACAATGGACGTCACGACGTTGCAGCTGCTTTCACCGCTGTATTTGATGCAATACGGCACACATGGCGCAAGATCGTCTCGTAAGACCGAATGGCGAATGCACCGAATGACCGAACTTTCATTGATCGATTCTGCTTCACCAATGTATGGATAGATAGTGTGATCGATAGATATTTCGTAAGACTACTATCACAAATGATATGCACCGCGTACAAATTTTAAGATTTGAAATATGCCAAGAATTTGAATTCTTTTAATAATAAAAATTTGATAAAAAAGTCAAACAATTTTGTATCGATATTAAACGAAGCATCTTATAATGTGAATACACAATTAGGAGATAAAAGTCTTAAACGATCAAACTAGATATTTAGTGCTTAAATTTTTTGGTGTGATCTTTATGTACATATCTAATTCTGTAAAGTGCACTGAAAAAACCTACCTATTACATGGAAATTACTTGTTTATGACCGAAAAATTATTGCTGGAGATTTTTTTTCTAATTTTTAAGTGAAAAATACGCGTATTAATGGTGAAGATATACTATTTTTATGCAAAAATAACTTGTAGCTGTAAATTTAAGCGGTATTTTTACAACATATAAACAGAAAAAACAATATTATCTGAAATTACAGAAAATATAGAGAATCTGTATAATTCGGCGCGCCGAACAAACTGACGAGTTGGGCTAGTTCATGTTTAAATAAGGCCAGACTGCTCGTCTAGAAAGAAAACTACTCGTTGAATCCACAGGTAAAATTTCCATCTATTTCAATTTCAACCATTTCCAACCAACGAAACCCATTTCGTTCGATAAACATGTCTAATCGCTTTGTCGGCTTGAATTTGCCTATTTTAGATTTTGTACGTAAAATTTCATTTTTTCTGTTTTTTCGCATAAAACTGTTCTTTTTTTCGTTTATACGTTGTAAAATTGCTGTATAAGTTACTGCAAAAATACTGTACAAGCTATACGTTGTTTTTAAATAAAAATAATACTTTTACATATATTTTATCATTATGTGTATGTGTATTTTTCACTTTAAAAATAGTTAGAAAAAAACTTTTAGCCATAATTATGTAATTTTTCGATCGTAAACAAGTAATTCCATGTAAAAATACATGGATTTTTTCAGTATACAGTAGTAATTAGCTATTCACAGATTAAATTCGGCTTGCACTTTGCAAGATTAGACGTGCATATAAAATTCACGCCCCGACTTACTTAAGTATTAAAGATCCACCTTGATCGTTTAAGACTTTAATTTTTTATTAATTTTATATCATCTAGAATCTTATATGCAGCTTATAAAATATTAGTGACAGATATAATTATAATTTTTCAGATTACAAAAAAGTCTAACGACATTACTCAATAGAGAATAATTTTCAATTGAAAATTTGCAGCAGCTGAAAAATCGATACAATTGAAAAGATGCTAAGAATCAATAAAATGTTTCCGAAGCAAGAGCACGTGTTTTACAAAAGAAAATATCTTCATCAGGTATAAAATACTACTCAGCTATATACAGGGTGACCCATTTTAACTTAGGCAGCCAAATAACTCGAAAAATAAGCACACTTAATTAATAAGACATTAATTACGAAAAATTGGTTTCGAATATTGGTTTCCAATAATTTTTTATTTAAGGGAGAACAAAAAAACAAAAAAATTATTGGTAAGCGCTCATTTTGAAGCTTTTTTAAAGCCCTACAACTCTTGTATACATGAAACCTAACCTAAAATTAATATTTTCCGAGAAATAAGCGGTGAAAGTGGAAAAAAAATCATTTTTCGCGGGATTTTGCATTTATTTTATTTCCGTTAATAGATAGCGATCTGCCATACAAGAAAAAGTTGTAGAGTTCGAAAAAACGAACAATTTGACCCCCTAGTCGATTCGATTCGATGAAAATTCGACCCCAAAGGAGCCTCCCGAAAGTCGCGCTTCTGTCCGTTGTTGATCGTCGGCGACTCGGGAGCGCGGCGCGGCGCAGCGGCGCGACGGCGCGGCGGTGGCAAACATGCGTTTCGAGTGCTCGGGTCTCCGCGTATTTTCTGCTTTTCTTTGAGAATAAGCGCTTAGTGGACCCTGTACGATCAAAATTGATCGATTTATGGCTAAAAAACATGATTTTCCCTTTCCGGGCCCCCCCCCCTTAAAATTCCACAACCTCGCATGATACGCAAATCTGGAAATAAGCTCTACTAGACCCCCCCAACAGCCCCCAAAAGGAATTGAGTTGTTCTCATCACTTGAAAGTATTCGCCTTTTTTTTGTCTAATTTGACTGGCCTAAATATCCTGATACACGTATAAAATTGCTATATTATGTTAAACATTTTTGTAACTCGAAGAAAAATATTTAGACACCTAAGCACGGAAAACGACCTTTCGTTAGAATACGACGAACCCGGAATTGTTAATTAATTAATTTAGTAAAACTAATTATGTGTTAATTAAGTGTTTATTAAGTTATGTTTGTGAAAAGGCTCAATAAATTTAAAAAATATAAAATAGAAGAGGACTACGAGTCAAAAGTGTCGTTATAATATAAAATTGTTAGTAAAATTGTCATTTAATTAAAATTATAGAATTTAATTATAAAAAACAAAACATATGAAACAAAGAAACAAATGTTCGACCTCTAGTAGGTCATTATCAATGTTACAGAATGATAGCAAATTGTTAATTTACATAGGATGATGTACGAAATTGTATAAAATATAAGAATTACAAATAAATTATGAAAAACTGTAAAAAATTAGTATAAAATTATATGCTCTCACTCGCATAATTGACACTGTATTTAATTCGGTACAATAGTAAGAGTCCATAAAACAGTAAAAGTCATCTAATTATAAATGTAGTGTGTGAACGTGCATAATTATTGTTTCTGTTGAAAATACATTAGTATAGTAGAGTCAAATAATAAAATAATAAATATAAATTAATGTAACGTAAAGAGAGTCAAATAATAAAGTAATAATCATGAATCAATATAATGTAGACTTTTGTGGTAAATTAAAGTTGAGTAGAGTTATGTTAAACATTATATTAATTTTTGTTAATTAAATTAAACGATAGTAAATACCTTATAAAATTGTATCCAAGTATGATTTATAAAATTATCAGTTGTTAAACAATGCAATGAGAGCCAAAATTTATTCTTTACTCTTAGCTGATTGTTCCATCTTTCGGTAAAGTTTACCTGTTAGGTAAATCTGGTAATCCGCACACGTGATTGGGTAATCATATTACTTATACCTAACAGGTGAACTTTACCAAAAGATGAAACAATCGACCCTTAGAAGTTTTGGAATAATGTAACAGATATTTAAAGTAAGAAATGTTAAATTGGTAATTAGAAGGAAAAAGAGAATCTGGAAAGGGTAAAAAGATGTGGTAAAGTGGGGAGAAAGTAAGAGTGAGAAGGAGGAAAAATTAAGTAGGAGAAAGAGAATTGATAATCTGTTAGTAAGGTAATGATTCATTTTGCTTATTAAGGGAAAAGTGGTGACCGGTCAGAACATCGGAGCACTGATCGGATCATCAGAGCACTGATCGCATCATCGGACAGTTGAGCACCGGACGCAGTTGAGCACCGGACAGTTGAGCACCGGACAGTTGAGCACCGGACAGTGAGTGAACAGTTCTAATCGCCGGAAAAATAGACAATTTTTAAGCGTGGATTGTCGACGAAATAGAAGAGCTGTAAACTTGTGGTTTGGTATTTGAATTAAGTATATATCAAAGATATTAAATTTACATAAACAGAAGAAAAAAAAAATTATAATATCATTTATGAGTGTGTGAAAAAAGGTAAATTTTTTTTGCATGGTTATTGGTGTCGACGATTCCGCCATATTGGATTATTTGAAAGCAAAATTAAACTAATATTATTAAAGTATATTGTATCATATTCCCTAAGCATTGACCGAGCTTTTTAACAAATTTTTTTAATTTGACTGAAAAAAAAATTTTTGAATTTTTGATTTGGTTCTTGGTGTACAAATTTTGTTCATTAAATTAATATCTTTGATAATAACAATAATATCATAAAAATTTTCGGTCAATGCTTAGAGAAAACTATAAGGAAACTAATAAATCGAAGTTCAACATAATACCGGTCTCTTTCCCCTTCCTAATCGCTATACATTTCCCTTCCAGTTATACCGAACTTTGGGTTTTCTTATTCCTTGTTACCATTGTGGTGCCGTATTTGATACAATAAACATCGTCTGTCAATTCTGTGCAAATTTGCTCCATTCGATTTTTAAGATATTTCATCTTTTGACAAGGTATTTATTTCAATTATTATACATAGCAACGAACTTGTTTTTAACTTTATTGTTTTTTTATTTATAATGCGACAATTTTTAGATAATATTGATTATTGTAACACTGTTTTTTATCACAGCATATCTGACTAACTAACAAATTTTAAATAACGGACAAACACAATTTTTATCCGACGATTTCAATGATTGATTACAATTTTTTCAAGTATCCGGACAGATCGCATAATGTTTAAGAATTTTTTATTGTAATAATTTCGTTAATATTTGAAAATTTGTTAACATTGAAAATGATCCGATCGGTGTCGAAACGTTTGTTTTACTTATATTTTACTTATTCATTTTTAATTTAATATACCTATTGTCTTTGTTCCTTTAAATTGTATTGTTTTTATTTTGGCTCGTTGCCCGTTACACCAATTTAATTTTTATATATTATTGTCGAGCCTTCTCTCAATATTATTAATTTTTATTCTTACCGCTAATCTGCCATGCCACTTGAATTCATACTTGGGACCTTTTGTTCCTTGTTCTACTTCAAACTATTTTTTAAAAGAAGAAAATTTTTTCTGATTTTTTTGAAAATTTCACAGTGGTCTCCTTCCTTAAGATCTTGTTTTTGTCTTTTGATATTATTAGTTTAGTTTATTGTGCATATAAAAATTATAAAGATTTGGTAAGACAAATGTGTATACACAAAATGGCGAGGCACCAGCAAAGCTGCTGATATGAAGCCTCCCAGTATAAAAAAAAAAAAGATAACAATTACGAATGTAGTATGATGTACGACAAAAAGACAGAGAGAACGTGTATCAATGTTTATAACTTATTGGATTATATATAGTGATATTAGTATTACAAAGTTGATATGAATTTTGAAGCACGTGAACGGAAAGAAGGAAGTGAAGGGGATAATCGGATAAAAGATGGTATCGCATTGTAAAATTTTGTGGCGATGTAAGAGAATGCGGCCTTAAATTTGGATGTGTGGGATAGGATAAGGAATCTTGATGACGAGTGTCAGGAGTGTTATTTGAGTAAAGATCAGAGTCAAAGTATAATAGATTTCGGAGGTATCGAGGAACACCAGAATGCAGAAGACGAAATACAAGACAGTACAAATGGAGAATGAAACGCTGGCGAATATTTAGCCAACCTGAGCGCGAGAAATAAGGAGAGATGTGGTCGTATTTACGAACATTGAACGAAAAACGAAGACATGCATTCTGAATGCGTTGAACACGAGTGAGCAGTTTTTGAGACAGAGTCGGAATGTAGATCGAGCTTGCGTAATGATATGAATCATTTCAGACACCAATCTCTTATTGTAGGAAGATACAATGTCCAAAATTTTAACGTCATTTCATCTAAAATTGTGGTCAAAATTAATACGATGATCAGTTATGACAGTGGGAGAATCTGTCTTTTTTCTGATGTATGTTTATTTAATCTAGTGTACTCAATTTTCTTTTAGTTTGACCAACATAGCTGGCTTCGCAATCGTCACAGAAAATTTTTTATATTACATTATGATTGAAATTAATATAATGTTTAATATGACTCTACTCAACTTTAATTTACCACTAAAGTCTCTTCTTTATTTTTACATTATATTAATTCATGATTATTACTTTATTATTTGACTCTTTTTACGTTACATTAATTATATTTATATTTATTATTTATATATTTATTATTTTATTATTTGATTATACATTACCAATGTATTTTCAACAGAAACAATAATTATGCACATTCACACACTACATTTATAATCAGACGACTTACACTGTTTTATGGGGACTCTTAGGCTAATTCTACAATGTGCTTTTTGTTTTCTGTTTCTTGTTGTTTGTCTCTTACCTTCTTGATCAAAAAGCCAAGAGACAAACAGAGATAAACAGTAAGAAACAGGAAACAAAAAGCACATTGTAGAATTAGCCTTACTATTGTACCGAATTAAATACATCATTAATTATGCGAGTAGGAGCATATAATTTTATATTAATTTTTTACAGTTTTTCATAATTTATTTGTGACTCTTATATTTTATACAATTTCGTACATCATCCTATGTTAACAATTTGCAAAATCATTTTGTTACATTGACAATTATCTAATAGAGGTCGAAACGATTGTTTCTTTGTTTCATATATGTTTTGTTTCTTATAATTAAACAATATAATTTTAACCAAATGACAATTTTACTAACAATTTTATATTATAACGACACTTTTTGCTCATACCCCTTTCTATTTCATATGTTCATTAAGGGGGGGGTATGAGATAATTTGCAAAAAAAAAGCACTTTTTACATATTTTTTTTTTTTGACGACACTACTAAATATTTTGCAATAATTTTATTAAGACATTGTTCAGTAACATGGGAAGTATCTTAATGAATTTTTTTATGAAGAAATATGAAGAGTTCCAGCCACTTCAGCTAGGCCATGTCAAATATATTATACCTCTTACGGTGTCCCGGATTAAAAATCGTAGCATCATCTGAAACACATGGGATTAGAAAAAATTAGTTGTTTGGAAGTATACCTACCAGTCAACGATGCCCTTTTATTTATTTTTTGCTTGTAATCGATTGTACAGCGACAAAATGGCGCCTGTTTTAGGCTAAAAATCGTACTTTTACCTTCATCGATCGTAAAAAAATTGAAAAAAATTTTTTTTTAATAAAAGGGCATCGTTGACTGGTAGGTATACTTTCAAACAACTAATTTTTTCAAATCCCATGTGTTTCAGATGATGCTACGATTTTTAATCCGGGACACCGTAAGGGGTATAATATTTGATATGGCCTAGCTGAAGTGGCTGCAACTCCGCGATTTCTTGATATTTCTTCATAAAAAAATTCATTAAGATACTTCCCATGTTACTGAACAATGTCTTAATAAAATTATTGCAAAATATTTAGTAGTTTCGTAAAAAAAAAAATGTGTAAAAAGTGCTTTTTTTTTGCAAATTATCCCATACCCCCCCCCTTAAGTATTTATTTAAGTGTTAATTTGGTATTTATACTTCTGACGAAGTTCTGACATATGTATGGAATTCTATAGTTTAGAAGAAGTCATTTGTGTTTAGAAGAAGTTCTTAAACATGTGGAGTGTCTCAAATACTGCTGAAATCATCAATTCCGGTTACAGAAACCGAGACACTATCGTGTCTCCAGATTATGGCAAAACCTATCTGATCCGGAAAGATTATGAACCCAGTCATCATCTCTGCATTTTATCGTTTTTCTATCTTTTGAATTGTATCAGCAACTGATAACGCTAATATTGTTAACATGTAAAATATTTATCAGATAATTCTAGAGGATAGTCTTTCTAAATTTATTCAGATTCAATCTATGTTATTTCATTGCGAGTCACAAACAAATAGAATCGTACCATCCTTCGAAACATAACGTTTTTATGCATAATGTTCCGAGCCTAATATAATGTTAGGATGCTGTTGAGAATCGCTGTATAGGGTCGACGAATTTCAAATTATTTCTATACCTGACTATAGGTATAGAACCTGACCTTCATTTATGTCGACATCATTGTATATTTTAAGTGCTCCGGAATTTTAGTCGATCGAAATTGTTACACGTCGTTTCGAAAGAAGCGAAATTCAAGAGAATATGGTTCTCAATTTCTTCTTTGCAAATAGGACATTTGGATCGAGCACAACGTGATCTAGTTAGGGCCGGAAGGGTGATTTATCAAGCAGCCGCATCATTACGTGCGAAAGGGATATGGCGATGCCACCGTGATTCGTCGTCCTTCCATCGGAAAGAAGAATACGTATTAATTTATATCTGCATGCGCAGCTGCTATTGTCATGTTAATCAATCTCCAGGCGTTAGCCGAGCTTTTCGGCGATGCGTGCGTGTGTCCATACATGCGTGCGTGCGTGCGATTTGTTCTTCCCAACCGCACACGCGCGGAAATCGAGAGACAGAGCCAGTAGGGTTCTAGGAAACTCGGGCAGAAGGGCTTTCCGGGATTAAATTTGGCCCCAAGCCACTTCGCGACTCGACGGGCAAATTCGCGAATTCCTTCGATCGCGAACATATGACTGATGAGATGGTGTTAAAACGAGAATCAAGTTAGGTCGCTATTTCAATTTTTGATCGAAGACACCATTGACATCTATTCTCCGTAAAACATCTTCGCTTTTCAACAATGATTGCATCTCGGTGCAATCATCAATTTGGAATGTGAGATTGAATACTCGCGCCGCTTAATATCTAGCTTAACTAATACAATAATCTAGAAAATGATGAATATACCCGCAGCGAATATATGTGCGTATAGTATCCATTGAAAAAAATTACGCCCGTATCTGCGTTCCCGTGCGTGAACCTCTGGATAAACATCTCGTTGTACCCTCATGAAAGAGTCAGCGAGCAACGACACGTATGGTACGAGAGGACGACCGAGATTTCCGCGCCAGGGAAACACGGTGGCGGTATTATCACCGTGTAACACATTTTAACGCGTCCCGAAACCCCAAACGCAGCCAGCTAGACCACTCGTATCCCTGCTCCATTTGCCACATCCACGCGTTATGTTATGTTACCGCGTTTCACTTGTCGGCTTTCGAAATTGCTCGCGTACGAGGGGGTGGAAGGTGAGAAATTCGCGGGAAGGGTTACGCCGGGGTTGCGTTTCGCCCCGGGGCCCAAAAAGTCGTTGATATCGAATCCGAGAGGTCGCCGAAATAAATCGTTAGCCCTCGAGATAGAGGGGGAGAAAGGAGCTTTCCGAGGGTCGCGATTGGTTGCTCGAGGGAAAGTCTCTCAGGCTTAGCTACGTTTTACGAGCTCTCTCGTTCCATTTTTTTTTTTTTTTTACGAGTCCCGGAAAGGAAACCGAGTAGTTCGCAAATTGGAGCGTAATTTCATGAAGAGGTATGAGCGAAATTGCGAAGTAAGACCGATTACATAAAAATTTCGTAAATCCGCTGAACGGAGGAGAGGGATGTTTGTATCAGTATTATATATTTTGTTCGTAAAATAATTTGTGAGATACGGACTCGCGGGATGAATTTTTCTAATTAATTAATTATACATCTGATAAATGCTCTCCCGCAAATACGCTCCTTTGTCACAATATTTTTTCGAAAGGGGTTTGTATCAGCGATCGAGATCATACAACTTTTATTTAGCGTCGCGAAGTCCGCGATGGAACATCATCCGCAGGACCACGTCTGGCGAGATCACTCGCAACGAAGAAGGAAAGCTGCGGAGTACCATCCCCTTCGTCACTTGCTCGCTCACGCGCTCGTTCATTTGCGAGGGGTTGCGACGCGCACGCGCATCCCCCCCCCCCGCCCCTCGGCAACCCTCGTGACACACGTGCATCGGTCGGAGCCCGCTCCGTAAACCCCAACGAGATCGCGCCATCCTCGTTCTCTCCCTCCGCGTACTTCTCCTTCACCTTTCCTCTCTCCCCGCCGATGGTGCTGGTACTGGGAGCGAGAGTCCTGGTGTTCCCGCCATGGCGGGTGGAATACGACGGCCCGATAAGTACCGAACGCAGCCGAATCGCGCGCGAGACGACTGGTGCGGAAAACCAGCGGGCAGCTGTGACGGGTGAACAAGCGAGCGAGTCCGGGCGTGCGTCCGTACGGACACATACAAAAAAAAGTACTCACTACTACATTACTATTATTACTACCACTGTTACTACTAGTACTACCACCACCCCACCACCACTACTACTACTACTACTACTGATGATTAGAGAGAAACTCACGCAGTGGCGGATACGTCGCACTCAGCACGGGACAGCCCGCCAAACCAAAGGTAGATTGGTTAGATAGTTTGATTCGTTGGACCAGCGTGCGGTCAACAAGCGGCCGTCCCGCGCGACATGTCGTGTTGTTCTATCTTGTTCAACGTGCGACGTCCAGCATATACGGTATGAGGGTGGTGTGCGTGAGTGTGCGTCTTTGCATGAGTGTGTGAGAGTGGGAGAGAGAGAGAGAAAATAAGATGGAGGGAAAGGGTGGTCGTGGTGTGTATAGAATTAGGAAGTAAAGCGGCGCAAATGGTGGTGTGCGGAACGGTAGTCGACGATCCTGCGCGAAGGACAAAGAAAATATATAAAAAAAAAAAGAAAACAGTTTTAGAAATCGCGGAAAATATGAATCTTCGCGGTTACTGTTCAGTTTAAGAAGAACTTCAGAATATTCATCGCAATTTGCGTCGATGAAGTGTGTCACAAATTTCAGAATAGTCTGTGAGGTATCCTGCAATACAATCGCACGTTGAGAATCATAATGAAGAATCTCTCTTCTCCTCGTTTAGCTAACTTCGACGCTGTTCGCCATCTTTAAGAGAAGAAGGATAAGCGATGAGAGTGTGAAGAGAAAAAAATGAAGTGTAGATTATGTGCGCGACAATGCGGTTCTTCAGAATGTTTCCTCTATGGGTGTGGTAGCCGAATTTTTAACGATTACGGATAAACGTATTCATATAGGCATTAAATTAAATTGTTTTCAAGTTGATATGAGATGCGATTGTGAAATGAATTGAAAAGCACTTTGGACGCGGAGAATTGTACAATTTCCACCAAACACAAAAAATCGGTTTGATATTTTTTTGAAGAACTCTCGTCGGTTACGTGTTTCGCGGTGGTGTGAATACAAGCGATTCCCATCAAAGTACTCGCGAGGTTTCACCTCGCGAATCAGAAACACGGAAAGCGGAAGCTGCCGCGGTTCTGTCAGTTTTTGATTTTCTTGTTCAGTATCGAGTCGCTGGCGCTACCACCGTCGTTTCAACTTTCAACCGCCAGTGGCAACGAAGGAACCACCACCACTCCACCACCACCCTACCACCACCACTACCAATATCGTGCCGCCGCGCCGCGCAGCGCCGCTGCCGCCGCCGCCGCCGCCACCGCCGCCGCCTATTCTGTTCTGTTCTGTCTCCGGTTTGCCGTGTCTGCACAGCGAGTCGGTTCACGGTTAGTGTTATAAGCACGGCATGCACGTATCGTGCTGCGCAAGTTTTACGAGTCTCGCGGTGCGCCAAACGAGAAACGTGTTCGTGTGCCGACGCCGACGTCGGCGTCGTCGTCGAGACGTGTGAGAAACGGGACAACGACGAGATTGGCGTTCGGATCCCCGAAAAAAAATCCGCTCTCTCCTAGGCTCGATTTAACGCACCGCAGCGCGTGTGTGTGAGAAACAGGTTCTTAACGCATTACTCCATTTTCGTCAGCATATACTTTACCCGCGCAAACGACCACCAAATCCACGGTTTCCCGGAGGAACGCGCGTCTCCTCGCGCGACCGTCTCATTTCTTGTATACAATTCTCTTACGTATAAATCTTCGCTTTTAATTTGAAGTCTAGGTCCACACAGCTCCTTGATTTAAGCGGCCCGATAAACCGTTTAGAATCCAACCACAGTTGAATGTGAGAAAAATAATTGACCGTGATTGGTCGATTTCTTACGGCTTGAGGACTTCTTAAAGCAAGATTGTGGACTTATGTGTCACGTCGTTTGTTGGATGTTACATTGCAGCCAAATGTTGATTTCGAATTTGGATCGATATGTTTACGTTTACTGGAAAGAGTTCGCGCGAAACAACCTCAGCGTGCTGTTCTAATGGCAACGAACGTTAAAATCATCTCAAGTGGAGCACTACGATTCTTGGATGGATAGTGCGGCAGCGGACAATTTTTCATTTATGACACCTGTCAACGAAAGGCGAGAGTAAAATTTGCCATTGTCAACGGTAACGATATCTTTGAATCAATCGGTGCTATCAGCTCTTATAAATTAAAACTCGTCTGTGCAGAGTTTGCGTACATAGTTCTCTAGTAAATTGCCGTTATTTAATAGCTACGTTCAGCATAAAAAGCAATTTTTCAACTGTTGTAAAATTCTTTAATATATGACTGTTCTTATTCTTAGTTCTTCGCTGAATCTAAATGTATAAACTAACTACATAATAATGAATCTTACAACATTTGCGAGAGGATGCTTTTTCTTCTAAACACAGCCATTTTGACGGAAAAATGACGCCTTTAACATCATTTGATATTAAAACGACGATAAATAAGTTTGTTTGCTGGGTTGTAATATTTTGTTCTTTTTATGAGTTTCTTGTAATATCTTTATTCTCTTATTCCTAAAAAATTATAATTACAACAAACTTGCCGGGAAATATAGACGAAAAGAAATATCGCAGGAAATTTCTATCGAAATCGCGTTGAAAGCGCGTTGAAAACGTTAACGCAAATCGTTCGAAAACTTATGGATTCTACAATTTTCTATACAATTCCTAATTTTGGTCAAGATGTCCGAATTCTAGCACCATTTTAACTATTTTGGCATCGTGCGTTGTTTGGTGGGAAATACGTATATGGGAATAAAATTTACTCCCCATCACACATTTTTCACCAATCAGCGCTGATGTCTCTAGGAGGATTTCGCTAGGAGGATACGCATTCCAGCGTAAGGGCTATGGCAGAGAACGAGACGTAACATGCGTATCGTAACGTAAGGTTGGCCATAAACTGTCACCATTCTTTCTAGCAATCAGCTTGAGCGTCTTGCATAATTATTTACGTATTTAGATACTTAAGCAAAATTTTACTATGTTTATACATATATATGCTCATTAGTCCAGTTTTTCGAGACAAAATAGCTGGTGCTTTTTGAAAAAAGTCAAAAAACAAAAAAAACGGTTTTTTTTGTAATAACTCGGCTTCTAGTGAAGTAAAATCAATGAATAATAGCTCATTTTGAAGGTTTTTTCATACTCTACAGCATGAAAATCTAAGTTGCGAGGTCGGCGCGAGCCATCACGAGGAACGCGCCGACCTCGCAACTTTGCGTCGCTCTGTACGGCGTTCTATTAATCGTAGAGTAACGAATGACCCCTCAAATTAAAGCTCTTGAAAAATGCTACAAGTTTCTCACAGATCATTTTTCGATAAATTTCGAAGGAAACGAGATAGAAGCGATTTAAAGTCGATTATCCGTGTTTTTTCACTATATTTTCACCTTTTTTCTTCAATAACTCGAGAAATATCCACCGTAGACGAAAAAGTTATTAAAGTAACTTGTAGAGCATGAAAAAACCTACAAAATGAGCTATTATTCATTGATTTTACTTCACTAGAAGCCGAGTTATTACAAAAAAACCGTTTTTTTTGTTTTTTTGACTTTTTTCAAAAAGCACCAGCTATTTTGTCCCGAAAACCTCCAGTTAAGCTTTTCTATACCCCCCCTACACGATAAAAAAAAAAATTGCGTATAGGAATTTTTTCCCGGTAAAATTATAATTTGACTGGACTATAAGGCAGAGAAAAACGTAGCTATCGTAGTAGTGACTGACAGCACTGACTACGACAGCTACGTTTTTCTCTACCTTACCTTACGTTACGACTACGCATGTTACGTCTCGTTCTCTGCCATAGTCCTAACACTTAATAGTGGTCAAATATCGTTATATTATTGTTGCACGTGTATTATATTATATATAAAAGTCGCACATAAGGACAACATTAAACGAAATGTTATTAAAAGTTAAAGTCATGGTACACAAAAACATTGAAACAGGAAAACGTAAACACACTGAAAAAGTGTTATAATTATCAAATATTAAGTGAAATAACTTTAAATACAAAGTGTTCCACAGAAACTAATTAACTTATTTTCTCATATATTCAATTACTGGAAAAATAAAAGTTGCATTGAAAAGAAAGTCAACAATTTTTAATGGATATAAATAAAATTTAATAAAATATGTATGTAAATTTATTTTATTCATGAACAATGTATTATAATACATTGTTAATAATTCGAAAGATTAATATTTTTTGCACGAAGTGTGCATTATTTAAATTTGTACAAAACTCAATTTTTTTAATGCAAGTTCGTAAAAATATTTTAATATATCATTTTTAATATTACTAACAACCTCTTTTAATAACTGCTACCAAATTCTGACGTTTTTTTTTATGTTTACGATCTTAAATATTAATTATTAGCTTAATTATTAGCATATTTTTCATCCATATAGTAAACTGTTATACAAACATATTTTCTTAAAATATTATTTATATTATTCATTAAAAATTATAGACTCTTTTCAATGTAATTTTTGTTTTTTTATACATTTTTTTAAATACATTCGAAAATGATTAGTTGATTAGTTTCAAAAAGGTCTTCTTGTGGGACATCCTGTAACTGTTGTGAAATAACATAATTAAACATAATTTTACCTTTATAAATATTTAGTAAGTTCGTTGATAATACCATTTGGTAATATATTTACTAAATACTTACTAAATATTTAATTATTATTAATCACAGGCTCAAAAGATACAAATCTAAATGTAATATGTAATGCCTATAAGGACAAAACAAAATTACGTGATATTCTTCGCAATACATTAAAATAAATTATCAGAGAAAATTTAGATTTTTAATTGTAATTTGATTCTTACTTCGCCCTTTTTAATGTTATTGATTATTGTTATATAAAAGAGTCCTTGAATTTTTCAATTTATTTAAATAAATTGTATTTCACACATTTATATCCTATGTCGGCTCTTATAAACACATACATATTATTATTTAGATTACTAAATATTTGTAAAGGTAAAATTACGTTTAATATACAATTATATTAGAGGAATTATATTAGATAATTATATTAGAAGAGAGAGAGAGAGAAAACAATCACGATTTTACGATAAAATTTAGACAAATTTAACGTATAATTTGAATAAAGGACATTTGCTCATCATAACTAGCGCTGTGGCTGTATGCTCTTTGTTTTGATTTTATAATTATATTACCTCAACATTTAGTTGAAATTATTTCATTTCATATTTGTTAGCTAATAACTATATTCTGTTTTCAGTGCAATAAGTGAATTTAAAGTTAAGTGTTACTAAACTGTATTTGCACAATCTTTACTCTTTAACCATTAGACTTGAGCGAATTGAGCAAAATTCAATTTTTGCGGCCTAAAAGCACAAGTTTTCTTGCCGATATATCGTCACCGACAACTTAGAGCATACGACCTCTTAAGGTCAGTACATAAATTCAGTCATACTCCCTACACGGTCAGTAATACTGAGTCAGTATTACTGATCAGTATTACTGACAGTATGCATTAGTTTTTACAATCTTATACGATCAGGTAATATAAATAATATTTTACTTCAGTTTGACGTGATTTGACGTATATTATCATCTATGACGACATGGATCTTAAGGAAAAAAAAAAGCATCTATTTAAATCCAAATCATCGTCAATATTCTACGTCAATCCATTAATATTAACCACATTAATATTAATCAATAGTAATGTCAATATTCGTTGATATTGACAGTATTACTGACCGTGTACAGAGGTCTTTAAAGCAAGGTTGTAAGATTTTAGGCTTCCATTCGCAGCCCTAAAGCATAAACTTTAAGGCATAATATTAGCCAAACAATCACGTTAAATCATCATAGTGAGAAGAATAATCGACTTTGATTTTTATTGATTTCTTAGACTTAGGTTTTCTATTGTATTCTGTCGAAAAACTTGTCGTCCTCGTTCTTTGTGATCTCAGCGCATGGATGGAAGAAAGAGATTTCGTTCTCTTTCTGATGATGGAACCAAAACGATGAAACGAATACAGAATAGATCGAAAGATTCAATCTTTCAGGTTTTATGCTTTATTCTAGTTTCGAATTCCTAAATAAAAGATCTTTTTTGAAATAAAAAACCTTTTTTCTTCTATTAAAAATATTCAAACGACATAAGTGTACTATAGTTGAAAATATCAGAAATCTAATCTATCTTATCTGAAAGATTTGTCACCGACAGATTTATTATAGCTGACTTGATTTTCGGTATTTTTAATCAACTTTTAAACAATTAAAATTCTGAAAAATGTCAATATTAGTAGATTAATCTAATCTAATTTTTGATATTTTAAATTAATTCCTAAGTAATGGAAAACCGTATTTCGAAACAATATTATTCCAATTTTATCTTTCGAAGTATCTTTTACAATTTTTAAGCTATTTGATCATAAAATAACGTATCGTGTTATACATTGCGCGCTTTTATTACCATAAGAACTACTAATTTTTTATTAAAAAAAAAGGGGGGGAAAAAGAAGTACGATTCTATCGTAGCAGTAATCGATTGCCTTCTATTTAATCGCGTAATATTTTTTTACGCAGCACTCTTTTTCCAAAGCCTATGCGTGGGCTCGGACGTCGTTGCGCGCATTAATCCGTGGTTTAGCGAACCAATTTAAATATCAGCGTCGCGCTCGACGCAATTTTATATCATTTCCGATATCGCGCGCCTGTGTGGGTGGGTTTAACGCTGCGAAAGCCCTCCTGTCGCCCTCTCCTGCGTTGACCCCCGCCCGCGTTGCCCCCGCGCAGCCTTCGTTTGTCCCCCTACCCTTAACACGAACCGTTACGCATCTACACCAGATATGCGTGTTTTACGATGCGTGTCGTCGCGTACTCCGACGTCTTCTTCATCCTCGTCATCGTCGTCATCGTCGTCGTCGTCGTACTTCTCCTCGTCACCGCCGTTTGTAAACGAGCGTGTGACCGGCTCTCGTACGCGATGCTCGTAACGTCGTCACGACGTACTTTGCGGTATCTTGTGAGAGAAAGAAAGATAGAGCACGCGCGCATGCGCACGTGCACGCACGTAATGCATACAGGGTGGCGCGTCCTGGTTTTTGGATACGTTCAATCGACACCACGCATCCATCGTTTCTCTCATCTCGAAATAGGATTGGTTCGAAGCCCGTCGAAATGTCTCTCGCTGAAACTTTGGTGTAATCCTTCCTGGTCTTTCCCCGATTGTTCGAGTCTCCTCCTCTTTACCTCCGTACGATCGGGATTCGGCCCGGTGAACACTCAGGACACCCTGTATATGTATACACTAAGCAGCCGGCCGGGCCGGCCGGCGAACGTGCGTACGTTGCGCGCGCGAATCAGTGCGCGGCCGAATGCGTCGCGTATGCGTGCGCGCCCGTCAAACACAACACATTTTGACCGCGACCGATTTTTTTCTTCGCGTCTCCCGCCCGCGGCAAGGGCGAGATCGAGAGGAAAAGAGAGAGAGAGAGAGAGAGACGTCGGAATACCGCGAGTTCGACGATACCATACGCAAAACTAATACAGCAACAAGTGACCTCGACGTCGGTTGGCAACCGGGTGGACGCGATTCAAAGTGCCGGTCCTCCCACCCCCGTCTGCCTGCCTGTTTCACCCGCCCATCTATCCACGGGATGTTTCCTCGATGTTCGCGCGGTTTCTTTGTTTCCGCGATGCGTCCGTTTGGACGAGGTCTGCGGTAGTAAGAATCTATGAGTGGCCGTGAGGGTACAGGGAAGAAGGAAGATCCGTTTTTGGATTCGCCAAGAGGATCGCACGAGGAAATCGAGTCTGGTAAAAATATCATTACGCACAAACGTCCCTCTTCTTTCTTTCCCCCCTGAGCCGCGATTTCGACATATATATTTCGACTCGAAGGACTACACGCGAACATGTGTGACTGCGCGAACATCGGAGCGCGATTCCTTCGTGACAGGGGCGTCGCGTAGTCTCCGCCGCTTGACGGTAGATCGAAAGTCATTGAAGCGCGAGACACGAAAGACGGCGGAAGGCAAGATCGACCGCGTGCGGGAGGGAATTCCCGTTGTCGACGAACGCGCGCTGTCAGTTCCATTGTCATCTCTCTCTCTCTCTCTCTCTCTCTCTCTCTCGCTCGTTGTCAATCATCGTTGTCGACGGAGCCGTGCAGTTGTCATTAAGACAGCCGTCTCTGCGAGGCTCAGGGAAACGGACGAGTCGAAATCTAATAATAAACGCATCTTCTTCCGTCCGTTTCCGTCGCTTCAGGGAGTTCCGGAGCGCGCGCTGCAAGGCTTCTCGAGAGAAGAAGGAAGAGGGCAAAAATGAGCGCCGCTCGCGCTTGGCGGCCGCGAGCAAAAAAAAAGGGGCAGAACTTCGGGTACACTTTCGCCGACCTCGCGCGCGAGCCGGCCCGAGCTCTTCGGCTCTCTCGCGACAAAGGCCGCTTGATTCAAGGTCCCACGGATGTGCACGCGCACACGCACCAGCAGGCTCTTCGTGTACAGCGCGGCCCATTCGTCCGCGGCGTCCGCGCTGCATCGAGGACGCTCGGGCGGTCGGGATGAAATTTCTTCCACGATATCTTTCGCTTATCATTAACGATTCAGTCGATGCGTTGAATCGCGTTGCTAAATCGCGTTCCACGATTGTTTTCCAACGACCAGGATACTTTTGCCAACATTCGCCAATGTTTTTCTTCAATATCTCTCTCTCTCTCTCTCTGTCTCTCGCTCTCGCTCCCGCTCTCGAGATCGATAATTAATTCATTAAAGAGTGATATTATTTTCTGTAACAGCAGCATTCCAGATTTTCTTCGACTCGAGTTTGCAACAAAGATGAGAAAGTTGAAGATTGTCTGAATTCTCTCTCCGAAAAGCGAATTTTTTCATTGAAGATACGTCGTTCCTTTTCTCGTGCGTTAATCCGCTTTCTCGCGATGGCATCGCGCTAATTTCGGCATTACGCTGTGGCAAAAATGGCGCGCGAACCGTTTTATCTCTTTTTCCGTCCCGATGTACGACAAACAGTACGATGCGTGCTCGTATTCTCTAAAAATCAATTCGTAGATGATAGAAGTTTGACAAAATTTGTGCGATTTGTGTGCGCCATTGTTTCAGTATCTTTATAGATTCGATGGAACACTTTCTTTGTCTCGTTTCTCATATGTACAAGTTTTTGTAGCTGCCTCTGTGTATTTAACATCCGAAGAGTTTGTTAAGTTAAAATTATCCAGCGCAATTCAGGAACGTCCTTTCAGTAGCGTGTAAGAATGCCAATACTCTTTGCATCGATACGAAGGAATGTCATAGGAAATTATTTAACGTCGCAAATCGACGAGCGAGTGCGATTTTTCTCGGCGACGTTTGCGTTAGCGACGCACAGCTAATATTAATTCCAAGCGTGTGGAATCTCTGGGTCTCAGTGGCAGCTGGTTTATATGCGCTTCTCAGAATTTGCGTTCTGCGCTTCGGCACGAAAGAAATCCGCAAACGACTCGTTCTCTGGCACGACTATACGGAGTGTCCCAAAAAAGGTGTCCCTCAGTGCTTACATTCTATTCTCGAAGGAATTTCATTTCTCCTCCGTTATAAATCTCACCGAAAAAGTATTTACTATGATATAATGTGCTATAATATACTTATTCTACAAATTTTATCATTAGTGAGAGAGAGAGAGGGGGAGATAGGGGGAGGGGAATTAAGAATTAGAAGTTCTTCTTTTGTTCGATAAAAAAATTTCTTCTAAAGAAATAATACCGTTCATTCTTATGCCTTGTGCCATTTAATTTAGAGCATGAATCGACAAATCGTAATTATTCAAGTAGTTACAAAATTGTCATTAATAAAGTCACTAATCGGTGTTCACTGCAAGAAAATTACGGAATCATTCAGTCATAAAAATCCAACGATCATATACATTCTTTTACATCACCCTGTATACGGCGGACGACGGTGAGATTGAATTTTGTGCATGCACCTACTTATAGTCGATTCGACGAAAGTGCAACCGGGGATTGGGAACTAACGGGTGTCATATTATTTTTACGCGTATAGTAAGAAATAAAGAATTAAATTTGACTGCTCTTATCATTTCGGTTTACCACAAATCGACCATTCTTTAGTGCGCAAACAGAATTAAATTAAATGTTGTATATTCGGTCAATTGTTATAAATATTAGATATTAGGAACACGTACACACAATCGAGTCGTCACATTGTCTCTTTCGGTAAAACTAAAATATTTTTATCTCACAATTACTTTTCTCTTAATTCGGTTTACGGAAAAGACGAATGTTTAAAAATTTAAATTTATCTTTATTCCATAATTCTTGTTTTTGTACGAGGCTATCGTTTTGAACAAAGAATAATAAGCTACTATCCAGAATTTATGCGCGCACTATCGGTATGTCGAGATTCGCGACCTTTAAAGACTAAAGTTCGCGATATTTAATGTAGACTAAGAATTATGGACATTAACAAAGTTCAATTACTGAGACGAGTACCCTCAAAAGAGAGGGTCTTTTCACGAAATTTATTCAATCAGTTTAGTTATTAGAATCTGCATAAATAACACACTTCATTAATTATACAGATCCAATTGCGCTAAGTATAATTTACGTTAAAGTGTGCATATATTATATTAATTTCACGAACAAATTAACGAAAGCTAAACTGAGAATTACGAAGAATTAAACAATAGATCGCGTCCGAATATAAATCGAAGTTAGAATTTGAAATAAAATCGTGATCCTTCGTGTCAATGAATGTGGCTGTATATGTGTGTGTGTGTGTGTGTGTGCGTGTGTGTACGCACGCGTGCAAAGTAAACGGTATCACTCGCGTGCAACGCGAAATAGTGGAAGCATCTCCGCAAGGTCGAGCCGCGAGCGAAAGTACTGCGGCCAAACGACAGTGCAAGTTTCCAGCGATAGCGAAAGCACCGGGCGGTCACAGCTGTAAAGCTATTAGAGTTTGAGGGCGGAAAACGGGACGACCGCGGCGGGATGGAGATGGAAAAGCAACCGCTACATAGCGGGAGCTATCACCGCCTATATATCTGCGTGCTTTGCGAAAGCCACGCACACAGCCGCGTATTACCTATGGATTACATAAAGGGTAGCGGGACAGAAATGAACCTATTTTCGATGGACCTCGCATCTGTAGTATCGAAACCAGCTGATACCGTGATTATGACCTCTATACATAATTTTGTCCAAGTGTCTCTTACGGTCGTATTAAAAAATCATACGTCTGAAATTAAATTTTATATGAACGATTCTCCGTGCTGTTTTCGCCACCTTGTGGCAGAGTTTGTGCCGTATGCGTGTATAGTCGTCGTGTGCGTGAGTGAGAAAGTGAGAGAGAGAGAGAGAGAGAGAGAGAGAGAGAGAGAGAGAGAGAGAGAGA
>NW_017279009.1:386844-393948 GCF_001594065.2 Cyphomyrmex costatus | reverse complement strand
AGAGAGAGAGAGAGAGAGAGAGAGAGAGAGAGAGAGAGAGAGAGAGAGAGAGAGAGAGAGAGGAAGAAAGAAGAACGGGAAGAGATGGATGTAGGAGAAAGAGAAGCAGCGAGAGAACGAGAGAATAAACATCGATCGATATTCCGCGGAGGGCTAGCAGCCCGATTTTAACGACGGCGACGAAACTCTCGCGACTGCGAACAAGTCTTTAGACTTAACGATAAAAACTGTGTATGTGTGTGCACGTATTTTATAATAATCTAAATATTAATCTTTGAAAAATGCATTTGTGTTACACGCACGGGGGGGGGAGGGGGGTTATCAAATAATTCAACTCGTTTATTTTCTAATTTTTTAAATTATTGATTTGCTGTGCAAGTTTTTATCAGCAACGGTATACTACGTCCTTCCGTTTCCGTCTTCGATCGGGTTGCTCCACTTGGAATGATGTGACGAGTTCAAAGCCATCGTCGTCGGACTTCTAAGCAACGTGAATGAAACGGCTAGGCGCAACGTACGCGAGTATCAAAGCGAGCGTACACGAGTTGGTGTGCGAAACCAACGCCGAACGTAATAGTAGCCTTGGCTTAGCGATGGTCACGTTATAAGCAACGTCTGTGACATATTCTCGTATAGTCTCGCGTCACGTGTGCGTTCCTGCTCGCGTGATGTATTCGCTGATCCGCGTTAGCAACACCATTTTTTTTCGTTGATTTTTTTCCACCCTCGATACAACGTACAAAGCGCTCTTTATGAATCAGTTTAACGCCGGTCGAGCAATCGTTTTATCATATCGGGAAATTTTTTCATTTTCTTGTTGCGAAATGTGACACGAATATCTGATAGAATCCTTTTGTTTTCTGTTTCAGATCGTACAAATCAACCGCCTTCTAACAAGCCACATTAACCTCAAGTGATTTCTATTTTCTTACGAAACGTGAAAGAAATATGTAATTAGTATGTTTATATCGATTTAAAGAAGGAACACACAAAAAAAAAGAAAATATCCCAAGAGCTTAGGGTTCAGAAGAAGACAAAAGATTAAGAGCTATATTAGCTATAAGTGTACAAAGTATATCTAATTAAAGGAAGAAAACAAAATACAGATAAAAACAAATAAATAAACAAGTCCGCCAGTGCCAAATTGAGAAAGAAAACAAAGTGAAAGTGATCGTTGTAACAGGAAGAGAGAGAGAGAGAAAGCGAAAGAGCGAGAATAGGATAGAATAGAGTAAGATTTATTTTATCTGGAATATATAAGAAATATAATCTTCCAGGCACACACATTCTATAAATTTCGTAAGAATAAACGCAGTCAAGTGCATACTTACAGCATTTAAATTAAACCAGGAGCAAGAAAGAAAGAGCGACAGAGTAACACATTGCGAGAGCAAGACCGTAAACCAAAGAATCTACCATTTTTTTTCTATTAATCATTCATCGAATAACAATAATCAATCTCTCGTCAAGTGAAATAATAGTGAGACACACACACACACACACACACACACCGATTCCTTTGTCAGAGCCAGATTAATTAAGCGAGACGGCATACAGTTTTGTAGAGGTTTACAGAAATAGAGCCGTAAAATATAAGTGCATTTTTTAAACTGGACGTGTCACGTGACAGATTTTCGCCAAGCGAAAGGAAGAAGAAGCAGACAAAGGGAGGAATCAATCGGATTCGCTTAAACACTCCCAGAGTAACCGATCTACTTCAGTTCGTAGCCTAAACCTGTTGAGTACAAAACGATACAGAGTTAAAGATATAGATAGACAGAGAGAAACGAAGAGAAAGAGAGAAGAAGAACGAGAGAGGACAAGCGTAATATTGAAGAGTAGACCATTACCTGGAAAATTACGTGCGACCGAAACACACGAACTATTTTCTGAGAGACAAGTGTAACCACTTCCGGGATCTACTTTGAGATAAGGATGTCATCGAGGAAATTGAACCTCTGGGATCCGATTCAATAAATTAATGAGAATCAGAGTACGATCAGAGTCGATCGAGAAAGGCATCAATGTCGCGCAAAAAAATTTCATTGATTATCCGCTCGAAAACTACTAGATAATCTCAAGCCTTCGGAGAACAAGCATCCAGCGCGATTCTCGGGAGATTCCAGGAAGAGGATCACCACCAAGTGCGAAACTCGCCAACCGGGTGGAGGAGTCGAAGTCGCGATGGTGTGGCGAGGAAGATGAGCGCCGAGGTGACGAAGGAGGTCGTCGCCACCGAGAGGGTCCCGACGAGCCCTCCGGCGGCGGTTGCGACCTCACCAGGCACGGTCGGCTCCGGCGACCTGACGGCGCGGCATCTGCCGCCCTTCAGCAGTTTCGCCGGCGGCGAGCACGTGATGGACACCTCGTCGCTGACCGCGGCGCTTCACTCTCAAGATACAAACCTGCTAGGTTGGGACTATTACGAAGGCCTGACTGGCCGGCTGATCGACGTGGTCCCGACGAGCAATTACAGACCCTGGGAGTCCAAAAGTGGCGGTCCGGATGCGGTACTGCCTAGCTTCGCGAGTCAGTTCACCGCTCCGAGCGAATCTGAACCTCAGTTAACGGCATTGACGCCACTATCACCAGCGTCCATCTCACACTCGCCGCCGGTTACATCAGCCGTGGGCCTGCCGAGTTTCCACACACTTGGGGCACCGCTTCCGACATCGCATCCGCATCGTGGATCAGTCGGTTATCCTCTGGTACCGGCGCCAGTGGCAGCTCGGGACGTCCCGTCTTTACAGCAGCAGATGATTGACGAGCGTCACATACAGCTCTTGGGCTCCAACCCGCTGCCACCTTTCCCCCAGCCAACCATTGGAGGTCACCCTCATCATACAGTACTGACGGTAGTGAAGCCCGATTACGCGCAATTGCACCACGCGAATTTTCAAAATCCCATTTCAACCGTGCTGGACTCCTCGCCGACTTCACGGCCGATTGGTATTGACGGGCGTAAAAAGGAGCGCAGAAAAATCCGTGCTGGATCCATGGAATCAGAAGATGGCGGGGGTGGGGGCGGCGGCGGTGGAGGCGCTGTTGGTACCGGCAATGTAGAAAGTTCAGGTCAGGTAGCCGCCGTCTCATCCACCGCTAATCGCGGCGTGCATCATCTCGGCGGGGGTATAACCGACGGCGACGGTGATGGTGGCCTTGGCGACAAGCCGGCGAAGAAAAAGCGGAAGAGATGCGGAGAGTGCATAGGATGCCAACGCAAGGACAATTGTGGGGATTGCGCGCCATGTAGAAACGACAAAAGTCATCAGATCTGTAAAATGAGGAGATGCGAGAAGCTCACGGAGAAGAAGGTAAGTGAACCATTCATTCACACGAATCACATTATTGACATCGTGTGACATTTATTTTCATCTTTTTTTACACATTATTTGCTGCGTAAGAGTAAAATGTGTATTTTTGTTGACTATGATTTGCGTTAATTATTCCATTACGCTCAACATGGAATTTTAATTATTCTCTCAGTAATAGGAATTTTCGAAAAATTACAGTTTTTATTTTATTTTATTTTATTTTGTTTTATATAAAAATCTGAAAAAATTCTGGTATACCTGTCAAAGTTTTAACAAATTTTCATCATTATTCAAGTCGGAGTGTATTTTATTTATTTTTTACACAGATTTAAATTTATACCAGAATTCATAATCGCAAAATATCGTTAGTGTCTTTAAAGATCCGTGTTGCTGGCCGAGGGTTAAATGTAAGAATATTCAACTTGGAAAAAATTGCACAAGTATTAAAATACGCAAAGTAGACACGCAAACTCGGTTCTTCGATAATTGGTTCTGCGAAATCTGCTACGATAGACACGCGCGATGTAGTCGTAAGAAGGTATAAATGCACAGACAAAACGCCGTTATAGAGAACGATATATATATATACGTATATATAGTTTGAACTTGGCCTCGATGCCTGAATGCGCCGTGAATCCCTGAGGGAAATACAGAAATACAGATAACCGAGGTGGTTTATTATTGTAGCGACACTGAATAGGGGGTTGGCGAGTTGACTGGCTGACTGTTCAGCTGCTACCGTACAACTAGGGATGGCGTGAAACTACCTATAATTCTGCGTTTGATCAGAGCCGAGTTAGAATTGTCATATCGATAGGTATGATGTTAGAGAGAAAGTCTAAATCAATATCTCGTGTCGTTTCTTGATTCGAATACGGTAGAACTTTTAAAATACCAAAATAATTACGAATAAAAAGTAATTCTTTACAGTTAATCACGTATACTGAAAAATCGCCGCGAATTGATTGAATTTTCGCAACAAAGTTATTCGCATCTTTTAAGAGAGCCTTATTAACGTTATATATTCTTAATATTAATATTCTTAAAAGGTTAGCGCAAAAATGATTAAATTCCTTATATTTAATACGCAATATTACGTGTGTTTGGGGGCGGGAGGGATACTATTTTAATTCTATTCATAATTGCGTTTCAAGATTGAAAAAGATTTCGACGCGTGGAATCAGATTCACACAAAAATATTTAAGCATTAAGATTCGCTTTGATCGAAAATAGGATTTCTGTTCCATAATTATATGATGTATTATATATATATATATATATATATATATATATATCATCGCGATGATTGTACCAGGAGCGCTTGAGAAAATGAAGCGCGCAGCAACAACGACTCGTAAAGCGGCCTCGCTTATCGTAGGGCAAGTTCAAGGCTCACCGCGGGTCATAATAATCGCGTATCGAACTTCGTTTCTCGTTCAGAAACAGGCGTGTTGTTTGCCGGCGACACGCGCGCCGAACCGCACGTCTCGCCCCGACGACGCCCGTCAATACAAGTCCGTCGATAACATTCCGCTATTTATCAATTAGTATTTCGATTTATTTGATCGGAACACTTTACAGCTTCCCGATAGCGTGCTCTAATCTAATCAGCATTTAAAGGACCAGGTATTTACGAGTTCTTTATTTCCTGATCGACAACGCGGTACGATAAAAGTGAGATTCTGGACGTTTTCTGGGAGTTGAAAAAATTTCGGATCTTCGAGTCTCTCTCTCTCTCTCTCTAAGTTAATTCCAGAAGCTCGATCTTTCTCTTATCTGCCAACGCGTCAGATATCCGACGACTATTTCTAGCGACGCCGCAGAAGAGAAGATTAAGTCATGCATGGCCCAAAAGAAAAGGATAATAGATTGGTAAGAGTCGAAGACCGCCGCTGCGTAGAGGCGTGCGCCGTCACAACAACCCCCTACAACTTAACACCCTCTTTATCCCAAGGGAAGGAACGGCCATCCCTGCTCTGTCTTTCCTTTCGCCAGCGAGAAAGAACTCTGCCCTCAGTGAGTTCATCGCACACCTGCTGTCGAGAGACCGTATCCACCCTTCCCCTTGACTGCCGCTTTGATTTTTATCGCCTTCCTCCTTGTTTTGACCCGATTTCTCATAAACACGATGGATCATTGACCCATCGCATCTTCGGAGTATCTTCGCACCGCTCTTACTCGCTTGTCTCGGAGAGAGCGGATAAGAACGTAAGAAAGCAAGTTTTTTTTTTTCATTCGCGCTTCATGCATATAGTAATGTAGCATCTCATTGAATATGACGTGCTCTTAAATTTTATGGATTATATGTATAGAGTAAAATGGTATCATTTCGAATCAGATACGATTCTTAACAAGATAAAATTTGAATTCAATTTTTAGGGTTCACGTCTAGTAACCTTCTTATTATATGGTTGGTGGATACTGAAGAATACGAAATAGGAAAAAATCAACTTTGAAAATTTTATTCAAATTTTATTTCGTTCAGAATTGTTCGAAATCGCACCTTAGCCGTATCATTGCTCGCTGCTCCACGACTTGACTCGATAATTTTTTGTAAAAACAATCGGAGATAAATATACATACTCTAACGGCTGCGAATTGTCTTTCGCGAAGGACGAAAATAAATGCGAACGCGCGGTGGCGACGGTGAAGTGGCGTCTCGGTTCCGGTTTCTCGATAAATCGAAACAACGGAAGCCCGTCAAAGCCAACGAGAAGGCGGACGGGATAACGGGCGGGTGATGAGGGGGGCGGAAAGAGAAAGGGGATCTGTTTCGTGAGCGGATGAGAGGGTTCGGTTACTTTCCGGTTTCTCGATAAATCGAAACAACGGAAGCCCGTCAAAGCCAACGAGAAGGCGGACGGGAGAACGGGCGGGTGATGAGGGGGGCGGAAAGAGAAAGGGGATCTGTTTCGTGAGCGGACGAGAGGGTTCGGTTACGTTAACTTGCAGCGCGAAACTCGGCTCGTCTCGACGAGGCGGCGAGTCCCGCGGAGAGTGCATTACCAATGCTTTTTGCGTTATTCGCTTAAAGCGATAACCGCACGATAACCGGATACAATTCTCGGCTGCTCAGGGTTATCTGACGGCAGGCCAATCAACCCGTTCGCTCCTCGTCATGGCAAAATAATGCGACGGGCTCGTGCCGTCCGCGGCGCACGAGCATTAAAGAAGATCAAATGCTGCGCTGTCAGTGCTTCGTCTTTTTCTCATATTTTCGGACTCTGTCGAAAATTAGATTTGTTCCTCGTAATCTCTCTCTCTCTATAATTCGGGTCATTTATTTTACAAATTTAATCATAATCGATGATGAAATCTTCATTTAATTAACGATATAATTTCTTGAATATCTCTTCCTCTCCTATTTCTTTCTTTCTTTGTCTCGGTACACGGGTTTTATTTCCTTAAAAAAAAATCCTTTCCAGTTTGGTAAATTATTCGCGTTATCTTCGATGCGGGTATTCATGGCACGATCGAGTTCGTCGACTTGACGATAACGCTCTTGGAACAGAAGGACGAAAGCGAGGCGGAGTTATCGCAGCGAGGTATAAAAAGCGAGCGTTTTTCGCTCGCGAATTTAAATGAACGAAAAAAGCGTGCCGCTTCCGAATCGGCCCGAGAAAATCGACTTGGTCGCGGGATTCGTGTGGGCGGGGTGGAGGCGGAGGGAGGGAAAACGTAGAATGGAGCGCGACGGGGTGTGAGGGAGGACCTTGAAGCTACGCAGTTCCCGCTAACGGCAGGAGAGTGTGTTTCTCGAGTCGATATATCGATTTCCGCCCCCCCCCCC
>NW_017279009.1:368114-386828 GCF_001594065.2 Cyphomyrmex costatus | reverse complement strand
GTTGTTTCCTGCCGCGGGAAACAGGACTCGTTCTCCTTCTCCCTCTCCCACAGGATGAGTCACAGCTTCCCCGCGCACACACGCAGGCACGCACGTGCGACGGCCGCGCGAGCGCCAAGTCCGCGCGCGCGCGCGCGCGCCTCGGCTATCTCGAATTCTCTATGCGTCTATGCGTTCAACGCGGGGAGAGAGACACGAGAGATATTTTTGTCTCTTTACTTTTTCACTTTTCAAGTCGCGTGTTCTATTTGTAATGTTTGCAATTTATTTTATTTCATTTTAGATCAATAAGTAAATATATTTCCCGCGTATCAACGAACATTTGGATATGATGTCGTCATAATTATAAGGTATCGATTTAAAAGTTATCTCATACGTTGGACAAACAAATGTTATACTTGCGCGATAATTCGCGCACGAGTTCAATCAGAGCGTGACGTGAGATTTATTCATCCGCTTTTTCCGGGTCTTGTTTTCGCCATTTCGCCATTTCGCCATTTTCGTCAATTCTTCACACACAAAAGTGAAAAAAGAGGCGGGGAACGAACAGACAAATAGAAGCATGAGGGGAGATAGAAAATGGCGCGACGACATTTTCTTTCACTTTTTGTTAAATTCTCACGATTTATAGAAAAATTCTCTATTGTTTTCGTTCATACCACCCCCCATCGATCTCTCGCTCCCTCTTTACTGGCCGAATTTTCTACGCATACGCGAAGAAACGCACGCGGAAAATGTTTGCACACGCATTCGATCGACCCGTTTGCCACGATGGTGGTTCCTTGCACCCCTCTAACCTCAGCTTCACCAATGTCTCACCCTTCGCATCTCTCTTCCACGATAATTCCATATCCCCTCCCTTGCCTTCGTCTCCTCTTCCTCTCTTTCGCACGCACGCGCGCAGGTGTTGTCTTTCTTCCTTCTTTCTCTCCTCTCACGGTGACACCTTTCTCCGCCCCTCTTTGACGCCGTTAGCATCCCCGCTAAGACTATTCGCTTATAGGACGAAAATGTTAAAACTATAGTTCTATATTATTTAACTACTGAACAAAATTCAACTCGGACTTATTCGCGAATTTACCGATCTTGATGGCAATTAATCGCAAAATTATATACTGTTATCTAACGGTCTTAATGTATCATACAATAATTCGCACCTGTCAACATATAAAAAATTCGATGTAATAAAGTCGTTGGCAGAAATTCTGATCAACCTTCCGAGAATCGTGTAAAAGGTAGTCATCGTCATCGTACGTACGTTTTACGTGCACTTAATGACAAAGGTAGGGTTCCCCGCTGCACTGTACAATTATTCTTGAAAAATGCAAAACGCTAAGATTGGCTGTGTTCAGCGGAGAAAGTAGCTTTCCAACTATAGCAAAATTTTTTAATATGACTAGTCTTGCCATTAATTCCTCACTCAGATCTAAATACGTAAACCAATCACATAAAAAAATCTTACAAAACAGTTGCAAAGCTGCTTTTTTTTTTTTTCCGAGCGCAGCCATTAAACAGATAGTTGAGAGAGAAAAAAAAGAGTTCTTGGGAATAAAACTGGGAAATTTAATAAAACGTTTCAGTTTTATAAATATATTTTTTTATTGGAAATTAAAGGAAAATCAGATACATCGAACAAAGCGATCGATTAAACATTTCATTGATATAAGATAATGTTGTACGTGCGCTTTTAATCGTATCTAAATATAGTGAATCACGATGTTAACAAAGTGACATTTTTGTTAATAATAACGAGTTAACGGAATCTATAAGCGTAGAAATACAAAATTAATTAAATCGCTTTTCAGTAAATCATTCGGTTTACTTTTTAGACAGATTTCCTGATCCATTCAGTAATTTGAAATTTTGTAATATTTTATGTAACGCTCTTGATTGTCTTGCACCGAATAAATATGGCGAACAAACGTTGCACTCGTATCGCACGCGTTCGCACGCGTTTCTCGGTCGGTTTCGAAACGTGCGCTTAAATATTATAGCGGTCTCAACTGCGGTCATGGTTTACGACGGATTACGAGTATTGTGCGAAGCCCTGCGGAGGATATAATCTGGCTAGATTCGCTATATCGATTTTGAGTTGCAGCTTTGTGCATCGGGCGCGTGCGTGCGTGCGTGCGTGAGAGTGCGTGCGAGAGCGCGTGTGTGCTCTGAGTCATGCCAGTGCACGCGTATGGGTGACGCCTCGTACACGTGCACGCGCTCCACACGCACGTCAAATCCTTCGATCTCGTGACGAATCGATTGGAGAAATGAACTTAATGGCTTCCTACTTAGCTACCGAATCAGAAACGAGAGTCGCGAGCCTAAATTTAATTTTATCAGCGTGTCTAATATTCAGTATCTGAAAAATTGTTATTAGTCGACGTTCCTGTATACATAGCATCGCAACGAATTTATTTTCTATAATATGTTGAAGAATACATTAATCATAAAAATAAACTGCCGATGTGTTGTGCTGGTGTGCTTCTCGCCAGGGTACCTTGAATTTCCTTTTCACAGGGAGTCCAAGGTCTGTCTTGGCTTCAGGGTCGGTGCCAGGGAGAGAGGCTCTCTCCATCCTCTCGCGTATCGATCCGACCGCTTGCCGGATGTAACGTCTTCGAGGCGTTTGCGATAGCTAAACGCGAACGCAGCAAACTGCCGCCTTCCTCGTACACTTACGGCGTATATTCCGTTATGCGCGAATGTACAAATATATTCGATAAAGAATCTGAAGATAAACAATGAAAATTGACGAGAATAACCATTCGGCTCTTATCTGTTATCAACCATTGATCGATTTGGCGGACTGTAGATGTGGCGAGAATTTTAATTTGCGTGAACGAATAATTGTTCCTTCGTCTCTTTTTTCATTTAAGTTCCAATACACTGAACAAAGAGTTCAGTAGTAGCAATCGAATGTTGATTGAAACAATTTTAATCGAACGTTCGGTTAATATAACCGAAAATAATTTTACTTTTCTGAATATTCAGTAAGTATTACCAAACATGATGTTAATGCATCACTTGGTAATAATTACTAAAAATTAAACACATAAAAAAAATATACATATATATTATTTTAATCGAACATTGAAATTATTTCACTCGACATTCGGTAACTTTATTCTTTTCGAATATTTTCGACTCTTTTCGATATATTCATGAGAGAAGACTTTGTTAAATAAGTAATAAATTGAATACGTAAAAGTATCGAATTTAAATATTATAATAAGAATAACAAAGAAAAATGCGCTTTAATCAGAGCGAGCTCTCCACCGCGTAAACAAGAAGCAATCGTGAGACGACGATAATGAAAGCGGGACGCGCGACGACTTCCATGATGGTAATCGTGAGAGGAGCACCTCTCGCGCTGACTATATTACACCGGAAGAATCAGCGATCTACCATCGATCTGCCTCGGGAGTGTAGATATCGTCGCCGGTACGTTTCATTTCGGAGCGGTTGGAATCGTATGCGTGATTACAGTAAACGCGAGCGCAGGTAAAAAGCCCCGTACAGCTGTCTGACAGCTGCCGTGGCGCGCCATGCCACGCCGCGCCACGCCATACCGCATCAAGCCACGCCACGCCGTCCTATATACATACGTGATGAACCACCCTGTACATGGAACTCGCGCATGCGTCCTGAAAATATTATACGTTTCGCCTTGGTGCACGTGCACCGCTCTACCGCCGATGACGAACGTAACAGAATTAGTGGCGCATCATTTCATCCTTTTTCTGGGTTTCTACCCTACGCCGTCGCTCCCTCAGAGGGGAGAGGTGCAGATTCGCTATCGATATTGATTTATCTCTAGCGTGCGGTCCTGCAGATCCGCAGTTCAGGAATATTCGATTTTCCTTGTATCTTTATTTCATTATCTTTGTTTATCTTCAAATCTTCAGCTATATAGAGAATGGCTGTTTTTCAAATTTTTTAAAATAAATTTTATTGCTCAGATCTCTTTCTCTCCCTCTCTCGTTTAGAATTAGGGAGATGCTTACGAACAATTGGGAAAAAGTCGGTCTACTGGACCAAATCGGAAAATCGTTACTGCGCGAAGGATATCGTTGCGTGTGACGCGTAATCGCCACGACAGTCAATCGTTCGGTCAATTAAGAACACCGATTTGAAAGCTCTTCCATTTTCGCGCGACCAATTCCGAGCGTGTGCGCGTCGACGATCGTCATCCCTCCTACCCCACTGCGCGCCATCGGTCTCTCCGTGGGTGTAGCTCGTTTCAATTCGACCGTATTGCTTCCCATCGATTTAACTTCAAAGTCCCCGCGCGAAGGCGACGCCGGGTAAAAATGTCTCCGTGCGTTCCGTGACGCGGACAAATCATACATGGGCTCTCGCTCCAATATTTT
Organism: Cyphomyrmex costatus; assembly: GCF_001594065.2. Lineage (NCBI taxonomy): Eukaryota > Metazoa > Arthropoda > Insecta > Hymenoptera > Formicidae > Cyphomyrmex > Cyphomyrmex costatus. Next base: position 382,461 of record NW_017279009.1, on the reverse strand, counting down.
CCGGACGCGAAGCTCTCGCGACGACGCATTTGCAACCCTCGAGTTCACGTATGTATCGTGAAGATAAACTCGACGTATCGGCCTTGCGAAATGTCTTCCCGTCCACGCGCTTCCGTCCGCCCTTTCCGTCTCTTCGCCGCAGAGAAGACACGGGACGTGTCGCATGGAAGGAGAAGAACGGGAACGCGGTATCTCTCGGGTTGACTCCGAATCAAGCGAGACAACGCCACGGGAATTATGTCGACAATGCCTGCTGATTGCCGGTTCATTATGACGTCATAGAATCTAGCTGGTACGGTATGTACCTACTGCTAACCTACCGCTGTCGATCAAGGATAATCGCTCTTAAGGCGCGTACAGTTCTCTTCAAAGTGCGAAGAAAACGTCATCCGTATTCCATTCGCACGAATTAGAGACGTTATAATAGTCTGGCCACGCCCAATATTGTCAAAACAAGAGTGAGAGAGAACATATACAGTCTCCTTTTTTTGTGTATGTTACCTTCCTCACCATTTTGTCTTTCTTAATGCCATTGGTGGCTTTTCAACAATAAACAGGGGGCGTGTTCGAGTTGACTAGCCTGCTTGCTCATCGAGTAAATGAACAGGATTGGTTGTTACTTATAGATTCAATCACAATCAATCGCTCGGCTAGCTATTCTGCTTACTAACTTGCTGGTCAAGAGCAGACAAGTAAATAGACCGCTCGCCGAGCGATTAAATTTTTGTCCGCCTTGAACGTTACCGACTCAGTGTAACGCAATGATCTTTGTTTTGCAAACTGCGAGGGTGTAATGATTCACTATCTTACATTAATCATCTGTCGTGTAGTTGCTGGCAAAAAGCACCCCGTTACACATAAAAAAATTTTAGTCGTAACCGTGAGGTCGTAAGCATATCGATCAATCAGTTAAGGGTTCTACAACGTGAGACCGCAATTCTGATTGGTCGATCTGTTTATTGCTTCACGAGATTACTAAAATTTTTATACGCATATTGGCCTTTACTTATTCTAACTTACTGAGTTGACAAAAACATCGGGCAATTACAAACTTACCATTTCGTAGTCAGACTCTATTTTAGGATCTCTAGCACGGATAATCGGCGTCAAAAAATGCGTACGAGATGCCATTTTGATAATCTTGCGTGATCGCGAATTTTAGAAAGTAAAATTGAGATGAGGAGGAAATGAGAACTTACCGTCGTGGTTTCTCCGCGCAACGTGAATCTGATGTATCAGCATTGCAAATTCGTTCGAGCTTGATGCAAATACGGATGATCAGCGTGTAAACATAAATCATAGCTGGGGACGTGCGATCGATTAATGGTTGCAAAGCGGCAGAGGCGACCAACGAGCGCGGGGTGAGGGTGTGAAAGGGAGACGCCATAATTCTCTTTCTCTCTTATGCGCGAGCGCTGACCCGATTTTCATCCGCCGATTAAAATTAATAGCCGTTTGTAATTGGGATTAGCCGGCGCTTAGCCATTCTCGCGGAACGCGATCGACGAATTGAAATCGGAATCGGGAGTGTCAAACGGCAGCTTGCGAGCATTTATTTCTGCCGGAGCTACGCGAGGGTGCAAGGGGTGCGCGTTCTTCGTTCATCGATCTTCCAGGATAGTCTTTTGTTCGCATTAATGGATGCCATGTGGCGCCATTAGGCGTGCTAATCTCGCCTCATAAATGGCAGTCGGTAAAATCATATCCGAGACGATCAGCGCGAAAAGAGACGTCAATGGCTGCGTTCAACGGAGAAAAGTAACTTATTTGCAACTGTTGCAAAATTCTTTATTATGTTCGATCTTACCCTTAGTTCCTCCCTGGATCTATATACATATAAATGTATAAACCAAATCGTATTAAAAAATCTTACGACGCAGTGTTGCAAAGTTCTCTTTTCTGCTGAACGCAACTAATCAGAATGTGGCGTTCAACTTGTTCGCTTTCCGTCGTAGCGTACACGTATGTCCGCGCATCGATATTTTCAGCAACCGAGATTAGACATCTCGAGAAAAGTAATCCTTCGGACACACGTAATCGATCCGAACGATTTGCCCTTCCTCGTCTCCTCCGGCTCCATCAGCGAGCCTAGAAACTAGATCCGCACAGCTGCCACGTCGCACAGCCAGCCGAAACCGGAAGCCGTCGGCCATCTTGTTTGTACAGTAGCTATGGTTACCATGGGAGATCCTGCGAGCAAGAATTCGATGTATGTACAATACATACATACATTCGTACGCACATATATATACGTCGATCGGTCATGGATCTTTTTGTTGTCTGCTTTCGATGCACCGCGTATTCTCATTGGCGCAAGGCTGGTTTTAGATTTCTGGAATTTATGAGTCTGATCGTGTCGTATGTACGGGGATCAAGGGGGGAAGGGCTTTTCCGCTCCTTCTTTCGGTCTACGACCCTTTTCGACGGGAAAACTGGCAGATGGTGACTCTATTGCGTTTAATCGGCTTATCTCATTGGTCCACCTTGAAAGACATAATCGCGCTTTCGTTTCTCATTCGTGATTGCGAAGAAATGTTAAAGAGACCCGATACTTGATACATAAATTATGAATAGAGAATGTCGTTTGTTTTTTTTCTATCTAGACGTTAAATGTGTATAAATTGTTGTGCACGTACTTTTTGCATTCAATTTTTTCATTATAAAATTTGAATTAGTGTTCTCTTTAAATTTTTTTTACAAGTGGAATCTTACTCTAAAGTGTGAAAATTGAGAATGGGTCAATTTTCAGTCTATAAGAGTGAGATTTCACTCTTGAAAGTAAGATTCACTCTAAAAGTTTTAGAGAGTTCATTTTCTGATTAAATAAAGCAAAGGACGTTCGCCGAACGGGACTAGTGTTTAGAGAGACATTATAGTTTTGACGATTTGTGATGATACAAACTAGTGAAAAATTGTATTACTTAAGCAGAAAGAGAAAAAAAAAGGTCAATCACCCGTTATTAAGCGCTCGAATTGCTGTCATCGAAATAAACATCCGGACACATCTGCGCGCGCATTTTTCACAGCCTCCGTAAAAGGAAATGAATTTCCTCCACACGTGGCCCCTGTTTCATTTCGATTCACGCAGCTTCCAAAAGAGCACAGACATCTGTCCAAGTTAGGAACAGTTGCCAGATTTTTTCTCTCTCTTTCTCCCAGATTCGATGAGCAAATCAATTTCGACGAATCAAAAAAACATAAGAAAAATTTTAAAGATAAGCTAAATTTCAGTAAAATTGAGTAAATAAACAAATAAGATACTTTTAAACATTTTGTACATTATCACGGCTGGAATATTATATATATATACACACACACACACACACAATGCATATACATATATACATATATATGTATATATTTAATATATTTTTACATTTTCGAATTGCCAGAAAAAATATCCTCGAAGGGGGACTAACGGCGCTCCCGTAAGTAAGTAACAAGATGCGTCTGATGTGTTTAACATGACAAAGAGGATAGACGCACTGGATCCGCGTCACAGCATCGGTTCTGTCGGGAATCGTGGTAGTGACAAAAACCCAGGTATATGTATGTGCCGGCTGATCGATACGGTAGTCTGTAAGAGAGAGAGAGAGAGAGAGAGAGAGAGAGTCAGAGATCTGAAATATAATAATTGTAGACAGCTGTGAGCTGAGAGAGGATCGGTTGCTTTTGACATCCGTGCTAAATTGAACACAGCCCTTCTTTTCATTTAGAATCTAGATAATTCATCTGTGCGCTTCATCTTTGTTTGTCTGCGCGAAAATTTGCATATTTTATCTTATTTCAATATTTCTTACACAGACACGCGAAGGAGAAGACGGTAACGCAAGCGGTCGTCATAGATATACAAAAATATACATACTGCACACACACACACAAAAGTGTAATAATTACTTGTTTTATCAAGTATAATATATTAAATATTCATATATCCGCAAATCTACCATAAGTTTGTCACACAACAAATTTATTCAAAATATATTCTGAATCCTAGAGAGAGAGAGAGAGAGAGAGAGAAAGAGAATTTCAATTAAGATTATTAAATTAAAATAAATTCAATTCTGCTTATTGTATAAAGTCGCTTCTTCGATTAATTTAATAATATTCTTCAAAAGAAAATTAATTCTTATTTTGAGCACATAATAATGAGTCTTCTAAAACTTGTAATAAGTATATATTTTATGATTACTATCAAGAAAATATTCTTTGTTGAAAATAACCATTATAAAAGGAAGAAAGTAAATATTGAGTAATGACTTTTCTTAACACAACACACACAACACAAACACAATAGAATGATATTTTTCCGTGTGTATCACATCCAGTTATGCATCGAGTACATTGAAAATTTTGCAGTTTTTATTTATGTAAAACATATCTCTGTCAATTTGTGCATCTAACCGAATTCACTACAGTTAGTGAATTCACTACAGAGTGAAGGACTGCGTTACAAAAAAAGGCCTGTTCTTTGTCGCTACACTAACTTTTTCGAAAACGTTGCCTACTTCGTTTTGCCTTTATTATTCACCCATTGTTAGACAGGAAGAATTCCGAGGTATATCCTAATGGGAAACATCTAATACCCGGCGTATTCATAGATGCTGCTTGAGGAATAAGAATTCCTTTTATTGACCGAATCACATTTCATAAATTTTCCTTCATCAAATAAGGATCCTTATTGGTTGCCTTATCTCAAAGAAAGTCGCAAGCTTCCTTGAGGAAGAAATCGCCGCCTTATTAATAAAAAAAGATGCGATAGCATAACCTACCTACCTATCTAGAAAACTGACTGCTGCATTATATTAAAATGGATAACGAATTTTTGAATGATTCAAATGATGAATTTGAAAATAAAAATTATTATATTCCACGGCGTTTATCAAAACGATATATTCGAGACTGGGAAAATCCTATTGAATTTTACGAAGATGTATCTTTTAGAGAACGATATAGATTTGATAAAAGATGTGTGATTGATATTTTATTACCGTTGGTAAATGAACACCTATTATATATGAACAGATAATCGTGGACTACCGATTTCTTCGTTAATGCAGCTTTTAATAACTTTACGGTTTTATGCAATTAGTAGCTTTCAAGTATGTAAACTTTTATTTTTTTTGCTTGTCAATTATACATAATTTTTTATATAGTTGATGTATTTTTTCGGATTTTTTTTTTCGGATATTATTTGAGCAAGAAACATCCGTTCAGTTTCGGTGTAATAAACATTTTTTGATTCGCATTCCATAATTGCACACATTAAAATTACACTTCTAATAATTTAATGTTATTCTCAGGGTTAAACATGTATTAAAACATAATGCATATTTATGGATTTTATGCTTTTATCATAAAAATACAAAATATTAAAAATCCCTAGAGAATAAGTTCCTTCTGCAAGGAACCTTAAGATGGTGTTCTGAAATAAGGAAGTCTTGATAGAATAAGGATTCCTCCAATAAGGCTCTCTCAGTCCTTGAGATAAGGATAATCTATGAATATACGGGCATAAGACTTTCTATATATCATTTTCATCAAACTTCAAATATATCTATTTCACTTTAAGTATAACGAGTGTGCATTAATTTAGCCGCAGAAATAACGAACCTAAAAATATATAAAACATCGCGAATATAAGATTGAGAAGTACTATATTAAAGAGAGCCGGCAAATGAGAGCTCGCAGCGGCAGAAGATAGCGACGGGCACCGCGGCTATTATCGTACGTATGTAATGTATGTCTGTAGGTTAATGCAATTCGCTCAGATCTCATTGCGAGAATAGTGCGGCAGGGAATTGATTGATTGGCTCTTTCGTTTCAGCGCAACGATATACATACACGGTCATAGTCTATCGCGCGCGAAAATGGTAATACCTTGACCATGAATATAGTCAGCCTGAGTTCCTTTCTGATGATGACCATACTGTGTGTGACCTGTTTTTACTTTTTCACTTTTACTATGGCAAACCGGGTGGCGGACCCAGGTAACGCGCTAATGTCGTTGACCCAGAGGGACAGATCCCTTTATGTCGAAAGTTATAACCTCTAATAGTATATGTAATAGCTTCCTTATAAAATCTAGCTCTGTAGCTCACTTTTCTCGGTGTAACTATATACAATAATTATTATTATCGCTACGTCTCATTTTATTGCTGTGGTGTGAACGAACTGGAACGATCAGATTTTATTAGAAGAAAGAAAGCCAATCTTTTTAACAGTTAATTTCGACCCGTGTTGTTATGCCACGGTATAAATTTAAATCGTGAGGAGCGTCGCGATTGGTCGTTGATAGATCGAAAAAAAAAAAAAAGCGGCGACCGACGACGAGACAATGGCGGAATATTTTTATAGCGATTCGTGTTGCGGTGCGACTCGGCACGTCGGCAGCTACATCAACATGACCGGTTTCCATTGGGCGTTTTAACATCTGCCGCTTCGAATCTTTCGGCTGTGTGCGTACGTATGCGTACGTATACATGCGTGGCGTGCGTGAGTGAGCGCGTGCATATGTGCATCTGTACGTGCGTGCGTGCGTGCGTGTCCTGCCACGCAACGTCGCCGTTTTCCCACTGAAACGACGATCGACACGCATGTAGATATATATACGGTATGCTACTGTATGTATACGACGTTCTAGGCTGGCCTCGGTCGATCCCAATTCCCGCCCTTCGGAGAGCGAGACAGCGATCGCCATCGATTCCGCCGGTTTTCGCAGAAAAACCGGGAGAGGACAGTAACGGCGCGATGAGAACACCCTGCATAGGATACACGAGGGTAAAGCGATGAATCATCGTATCCGTCTAGAAGGCAGACTGTCTCTCTTTCCAGGCTGGAGAAGCGAAAAACAAACTGTTCACGACGCTGATCGAGCATTACGAGCTTTCCGGCTGCGATACCCGTCGCATAGCAGTGCGGCAGCAACAGCAACGGTATAGTTGGCCGCGCGATGTCTGTCTCGCGCGCGTGGAGTTATGAACGAATTCTTGAGGTGGCCCATTCGGCAGGCAGCCTAGCAATTTTAATTAAAGGCGGAAGGCACGCTGCGCCGGAATCGAGGGCTGCGCCTGTATACCGTCTTCCGATTAATCGTTGGAAATTTCTCATTTGGCGCCGCGTCGATCTAACCGTAGCAATGTTGTCCGAAAAGATTAATCGTTATTCCATCGCACGGGAAGGAATCTCACGACTTTTTCCACGTCATTTCAATATAGATGGAATCTAAATTTGGCCTGTTGTATCTCTCCGAGCGTTTGTTTAGGACGTGCTCCCGTTTCTGCGCGGTGCCCGATAAAGAAATTACTTAAAATGGCCGAGGTATAAATAATACCATCTACATACTTCTCCAGCACGTCTAAGACGATTATTTTGTTAATATCGTCGAGAGAGAGAGAGAGAGAGAGAGAGAGAGAGAGAGAGAGAAAGTAAAATCGATGTTTTCTATATAATTCCGGGCCTTCGAAAGAGGAAAGCGACGCGCACGCGGATCTGTTCTCGTCGTCACTCTCCGTCGGTCAATTTGGCGCACTCTTTTTCGTCCCATCCGTGTCTGCGAGACAGGAGATGCGACAGCGAGAGAGGGAGAGACGCGACCTGACTACGTGCGTACTACGCAACGATATAAATTGAATAGGTAGAGACGAACATGGCCGCTCGCTCGTTCGCTCGCACACTCGCTCGATGGATAGAAAAATCCTGGGAACGAGACCCCCGTACAAGAGAGGCTCGGAACGAGTCAATGAAAATAAAAAGGATGTCAGATTGTCGCGGCGTCGGAAGTTACGGATTAAGTTAGGAAGTAGACAGTTAATGTCGCTTCGGAGAGAGAGATACGAAGATAGATAGAGAGAAAAAGAGAGACGTATCTGTACACGGTACATACGTCACGCGATTCTGCGCCGATTGTCGTCATTATTTTTGCCAAGGCTCGAAGAAACAGCATTCGATCATTGAAAAGGACACGATCTTTAATCAGTTGAAATATCAATTGAAATTCGGAGGTTTTTGTAAATAAAAATCTTTCACTTGTCTCTTTACGCGAAAGAATAAAAAAAAAAGCAACCTCCGAAAAAGTATCGAGGTTTAAAGCAGAGAGAAACTTTAATCGTGAAAGAATCGGATCACAGTCTCAAGTGACTATAGTATAGAAAGCCACTTTGTCCTTATTATAGGAATAAAATGGATCAAGCAATCTCAAGCATTTACCTCGACCTTGGCAACCTAACGCAACCACCCTACTTATACCTTCGTGTAGTCGCACACTTTGAAGAGGGTTACAACCAGGTCGGTTGATTTGCGTTTGAACGCGAGGACACCCCGTTTTCTCATCCTCCTCATCACACCCGTGGAATCGCTCGATTTAACCGGTCCGTGTACGACTAACTTGATGACGCGATGAGTCGGCTGTGCCTCTGATTGGTAGACGACGTAGGCTCGGTTCCATCAATATAAGATTAACTTTAATCTCGGTTTGACTTATTTCTTCTTCTTCTAACTCTTATTACGTGCATTTCTACTAATGCAGTTTAATTACTTAATTTTCATCTTTTTCTAGTTATAAGAATTAGAAAAAGATGTAGAGTAAATTGAGAGATTGAAGTTAATCTATATCGCGGTAGAAACAGGCATTAGAATTAAAAAAAAGATTAAGTTGATAAATTTAACAATCTTATATTGATAGAACCATAGCCAGCGAGGGCGTGATCTCGTTCAAATATTTTTAGCATTTATATTTTATAAGACTTTAATATATTAACGTTAGAAAACGTAAATGTGTAGACAGAGAGATTAAGATTTCCGAAACATTCCCTACACTTATGCAAATTGCGTTTTCATTAAACGCAAGGATGACCGATTAAACGAGCCAACCATCCACGCGATCACCCTTACTAGGAGGAGGACGGTAGTTGGTAGGGCCGTCACCCTCGAGTCCAGGGGATGCTAATGCGAAGAACTGACCTAGCTATCCTCACTGTCCCGTGTGGTGAAGGTGGCGATAGCGGGTGGCGGCTACCGTTAAGTAAAATACAACATGGGGACGTCCTTGACTCGACAAACGCCTCTTCGTCCCGCGCAGGTTCTGTATTAAGATATCAAATGGCCAAATCCGAGAGGGTTCCCCTACTTCACTTTCCGAGATGTCATGTGCCTCGACACGGAACTACCCTTTTCTGGTGGTAATGTATCGCTTGCCCTGCTCTCGCAGTCTCTGGAGGAGCCGGGCAACGGGGGTGGCTTTCGGGATCATGAATGAAATCCCTCCTGGTGGCCCTATCCTGGGGTGTTCGACCCTCCGTACCTATTCCCCTGTCCTACTCCTGGGCAGGAGTAACAACACCCTTATGTTCAAAACAATAACATGACCACGTGCGATGGCCACGTGGTGTGATCCCTCCAAGATTTTGGCATGGAAGAGCAAGCGCGCGATCTACTCGTTGAAAAGAATTCAGCTGTGTTTTCAGTAAATCCGAAGGAAATAAACTTGTGTCTTGTTGTTAATTTCTTTCATCTCAATCGAAAAAAGTATCACTCACACTTTCTTCGAAATAGATATTCTTTTTAATGCGTTATTTTTTTACATTAAAAAGAAGAAGCTAAGATCGATAATACGATATTGCTACGTAATGTATGTGCTATTAAAGAGTAATAACTATTATACGTTCAAACTTGATAGAGAAATATAATACTTTGCATAATTTTATTTAACTGTAACGAATATTTTGACAAGTAGAGAAATTACGCGGGACATCGCGATAATAGCTGTCCTCGTTAAAAATAGCACCTGATGCAGAAGAAGTATTAAGTATTCCCCTCCTGCTTTAAAAGCACGTTACTTCCATTACTTACACCTGCCGGCCGAGTCTGCACGCAGTTCCGCCCTTTCCACGCAATCCACGCGGTGAAAATCATACACAGCCGTCGTCGTCGCGTTGACGCCGACAAGTTTTACCTACTTTTTTTTTCTTTCTTTCAGGACATCGAAACTATATCCACCGTGTAGAAAATGAACTTCTCGATAAGCGTGAACTTTTTATCAGCTTCATAATGAGATCGACGAGAGTTTGATAGTTTTTTTTTTCTCTTTTGTCATTGCAATTAATCTTTGGATTTACATATCTCCTTAACATCTATTATTAATTCACGCTGCAAGTTCAATTTTATTTAAACGCTGAACTCGATTTGAATCGAGAGAGGGACTGTATTCGACGGAAAGACGTCGCGTCGCGCCGGTTTGCATGCGTAGCCGCCCTTGTGCCGTGGGCCGCAGGATTGTATGGAAGCCAGCTGCGAGTCGGCGAAGCGCGACGGACTGAGGCCGCGTGTACTCGGAAACGTTGTAAAAATAATTATTAAAGCCGTTACCACGCCGTACTACTTGTTCGTCCGTCTAACACGTGTACCGGCGACGCCATGGGCGGCGGTCCAAGGTTCGTTGTGTGCACCTCCGGAAGTCGCGACCGCGTCGATACTTCTCGTTGATATAATGGAGCCATTAATCGGGTCGTTTCGAAAACGTTGGAAGAAAGGCAGATTGCCAAGGATACGAATATAAGAACAACACAGGAGCTTCCATTAGAGGTTTCATTTTAAATTAATAAGGAAAACGAAGGAGTTTTTGAAAACGTTGAGATATATTTATTTTCTAATCCAAAGTACAGATTAAACACAGTATTAGCCAAATATATAGTCGCCTCGACTTTTCTTATAAATGGTCATTTTCTTAGGGAAATTTTTTTCGCACAATAACAGTTCGAATATTGTCTTTGAGCGCCTGAATCGTTTGCGGGTCATTTGTGTATATCTTATTCTTCACATTGTAACCTCAAAGGGTGTTAAAATCGCACGATCTGGATGGCCATTGAAGTCTTTATGTTGGATTCACCCTACATTCGATGTGCATCGTACTACTACGCTCTGCAACTAATCAGAACAATTATATCATCGATACGAAGCAAAATCCTGTTTTCTCATTGATTGCAGAGTCATCGTAAATGAACATCGGATACAGTGTGAATTCAGCATTACGCGAAATGATACGTCCAGGAAACTTCTCCGCAAAATTTTTATCATATTCGTAATGAATTTTTACTATTTCTATGCGTTGCTCAAGCGAATAATCGATCCATTCTTATTAATCGCATAGTTTTTACTCGACAACTGTCAAATATGACATCTCCATTTACAACGGGTACAAAATGCCGCGAAATTGAAAATGAAATCTCTTAATGGAAGACCCTGGTGTAATCGTTATTGCGAATCCTTGTTTCACCATTACGTGTCTCGTTCAAAGCTGGTGAAAGAAATTACCCGTATTCGAGCCACTTTACTCTGCCATTATTTTCGTTGGACAATTTAGACACGAGGAACAACCGCGGATTTCTCGTTGGCGTTAATTACGGCCGGTTTTCCACAACGAGTGCCATTATTCGCGGAAACTTCAACGCATCGTCACTTTTTGCGCCGCACGCTCGGCAACCTGTCTTTCCATCCGACGTATCTACCATTTTTAACCGCCGCACTTCTAATGGGTGCAACGGTTTTTTCGTCCGTCCCGTCGCCGGCCATCTGTCGCGCAGTGAAAATGGTTTTGATGAAATTAAAGTCAGCTGATCGAAAAACCATGGTCTAAATATCGGGGCGATCTTTTCAGCTACACGGAGGAACGACACAACGTCGATTCGATCCTAAATGGCATTTCTCCAAGGAATGGAAAGTTACTTTTTAAAAGTAACTAGTTACAGTTACTCGTTACCGAGTAAAAAATGTAACTAGTTACAGTTACAGTTATCGCTTTTTAAAAGTAACTCGTTACAGTTACCGTTACTTGAAAAATAACTTTTCGTTACTTTTCCGTTACTTTTTTAAAATCAATTTAAAAATGTACTTTTGCATTTTTTTTTTATTTGTAATACTGACAAATATATAATTTTATTAAAAAAAAAAACAATGTAGAATGGCTCAAATAATAAATTAAATAAAAGTAAAATGAGAAGGGTTACGAGCCAAAAATGAAACAGTTTATTTCCGATAAGAACGACGATGACAATGTAATTAAATGTATAAATATATATTAGAACAATAACATGGATAAAACAAGATAAAAACAAACGACGTTTCGACACTTATTGTCATCGTCTTTTAAACTGTTTCGCTTTTGGGTTCGTAGCCCTTCTCATTTTACTATTATATAATTTATCTTTTAATTTTTTTTAAACACAATTTTGTAATTCTAAAATCTGTAAAATATGCAGCAAACTGAAATATTTGTATGTCCTATGTATTACATAGAAGATAGAAGTGTAAAATAATTACTGAATCATGACAGCCGAATGTCTAAGGGCTTTCAAGTCTTATTGATAAGCGCTATACATAGCATGTATCCAATCAAACCGTGTTCAATCGTGTGCAAAGTAACGACGAAAGTAACTGTAAATTTCGTTACCGTTACCCAAAAAATGTAACTCGTTACCGTTACAGTTACCAAAAAAAGAAAGTAACGCAGTTACCAGTAAAGTTACCAAAAAAGTAACTTGTAACTGTAACTTCGTTACAAGTAACGAGTTACTTCCATTCCCTGCATTTCTCGTACTCGCTAAACGTGATGTCTTTTGGTCTCGAAACACAATAGGTGTAGTTAAGTTTTAAACCGTAAAATATAGACTAATCATAATCGAATAACGTATGAGGAAAATACTCGTCTATAATTGATCAATTTAAGGCTTAAGTAGGCTTCAGCTTGAGTTTTACGTCTAAAAATTTCATTGTAAACGTCACTTGAGGTGTGAGAGATATCAGGTAGGCGTTTTTCAACACTGAAAGTTAACGGGAACGGAAAGGGCTTCCCTCTGAATGACAAGCGCAAAATTTTTTTTGCGAACGTCAGAACTCGTGGTCCCTGCGTTTAACAATTCTATCGAACTCTCCGGCCGCGTGCGTGTGACACGCGCGCAATGGTTACGCGGTACAAAGGAAGGAAATATAGACTACCAGGATACCAAACGACGGCGGTTGCCTTTATTGATTGACCGTAGGATATACACGTGGAACACATGAAAATCCGTGACTTTCGACAATGTTTCTCTATTCTTTTTATTACGATTGTCATTGATGAAATCTTAAAAACGCTGAAAAAATATAGCGTTCTCATCCACGAAATCGACGAATAATTTTCTCAATAAATTTTATTGCGTAGCTTCTGCTGGATAGCGGCTTTAAATTTCGAACGTTATACAGTATCGGAGGATTGCGTGTGACACTGACGCCATTTTAAGTCACGGGCACGAGGGAGGAAAAGTTAATCCTTACTTGAATAAAATATTTCTACGATCGCGTGAATGAACGCGTTTGCGCAAGAGTTATATACGTCACACTTTCGATCGGGTAATACATCTTCGTCCCGTAAAAAGGGAACCAGGCGCTATAAGTCCGTCTACCATCTAGCTCGGCAATTAGAAGCACGCGTTTCGACCGGCAGCTGCCAGAGCGCGGCGATTTGACGATAAGGTAATTAAAATATTTCGTAAACACGTTTCCTCGTACTGGCAGATGTACCGCTCTCGATAAGAGAAAATGTTACGCTACTATATACATTTCGTATTGTGCCTCAGCCGTAGAATTTCTGCGGACACCACAGACTGTAAACCACGGATATTTGGGAAGGAGGGAAGGGAAGGGAGGAATATACGTAGAAGAAGTATATGTATTATTGCTTCTTCTTTCGGTTGCACATTATTATCTTTAAATTATACCGCAAATTGGGATTCTCGTGATTTTCAGAAAATACGCATAGCAGATGCGTGCCGCGCTAAGAAGCGGGCTGACGTTCAACGTTTTCTCCGGGGGCAAATGCTTGATGTCGTTGAAACTTAAATAAATATAAGCACCGGCTGCCACCAGGCTGCTTTCTCGATGCAGCGTAACTTATAGGGGCTGTTTCTTAAAGGACTGTTTACGTTTGCGAGCCATGGAGGCATTCGAAACTTTCCTGTTCTGTTAACAACGAGAATTTGTGGAAAAAATGAATTAAGACTATATAGAGGAGCAAACGTTCGTAAGTTTAAATCGTCTTTTCCGTACTGATTTCTCCGTACCTATACGTGTACGTTTTTCCACGTGCAGCAGGAGATGCGGAAGATGACACACTGAAAGAAAGGCGAGCGAAAGACGCCGGTGAATTGATCAAACGAGGAAGAGAAAGAGGGAAAAGATTTCTTGGCTTCGACGATTAATTACGCTCTCATTCCCGCCCTCTCAACGATGCATCGTCGATATTGACATTTGCCTTGCCTCCTTTCCACCCTGCCCGCCTCTCTCTCTCTCTCTCTCTCTCTCTCTCTCTCTCTCT
>NW_017279009.1:338870-368050 GCF_001594065.2 Cyphomyrmex costatus | reverse complement strand
CTCTCTCTCTCTCTCTCTCTCTCTCTCTCTCTCTCTCTCTCTCTCTCTCTCTTTCTCTCCCTCCCACACGAGAGAAAGCTGCGCGGGCGGGAGAAAAGGCCCGAGAGAGAACATAGATATATACACATAGATTTTCTTCGCCGTAGAGGCGGGATCGGATGGAATCGTGGAGGGCCTCCGCCGCCCCTACCTTTCGAGCGTGTGCTTATCGGATGCACCCGAGCATTTTTTCCTCGTTGCCTTGCGAAGAGGCAGGTAGGTTGGTAGGTAAGGCAGTCAGGTTGCTAGGAATGCGCATACAAGGGAATTAGACCATAATCGTCCACGCGTGTGTGCGTGTATGTACATGCTTCTGCCGCGAAAGGGGACGTTTTTCCGCGCCTGCCTTTGAATCTCGATGTTCACTCATCACCCTCACTCTCACCCTCACCCTCACCCTCACCCTCACCCTCGCAAACCAATCTTGACCTCATCGCATGGCAGATTACGCCTGGCTCTTTGAGTGCGGAAAAGTCGTCAGATATTAATAAACTGTTTTCATTGCTTCTCCACAAAATGGCGGTACACAATTATGCAATGATTGGAACTGTGTATATCGATAAAAACTTGAGTGAAAAAACAACGGCAATAATTATGATTCTGATCTAGACATTAATCAATCGCGATCTAGAGTTTAAAAACTTACGTAAATAAAAAATACGATAAATTTCTTAATTCATACTTAATTAGCTTCGTTAGAATAAATTGCGGGCGAACGTCCATTTCGCAGAAGAAAGTTTCTGCAGTTTTTGCTAATTGGAAAGGTACCATACACCGAATTCGTTAGTTATTCAAGCGTTCGGTGTTTAAACTGTTGAAAAGTTTTTTGCAATCCATCGGTCCTCTGTGCTACCCAATGTTTTTTCAGTCTATCGGCAATTTCTTAACTTTACTTATACGAGTATTAAGTAATTATTCGTTTTACTAGTTTTAATTACTGTTCCATTAGTTTAAAATGTTGTGTACTATTTTAACTTTTGCATTTATTGTATTAACTTTTTAATTTCACAGACAACGATTTATTTTTGAATGACAATCATAACAAAAATATTCGCTTTAATTTTTATTTTTGATATTTAATTAGCCACTAATTATGCAATCGTGCAATTAGTATGCATGATTGTATTTTTTAAATAATTTTTTAAAATAATTATTGTTTTCCTTTTTCGCCACACTCGTCGATAAAGATGATAAGCGTTTATTTGCGGTTACCATATGTTTTCGGGGGAATGTATCGTATGTCGGTAAGCACAAATTTTCTGAAGATAATGCAGTTTTCTACACGTATTTTATATAATTCGAATGAAATATTTTTATTATTGAAGAGACAATAATTTTTCACGAAGTTGCATGATTTCTATTGCAACACGGAAATATCATAATTTTTTTCTGTAAATTTTGTTAGGTCATCCCAATTTATTAAAAAAATTTACGGATAAAGCAGTAACGTTATCGACGTGCAATGAAGATGTCGTCTCTATCTTATAGGATATTGAAAATGGAAGACTATCTAAAAGCTTTACATGTCTTCTGTATAAAAACGTTTCATGTATAACCACCGTAAAGAAACCACACATATATTTGTATACGTTCCGCATTTTTATCATTTTATCAACAAAACACGATTACAATGTTTTATTAATTTATAGTTAAATAATAAATTAAATTTCTCAAGAACGTGTGTGTCATCTGCGTGAAATATAGTTGTCAATACAAATGATTAATACTGAAAAGGGTAAAGAAATCGAATTGACAGAAACATCATCGGATAAGTGGCGAGATGATTAGAGGTCAACGATCTTACGTTACTCGAATTCAGATCTATATGCCTTTCTATCCTAGAACAGTTCGAAACACTTTATATACACGGCGCATCCAGAATCTAATCTAACACGCTCCGGCCATGGAAGTTATACTTTTATTACCGGTTCTATTGAACTTAACGAGGTCAATTGAGGCGATACGCCATTGCCTTGATTTTACGATAGCCGAACGCGATGCGGCGATAAACGGCGATCCCGCCGACCATAAATTGTGATCCACCCACGCGTTTAACAGCTCCCTTTTCGTTTTCAGCACCTGTACCACCTGCAGACCGGCGAAGGGGCGTTCCGTGAACGCGGGAGGGGGCGAGGCAAGGGCGCCACGAGGGTGAGTAATGCGTCTCGATTCAATTCTACTTTCCATAATTCAATTCTTAACTTGACAATATAAATGGCACGTGACGTGACTGATAACTGTAAAAGTATACATATATATTCGAAATGGAATAATAACTTATATATTACGATTGTAATAGTAAATTCTCTATACAGAATTATTGTGTTCTTCCAACTTTCAAATCCCCTACATAAATTACGAGGGATATTGTATTATCGTCACGTTGGCTTATTCTCGGATATTTCTGCAGAGCGTAAAGATTCAAGGATAAATTAACTTTCCGGAGCTGGCGACGCCGAAATCTGTAATACAATTGCTAACGCTGGGTCTGTAATTTAATTTAAATGTTAATTAGAAAGCATTAATTATTTTCTGGGAGCCAACTTATATATAATATTAAAGAAAAGAATGAATATTTATATTTTAATAAGAATAATCCAAATTTGCTGCGGTAAAGAAAATTGCATCGCTTAACATTTTTAATAAAGAGATTTTGTTAATTGAAATGGATCGAATTGACCTCCAATTCCGGAGACTCGAAGCTGTAATTGCGCGAGCTGTGTGTGACGCGGTGGAAAAAAATAATTATGAAAATGATTGTCTATCGAAACGGATCGACGGAAATCGATAAATGGTAATCTATCATATATATATTCTTAATTGTCTGAGATGCCGCGCCGTAATGTGTTTAACTCTACTTCGCTCACGCACAGGCCAGCTATCCCTCGGTACCGGCTGTACGGAGTTTCAGAACTGATATTAAGCAAGGTGGTATTGATCGACGCACGTTGCGCCTGTCCGCGTTACTGCACCGCCATGTTTAAAATCCGCTTCTGCCTTAAAGCTGTCGTGCGGACTTGAGCACGCATGCGGCGAAGTGACGGCGCGAGCAACTTTATTTCGTCATCCTTGGGGGCGTTCAGCATTCAATTTTCATTTTCTCGCGAAGACACGGATGTCGATATTCAATTCGATGTTACCTACAGGGATCAATCGTGTAACTTTCCCTCCGAAACGGAAACGTGAAAAGTGAAAATTTTTTCGTATATATGTGTGTGTTCATTCATACGTGCACGAAAATGTTCACTTTTCACTTGATCTCCGTGTTGGGGAACAAGTTCACGCGATTAACCCTCTGATCGTAACGTCATCAAACTGATTCACGATCCAGAATCGAGTTGCTCCTCACTTCGATTACACTTGTAGAGCCTCCCTTGTCCCAAGGCAAGAGAACGGGGTGTATAGTTTCCTATTCTTTTTCGAATTTTCCGTTATTCACCGGGTTTAGCACGTAAGAGCGTAAAGAAATCGGCCCGGCGACCCACACGGGGCCTTTCCTTATCTAATCTGTCAGCATGTGTGGATAAGATATAGCTCCACATTCCTATATTTAATCGCCCTGGTAAAATAAGATAGGGCCACACTTGTATATATCCGCTAAACCCCAAGTTATAACGCGCCTCTCATTTCTTTTTCCTCCTTTAACTCCGCGTGTCCCTTGCGTTTTCTCTTTACGGATCTATTTTGTATGAATCGTCATCGTATCACAACAAAGTACAGCACAAAACGTACACACACTCGTGCGTGGAAGTGTAACGATCTAAAAAGAAAAAAAAATGAGAAGGAGCTACGCAAACGTGACAGCGTACTATGTGTAATATAGTAATAAGACGAGGAAAATCCTTGGCGGGCAAAGATCAGCGAACTGTAAGGAAGGCTTAAGGGTAAATCCGTGAGGCGCGGTCTTTCGAGGACTCGTTTATTAACGTCCCTGCAACTTGTTGCTGAGCGCGTTGCCATGTCGGCCCTTTTGACCTCTTTCAGGGCATCTCTATCTACGTCGGCCCTCTTAACGACGCGACGCCTGTGGAGGGACGAGTCTCTCTCTCGGTCGGATCGATTATCCGTTAGCAATTGAAACTGATTGAAACATCTGTCTTTTTTTCTCTCTTTCCGAATTACGCGAAGGGCATCGAACGGGCAAATTCCATCTCTTTTTTCTGTAGAAACGCCCGGATCAAACCTCGAACCCACTTCGATCGTTCTAAATTTTAAATACGAGAGAACGCTCTGGATAGCCATTTTGCGAGCAATTTGGAAAAAAGACTGTAAAAAAATTACATATTATTAACTCGATTGTATCCATCGCTTAATGTCCTCGCTAGAAGGCGCGCGCGAGCGCTTTTCGTTCCTTCCGATACATAAACATTTCTCTTGACGGCGCGGGCGGCCGGCAGGTATTCTCTTGCCCCACCGTCGGCCGCATTTTACCCCCTCTGTCGTGTCAGCCACCTCCAGTTACAATGACGTGTTGGTGAACCATCCCCTCTCCGTCGTCGTCGTCGTCGTCGCCGCCGCCGTCGTCAACGGCAGCAGCGGCGGCGGCGGCGACACCAACACCAACGTCGACCCTATTGCTCCCATCGTCTACCTATGGAGAGCCATAGCAATTTCGCGACGCAAGTTTTGTTTCTCCTTTCTTCTCCGCGGCCTCACTGTTGGAGCACGTCGTCCCGCCAATACTCGAAGCGTGTTTTTCTCGTATAATACTCCGATATTTTTTTCCCCTCTTATTATTATGAGTCGCGTAGCTATTATGGAAAGTTTAATCTACCTACGCTCGTAAATAATGCTATTAAAATTGTCAGATCTATAATGTACAACATAACGTAGATATAATATTGTTGAAATATAGCATAGTTTGAGTAGTTGGTTGTAGTTCGATATCTTCCAACAGTGTGAGAACTTACGAGAGTAATGCATCTCAAACATTCTCAACTCGGAATGATTAAGCGATGTAATAAGATTTTAGGCCGTCGAATATTGTTTGACAATATTAAACAAAAATTATTTTTTTTTTTTTTCTAAGACCGTGATAATGTGCGAATAAACGCAATAAACTGGAAATAAAGGTCCTAAACGATCAAGCTGAATCTCGTTAGTGCTTCAATAATTCGGTGTGAATTCTTTTCCTCATTTTCAAAAATAAATCTGTAACTAAATTTAAAACCATAACTAAAAGTCATCCTGATTTATCATAAAATCGATGGTACTCCATTTTCTCTTTTTCGAATATTGAAGAAATATCGGATACAGTTGAATACACTTAGTTAGCTAGGAACGCCAGCAGACAGTTGAAAACGCCAGACTAAGAGCCGTAAAAAAACAAAAGTACAGAAAGAGAGGGAATGGAAGGACACGAAGAAGAGCGGGGGTCATGTAAAATCGACACGAGCGTGCACGAGCGTTTCCGAGTGAAGCGAGCTGTTCTACATGGAAGAAACGGCGCCGTGTCGTTGCTTCATGATGGAGAGGTAGAACCGCCGAAGCTTGTTTATTCGTTCGAAGATGTCGAAGAAGCGGTCAATGGTGACGCGGTCAGGAGTTCAACTTGGAATAGCTCCTGAACCCTCCACAAGATATAATTACGAGACAGTAATTCGAAACGTAATCATCCCCGTATTTTATCATCCTTAAACTCCTTCCTCGGAATACGATCGAAGATTTATGTGAAAAAAAAAAAAAAAAAAAAAATGGTATCTCGCTGATATAAAAGATGTTACACGTATCGAACATTTGATGGGGGAGGGGAGGGGGGGAGAAGGGAGACACCCCCCCCGTGATTGAATCCTCCTTGGTGAAACTTCCGGTCGTTGCAGTACCGTCATGGCAGAAATCGGCGCGTCGCGAGGAGACGCAGGAATTCGCGATATCGCGCCGCGATAATGGGGGGCCCCCCCCCCCCCCCCCAGTGGGGAGATAAGGGGAAGCGAGTCGTGGGAGAGAAACAACGAGGCACGACCGCGCGCACACCCACACGTGCGATTGCGCGCTCGTGCTCGCGAATAGGGAGAGAGACGAAGAGGGAGCGTAGAAAGGTGGGAACGCAGTCGGCGAGCGCGAAGAGGCGCGAGAGGAAGAGGAAGAGGCAAGAAAGAGAGAGAGCGGGGGAGAAGGGATGCGAACGAGGGGGACGAGGGGGGCGGCGGCGGCGGCGACGGGAGGGCAGAGAGCCGGAGGAAAAGGGAGAGGCGTCTCATGGGAGTTATTCGGCGGATCGCTCCGCGACCAGAGTGATCTCTCGTGAGTGTTGAGAGCGATCGATACGATCGGATAGTTGAACAAGTTCGAGAGCGCGCTGGGTTTACACGCTGGATTGTATTCGGCGGGTATCTTCTCCGGTGGGAGAGCCGGTTTTCTGCCACGGATTTCTCGCTTCGCTGGTGTGGGTGCTGCCGGTGTAAAATCGACGAAGAAATCGCGCGCGGAGAATAAACGTAGGGTACAGAGGACATATATGTACATGCATACGTAACTCGGCGGCTTGTACGCGCGGAGTCGAGTGATCCCATTCGAGTTTCAAGTGCTTCCAGACAAGATTTTAGAGGAGGAGATTGTCAAGTGTGTTCACGAGGCACTGGGCCGTAAAGAACGTTGTCGCGAAAAGTGAGTCTCTTCCATCGATTTGCACGATGAAATGTTATTTTTTTAATTCATCTCTTGGCATGGAAAGTGCGCAATTGGCACGTGTTTGGAGCGCACTTCCACCACCAACGCGTTCCCGCTTTTCTCTGACCGGCCGGCAAAACTCGACGAATCGTACCCCCTTTTTTTTTTTTTTTTCTTTCTTTCTTTACGCCGTTTCTCTTTTATATTTATTAAATTAATCGAGAAATCGACGAAAACAGGAGAATCTGACGATTATTTCGTCATCGATCTGCCGGTCGTATTTTTATTTTTGGACAACTTCAGAGGCTCGAGGCGATAGCGTGAATTACGATGTCGCAATACGATTCCTTCACGACGTGTACAAAGAAAAAGAAACCGGATGATTCATAAAAAGCCTCGAGCCTGAGCTACTTGTATATGTGAATGCGATGTTAAGCGATAGCTCATATATATTTTTTTCTATTCAATGTCACGCATAACTCTGTTATATAAATCGCGAAAAAGTTGTAATCGGATTCGAAACAAAACTTCGTCGCTTAATTGATTTAGTCGGTACGTAACGCTCTCTGTAAATCAACTTTATACAAAGCTGCAGGCTTAGATTACGTTATCGATTGTTGTCAAAGTTGATTTAATACAATAGAAAGAAATATGAGAGCCAAGAGGAACGAGGTTATAAATTTAATGTATTCGCTCTTAAAAGGGAGAACGATAATTATATTTTTACACTGTGCCAATGTAATTTATCAGCCAAGAGTTATAATATTTGCTTATATAAATTCATATAAATACAAATTAATATATAAATAAAAAACAATTAGGACAAATGAAGCACAATATTTTATTTGTCCTCAATTATTTCTATCCGTATTGATTTTTATTTTTATTTTTAAATTTTTACGCGATGTTGTAACTATTTTCTCTTAGCTGGTAAGAAGACCGTAACTGAAACTATTGTTCTCTATATTTTTTAAGAGTGTATACGTTACTTTCGTAACAGTCTTATATACACATTTATTTGGTCCTCGTAATATTTATTATTGCTTTACAAGAATCGGGCTTTTATCCTATTCCTTAATACACAATTCAATTTCTGCATAAATTATCATAATGAGTCGCTGCAAAAGACATGTATGGTAATTCCAACACTTCGGATTACATAAGACAATGTTCGGCTGGTATATATTCACATAAACGCGACCCTTGCGCGGCAAGGACCAACGCAGCGCGCCGAGCGCGAAAACTCGACTTCGCGAACTGCGTTCTGCCGCGGTTACGCAAGTCGGCATTCGTCTATCGTGTTCGCGGAATTTAGGTCAAACGACGTGTCCTCCGCCGCACTATCGGCGGTCCGACGAAACGTCACGAATTCCGCTCGTTTATTAACTTTTTGCTGTTCCATCGCGTCGCGCGCGCGCGCGCTCGCAATGGCGCGCACAAACCAGACGACGACGGCGATCAAGGTGATCTATAACGGAGAAAAATATACGCGTTGACCTGCGAGTAATGCGATCGATTGAGCGGAGTTACTCGTATGAGGCGCTCGGGAAAGAATAAAATATCCACTGGCTCGTTAGGGCCGTACTATTTGCAGAAATTTCATTAGGGTTTAATATAAACGAGAGGAGAATCGTCCAGAATTTCACACTCTAAATTTGACATCGATCCTTGATTATAAAAGAGATCAGCAACTATTTCTTCTTTACTCTTTTCTATAATACTGTCTCTTTATACATCATCTCGTGTTGTATATTAATATTTTACGTGCGGACAGCTTCTAAAATAAATCGCTGTCGAAAGTCGTGTCGCGTTGCATAGAATAAAGGAAAATAAGGAGAGCAACGAGAGACGCGAGTATCGTATGTACTTATACTTTCATTTGGCTTAAGTCAACAAAATGTGAATCACCACGAGTGGAATGGCCGACGCTGACGTTGAAATCGGTTGGCGGCGGCGGCAGCGGCGGCGGCGGCGGCGGTCGGTCAATGCCCACGCGGCAGCCACGTGGTTTGACAGGGCTTCATGCCCGATTATTTCCAGAGCTCTCGGCTCTGGAATACGAGCTCCGTATTAATTGGCAATCCAAATCTGTCAACATTTGCGCTAATCTCGACACGATTAGCATCGATAATGAAAATTGTCACTGTCGATGAGAGGAGTCCTCAAATGTGTGAAAACGTTAACCATGCTCGATATTGCTCTCTATAAGTTCGTGAGAGTGGAATCCTCGCTCTAAAGAGTGAAAACTGGGTCAATCTTGGAAAAGAGTAACTTAATTGTTAATCTTTAAAGGTATAAGATTTTATTCCGCAGAGTGACGGTTCACTTAAAAGTTTTTTGACGAGTGCATTTTCCAACTCTTGTCGTAAAATAATTGTATTTAATATTTATAATGTAGTAACATTGGTCGAAAATGAAGCGCGAAGAACTGTAGAGCGGGAATCGGGTTCTCTCCTCTGTCTTTCTTTGAATCTTGAAAATTCTACGCGCGGATGATCCTGGATAATTGGCCGTTCGCCCACATCTGTATGAGAAGGTGAATCGTAACAAGATCTAAAATAAGTAGACGATGAGAGAGTACCCGCTAATCCGAACCGTCTCTCTGAAAACGGTCAGCCGTCTTGTCTTACACTTTGCTGATCGATGATTGACATTTCAAAGAAATCCCATCATTCCCTTTTGGATATATTCAATGAAGGTTTATCGGCCGAACGTACCTGCATAAAAGCGGCAGCTTTTTCCATTTACTTCTTTCCTTTTATTTGTTTTTATGAAAAAATAAATCTCTCTCCAGAGTTACAAACGAGGGAAATTTTTTATAAAAGGACTTACAACCGTGATTACATTACGTCTTTAGGATCGCCTTTGATTCTGAACGTTCAACGTTCTGTGAAAAATAAAAAGAGCAGTATTTTAATATTTTATTTTTTACAACGCGGTGCATACGAATGGAAATTTCGAAATGCTGATCCAAGCAACTCCCTGGGTGACAAATGTTCCGCAAAGGAAAGAACTCTCCTTGCGAGCTCAGCGTAGGTCCCACTTGCCCCTCCTCTCTCTCCATCTATTTATAAATCGATGTATAATATAATGTATATTTGATGTCGTATAACGAATTTATAGACGCAAAGACGATTTTGATGCTTGATAAAGCCTTGAAAAATTGGTTATGTCATAGCTAGTCAAATTCATAAAGGGAGACATTTGTAAGGAAACGGTGATCAGCTTAGTTGACTGTGCTTGTTGAACTATGGAAACCATTTCAGCCGCCTCGGCCTACTTAAGCCGTGTCGTTATTTTTAGCATTAGGGTCACCACTGCCGTACAGCTAGCTTTAGTACCATCCTTTCTTCCTACGATTTGTATCTAATTTTCTTAAGACCCTTCGCGACTCGGAACATTTTCATGATATTGATTTCAGTCATGCATTCAATCTAAAATTCTATCAACGTACATTTAGATCAAGTAATCTTTTTTGCACAGAGATTTACACAAGATTTTGCATTATTCAAATATACGTCATGTAAATTAGTTTCGGAATACATCTGTACTAAAAATTTTTTTTCGTAGAATTTTAGTGTATATATTGTAAGAGTTTTCTACGAGTTTCTTATTATGTGGAAGACACGTACAAATTAATTCGACAATGTTGTTGCAGAATTACCGGAAAATTGCACGGCAGGTCAGCACACCTGATAACGCACCAGCTGGTCTCGGCAGCCCGCAGGGTGGTATTGGCGGTTTGCAGCAACAGCACCAACAACAAACGCAACAATCTTTGCACCAGCCCGATCCCATGCAGCAAACCAAGGACAATCTCAATCCCGCGGCGAACCAACAAACGGGCGCTCTCAGAAACGGCAACCCGCCACCTGTCGTATCCATGGTAAGTTTTGAACCTCTGTATTCGAATTGTTTACATTACGCGAATAACGATAAATCTCTTCATCTCACGTTGTCTGTTTTATTATAATAAATATTATTGCGAAATAAAAACTCAAACATATTAGATGTGCCAAATTTGCATCTGAGACACCGATTAAGAAAATTCGTAAAATCGGAGGTCTTATAAGCCGCCATTCGTGATCGATTCTTATATTCAAGACTTAGTATCTTAAATATTATTAAATGTTATATACAATCTTAAGATTTCATGAATCACAATCAGAGAGCAGTTAATTTTTAACATATCTTGAGACATTGTTTAGAAATGGTCTCGAAATAAGAACAGACTACGAATATCGGCTTATGTAAGAAGACTTTACAAGGATCACCTTATAAGGATCAAAGCGGGTCGGTTAGGACATGTAAGAACAATTTTAACGTTCGGGAAGCGATGTTGTGCTCGCGACGGTCCATGACTGCAAAGGAATCGACTGCCGAAATAGCGGCGTAACATGGAGGGCAAGGGTAGACTACCGGCAGACAGTGAGTGCGGGGGCGGTGACCGGCCGCCAACGCGAATCAATACCCGCAGGAACAGGAACCACCGACCTACCGAGAGAGACGGAGAGAGATAGAAGAGACGGAGACAGAGAGAGAGAGAGAGAGAGAGAGAGAGAGAGAGAGAGAGGGAAAGAGGAGAACGACGTATCCCGGGGACGAAAGGAGAGAAAGAGAGGAGCGATGAAAAGCGAGCGGTATCAAGAGGTGGAGCAGAGAAGTAACGATACGATAGAAGGCAGGCAAGGGTAGCCGCTCGCGTCGCAGAGGTACGCCGGGGTAGACCATTCCTCGCGCGATTCCTGTATGGAGATTCTTTTAATACATATCGTCCCGTTTTCTTCCCGGCTGCCGATATTTAATATTTTAACAATTCCGCTAGAATTGCGTTTCAAGATTGAAAATTAAATTTTGGCGCGCAGTTTGTAGGACTGGATGTGATTCTCTCTGTGTGAAATCTTCAAAATGGAATTTAACTCTAAAGAGTAAAATCTCACTCTCGAAAATTGACGGTTGAGCCAGCTCTTTTTCAACGCTGGCTCAATTGTTACTCTTTAGAATTCGATTTTAGAGGGTAGTACACACATATATACAATAAATTCACACCGCGCGCGAATTGTTTAAGCGCTAAAAATTGACCGTTTAGGTTCTTTATTTATTACATTTGTATATTCACATTCACGGTTAAAAGATACTCTTCGTAATATTATTAATGACTCTTGCCATTCTTTTTCGTCCGTGGTAACGATTGTGGATCGTCGAAATAATGACTGGTGCTAGGACACGCAATTTGGACGATAAATGAATCGTTTTGCAAACCGCCGTCCGTCTCTATGTGACACGTGAAACTCTCTCCATGTGTATTCTTTAATGAAATAAATTATATATCGATACACGGATCCCCAGACTGTTGCACGATTCGTGATTCGAGGTAATACGAAATTCACAATTTGCTATTCGTATGGGATTTGCGAATAGTGCAAATGGACATATATTTGTCGAATTTGCATTCGCCGTTTACCATTCGTGCCAGTTCGCCAGCGAAGCGGTTTTATCGAAATCAAAGGGCGCGAATCACCACGAATCGCACATAGTCTAGCACAAGCTTAAGAGGGATAATGCACACCGCGCATTGCGTCGGCGATAAAAATTCGTGATCTTACAATTAAAGTGCGTTTTTTTAACGTCCTCTTCATCGACGCGAATCTTTTTTTCCATACAGCGTACGTTGAATTTACCGTCCACTAACATAGGTGCTCTTCAGACAAAAATCAAATTTTTCCAGCAATATTGCAGGAATGTCAATGTTATTTTATAAGTTAGTTCGACTAGGCTATGACACGTAAAAGACTTAACGAGAAGACGTAGCACTGCCAACGTGAAATATTTACAAAATATTTCATTGCAAGATTTGAAAGTTTTCGGAAACTTTTCATAAAATCTTTCTATTAGTGTAAATATTGTTTCTATTAATGTTCAGAAAATCTGAGAGTTTTTGAAATATTCTTTTTCTTACAATATTTATATAATACTTCTAAAATATTTTTGTGAAATATTTCAATGATTTGGATTTACTACTTCTCCGTTATTATCTCGCGTTTTCTATCGTGATTGGCTGATTCACTTTATGTTTTTCTGCCATGAACTTTACAATTAGTTGTGCACATCTGACGTCTCGTCATCGCCATTAAAAGATTCAGTTAAAATTAAAAATCATCAATTAAATATTCAATTAAAAAAAAAATCGATGCGGAAGTTGCAACTAAATCTCGACTACATCATACAATCATGAAATACTATTAATTTACCCGAATCGAAATTGTCAATTAATCGGAACGTGTTCCCACACGCAGTCGCGGTCACCTTAATTTGCATAATATTTCGATATATTTCGTGTATAGCCGTTCCACATTTGCGTAATATGCGTGCGTATAAATGTCCAATTCGTTATCTTTATCATTAGCTTTATAGTTGCAATATCGATATCACTTCCAGACGTAATAAACTTCTACATTCGCGAAATATATGATGATGTACGTCAGAGGCGCACAAAATATAATCCGTTGGTGTGTGTGGCTCCCTTTCCGCGTAGCATTTAAACGCGAAAAGCGTTCTCATTGATGTCTATA
Source organism: Cyphomyrmex costatus (assembly GCF_001594065.2). Classification (NCBI taxonomy): domain Eukaryota; kingdom Metazoa; phylum Arthropoda; class Insecta; order Hymenoptera; family Formicidae; genus Cyphomyrmex; species Cyphomyrmex costatus. Next base: position 354,830 of record NW_017279009.1, on the reverse strand, counting down.
CGTTCGGCGTTAATTGTGCATTTCGCACGTTTAAACGCCGCTATATCCGACTGCGGCAAACACGTTCGGTGTCGCGCGCGGCACGATAATTGCTAATGCCGCGGCGATAAAGGAATCAACGTTACGGCGGGGCCGTATTCGTCGGAGCGTCCAATTATGCAATAAACCGAAACCGCGAAATGCCGCCGTCCGATCGTTGGCGGTGCGCAAATTGCGAATTGCGTTCCCGTCGCCACGTACATGCGGTTTAGCCGCACGCGAACGCTCGCAGAGAGGAAGCGAGAGGGCACCTGTTCCCTCTTCTCCATCTCTCCCGCGCGTTGAAAATTCCCTCTTTGAGATTCAGGCACGCGTCGCGTTGCATCGATTACGCGGTGACTGCAAACGCGGTTCATCTCTGCAGCCGCGCGCGGTGGATGGTAAGATCGAGAAAACGGGGGAGTGTTGTTGCGGCGGGTGAAGAGCCGCAGTGAAGAGCGACCGCCGGGGTCGACAAACTCTCCTGCGAATATCCGCCGGAAGGGCAACTTGGCTCCCGAGGGTCATGTTTGGGTGCTGTCACAAAACGTTCCGTTTTATCACACCAGGGTCTTAGATTGCCCTAGGTCACGATGCCACGAGAACGGAAGGATTTTCTCCCTGAGGGAGAGACAGCGCGCCGCGCGTGCGTGTGTGCGCGTAAGATGGAAGAGAAGGAGGATGATACCGAGGTATATCCCGTGCCACGCTTGGCGAAACGCCCAGCTCTTTGACGCTATCAGCCTCGACCACAAACACCGATTCACGGCCACTACGAGGGTTCTCAGAGAGAGAGAGAGAGGGTTTCGATTCCCCCAAGCCTTGAGATAAACGACTCTCGGGGATCGAACGCGTTCGGCACGAGCCGTTTGTTTCAATAGCTCGTACGCGATAACGCGTTAAATGTCTGACACAAAGGGTGTTCGCACTTGTATCTTTCTGTGACATAAACAATTACTTTCTGTTATATGCATCTTTCACGCGTATTACTTACATGTGTGTAAACGCGGGACCCTATAAGCCTTTTATCTATTTGCGAGCGCGGTGTGCTTTATCAGCGCTTTAGGATTTTGGAGTCACGCGTGTAATCGCTTAACAGGGGTTACTGCTCGTATGGAAACTCGATAACTAAGCGTCAATTTAGAATGACGAAGCAGATACGATTGTGACAAAAGATCTAAAAACGAACCCTGTTCAAAGATCGAATGTTCATCTTGATCTCGTTTCTAAAGACCGGAACGCGTCACTCGTCAGTAATTTATGGGGCAACCGCTGCGAGAGTGAATGACAAAAGATCGGCTGCGGTAAACGGACGAACGAACCAATCGTCCTGACTCTCGTTTTGTGCAAAGTTTTATAGTCTGGCTGCGAGGTTGCCGGCTCTCTTCGCCTTCGACTCGCATCGTTGCGGACGAAGGTTCCTCTTTGCCTCGCTATGCCTCGATATATCCTTTTTTTCCCTTCGACGCCGTCTCCGTCGTTCCATCCCCGCTCGCCGAGCTCTCTCTCTCTCTCTCTCTCTCTCTCTCTCTCTCTCTCTCTCGTTGGAGAACACGGGACAGGGAGGCAAAGCCGAGAGAATAGTCAGGCGAACGAAAATAAACGAAAGTGAACTCCTCGCACAGCTCCATTTTTAAGCATGTGGTGCGTCATTTTATCTTGGACTGTTGCCGTTATCGTTGTTATTTATTACACGATAAAATAGTTTTACAAAAGTATATGTGTATGCCAGAATTGTATCTGTAGATGTCTGAAACAAAGCACAAGATAAAACGACCACCTCTTATATCCAGACTCCATTTAAATTTTAATCCTCGAACAAAGAATTTCACGATTTGAAAAAAAACAACGTTATACAATGATTCGTCCATTTTCTTTATGCACAGTCGCCCGGAGTGATGCCGTTTTACGGTGATTCCGGCGCCGGTTTCCGTCCCGCAACTGGATTTGGAAATACGGTCTGGCATCAGGGAGTCGGGCCAGTTGGTTCCGTATCGGTCGAATCATCACCAGCACCGTGGCCACCTCAACAATTCATTCAACAGATTCCCGCATCAAATCAACTCGAGGAGTTAAGGTATCACCCTCAATACGGAGGCACAACACCTTATCATCCTCAGCCAGGTGAATAAAACTCAAACGAAATATAATAGCGACACGAAGAAGACAATGCTTGCGTAATAACACTATATGTGATATTTATATTATATAGTTTTCTGGTAATTTAAGAAAAGAAATAAGTTAGAGCTGTCCGAAATAATTTCGAACCGTATATATATTGAGCGTTTTTCGTGAGAAACGTGACTATCTTTGTGTCATGTCATGTAAAATCGCGTGTCTATACCAACGTATTAATTTCAATATTACAGTTCCGTATCAACAACAAACATTTTTAACGGCGGATCAGTCTGCATTTCAACGAGCTGGAACGACGGGACAGTACACCATCACGGGGCAACCTTCACCGTTGACCCCTGTCGGAGGACAGACGGTAGTTTCGACGCCTCAGAGGCAGTTGAATGGGCAATTTGTAGATCCCTCAGCTACCACTAATCAATCAGTCGCTTACGAGCGACAGGACTATGTAAATGGCTATCAACAACAAGTAAGTGATTACATATTAAATATGTAGCTCCAACTTACACTGATGTTTTTTTTTTATACGCGCGGATCCATTTCTCACAATTTTCTCGTATTTGTCCCTATTTCGATAGCCATTCTAAAGAATCATATGAAGCATTTGCAACGAACGCTACACACCGCAAAACGGGGCTTCTTGCAGGACGTGACAATGGCGCCGCCTCCGTCGACAACTCCGACGAGCCGCAGCAGTTCAGTACACATGGACAGTCAACAACAACAGCCACAAGGAGGTCCGCAACAGTCATCACAGCAGCAGCAGCAGCAGCAGCAACAGCAGCAGCAACAACAAACTGGAGCGGATACGCAAGTAAAGGGATTCGCGACGATTGCCGCCACCAACGTGTCGGGAAACGAGATGCCTGGGTATCCACTTCAACCGGACCCACAGAGTTTACACAACTCTAACGGGTATCCAGGCTACGTGGAAATGGGTCAACAATCAACGCAGAACCAATGGCAAATGGTTTCGCAGCAACAACAGCAACATCACCAACAAACACAAATACAACAACAGTCGGTGATCGACAATAATCAACAACATGCATGGTCAGACACAAGTGGAAAAATGAGCAGTAGTGTCAACAGCAACATGAATTGGCAAGAAGGAGCGATGCAACAGCCACAAAAGCCTCTACAGCAACAGCAACAAAATATGCAAGGAAACATGAAGTCTCAGGTGGAACAGCAACAAATGCAATCACAGGAACTGCCAAGACCAGCGAGTCACATGAGCTGGGAGACCGGAAGCGTGAAGGAGCCTCAAACGCCACAATCATGGTCTGAAAACGCCGACAGCCAGCAACAACAAACTCAGGGAAACTGGTCGCAACAGAGTCCGAAGCTAAGGGACCCGCAAAACTCACGGTTGACGCCTTCTAGTCAACAACCGTCTCAACATCAGACTTGGCTACAGCACTCTCCGAAATTGTCAGACCATCAGCACAGTAATGCTCAGCAAAATGCGAGGATGACGCCTTCCAGCCAGCGGAGCTGGCAACAAAACAGTCCGGAAATGCAAGGATCTCAACAGAATCCGAGATTGACGCCTTCCGGACAGCAGATGCAACAACAGCAGTGGCCGCAGCAGACCAAGGTGGAGCAGAATCCCAGACTCACACCGTCCAATCAAATATCTTGGCCCGATACGCCGACTAGTCAACCGAATTGGTCACCAAATAGCATAAAAAGTGATAATAGTCAACAGCCACAGCAACAATGGCAAGATTCGCAGCCCAGTCCTAGACGGACCCCGAGTCATCAGTGGCAAAATCAGCTGCCACAGGAAAATAAACTAGACAGTCAAATGTCTTGGTCGCCTGTAAATTCTGTATCGGAAACTCAGCCGACTTGGGGACAACAGACGACAAAGCAAGACATGCAAAATTCAGGAGAGAGAATTGCATGGCAACAACAAACAACAGTAGATACTAGTAAACCGAACGGATTTCCAGAAAATCAAGATAATCCAGAAAGTCACGTCTATGCTCAATCTAATCGAGTGAATCTTAATAGCCGATTGAAATCGATGATTTTGAATAAGCAGCAGCAACAACAACAACAGCAGCAACAAATACAACAACAACAACAACAGCAAACCCACCATCATCAGATGCAATCACAACATGCTAATACCAACAATGGATCTTCTTCGGAATATTCAGCGGATGATCAAATGCGCGATGCGCATGAAAGTAACGAGAAGATGCAAGAAAAATGCACAGATCATTTTATCAATCAATCAAACATTTCGATGACGCAATCTAATGAAAATTTGACCGGTAATTTTTTATTGCATAGCCACCACCCTCGGGTAGAGAGTTTGCCCGACGGTGGTGGCTTATGGGAATGGACGGAAGGAGAACATAATCACAATAATAACGACATCGATAATAAAGATGATAACTCCATATTACCAGAAAATGGAATGACAGTTTTCGAAAATTTTATGAAGCTCACTGCAGAAAATAAGAGTCCATCATGTGACAAAGACGAGGATCAACATTCCTGGGAGACAGATGGAAGAAATGATAAAGATCAAGAGATCGACGACAAGTCATTCCAACAAAGATTATGCATGGGTCAAATTGAGAGCACGTCTTTCGAGAGGTCCCAAAAGATATCTGAAAATGACGGAATAAAAACTGATAATCTGGGTTTTTTGAAGACGACAAATACCGCCGATCATATATCTTCCCAAGATAAATGCAATTCTGATCGGTTAATTAAACAAGAGACCATCGAAGAACATGATTATGTTCACATATCCCACGATGCGTCCAACATAGTCGAGAACGAAGAGAATCAAGAGATTACTCAGGATTATAAATTTCGCGGCGATGGTGGACCCGCAAAGGTATCGCCAGGTACTGGTTCGTGGTGCTGTCGAAGAGGTGGAACCGAACAGCCGACTCCTGAACATCTAAGAGACGGCTGTTGTCAGGGTCTTCAAACCAAGGATGAAATACTAGACGATTCCACAGAAAAATCCGAGTTAAAGAACGAAGGACCGCACAGTCCGCATACTCCAACTACGACGACTGTGACAACAAAGTTGCAAGATCACTTGGACAAATTGAAGAACAATGTCAGGACCGAAGTACCGGACTGCAACTGCTTCCCCGCCGATAAATGTGAGTTACAATTACGTATTCCGTACTACACTAACATTGAGAAAGCACACTAACCACGAAAGAACACACGGAAGAAAGTTATAAACATACTAATATACATTTTATTACCAATAACACCAACCGGTTATGCATCCTGAAATCCAGAGGAGAATGTGTGTACCTAACGTAACCCCTAGTCGCAAGGTCGTATCTACTACGTGCGCGGCATAAATGTTTCCGCTTCTGTTACTTCCTTTCGTTTACGTGTCAGCTGTTCGTAAATACAATGTGGTTCAACCACAAGGTCCGCCAGAGCCCGGTTCGTACTACACTCACCTCGGGGCAGCTGCAAGTCTGCCTGATCTTCGGAATGATCTCGAACGAAGAACTGGCCTTAAGGGTGACGCGATAAGATTTGAAAAGGTCGTCTATACTGGCAAAGAGGGCAAAACCACGCAAGGGTGTCCAATGGCCAAGTGGGTAAGTCAATTTCCGCAAATAATCGTGTTATTACTGTAGTTAGCAACGATTATAAACATGATATTAGAGAGATGTTATAACAACAGCACCTGTTTTTTTTTCCTTACGCGAAGTTATAACATGAATAATTTGTTAGATCATCCGACGATCCGGCATTGATGAGAAAATCTTAACCGTGGTGAAACATCGTCAAGGTCACAAATGTCCAACCGCTTGGATCGTTGTAGCTATGGTTGCTTGGGAAGGAGTACCGACTCACGAAGCAGATCGTATCTATACTCTCTTAAGTCACAAACTCAATCGATTCGGTCTTCCAACCACCAGGAGATGCGGTACCAACGAACCGCGAACATGTGCATGTCAAGGACTCGATCCTGATACATGCGGCGCCAGCTTTTCCTTTGGCTGCTCCTGGTCAATGTATTATAACGGCTGCAAATATGCCAGAAGTAAAACCGTCCGAAAGTTTCGATTGTCTGTACGATCGGAGGTAAATATCTTGAAGACAATCGAAATGACTAAATAACTAGTTACAGATTGTAACAAAAGAATTGTTTCGCAGGAACAAGAAGTTGAAGAGAGAATGCACGTTTTGGCGACGCTTTTGTCACCTTTGTATCTTAGTCTTGCGCCAGAGGCTTTCAATAATCAAACTCAATTCGAGCGGGAAGCGAGCGAATGTCGTTTAGGATTTAAACCAGGTCGACCCTTTTCTGGTGTTACGGCTTGCATTGATTTCTGTGCACACTCCCATCGGGATCTACACAACATGAATAACGGATGTACCGTGGTACGTGAATTCTATATTTAATTCGATTCGCGAATTTTTTTCTATTATATCTAGAAAAAATGAAATTTTTTTTGTAAGTATTACAATATTTTTTATCACGTTTATCAGGTAGTTACTGTGACAAAACATCGAACATTATCGAAACCCGAAGACGAACAGTTACATGTGCTACCTCTTTATATAATGGACGACACAGACGAATTTGGTTCAAAGGAAGGTCAAGAAAAGAAGGTTCGCTCCGGTGCTCTCGAATTTTTATCTAAGTTAGTATCTTTTAAATGTATTTAAAAATAATCTATATTTAAAAAATTCCTTCACTTAATTATTGATTGTTACGACCAAAGACGTGAGAAGAAGGGAAAATACTATACATATATATAAAACATAGCTTTTGTTTTTTGTTTAGATATCCATGTGAGGTTCGAGTTAGATCGGTACCTCTTCAACCGTGTAGACGTCATGGTAAAAAAAGGAAAGAAGAAGAACCGGATACTCAGACTAGCAAAAAGGATTCAGTCAAAATTATGACGGAAAAAATAGCTGATTCCGGGCGATCGGGACATGTTGATTTTTCTAAACTACAATCGCAGTTAACACTGGAGATGACGCCCATGTTCGAGGGAATTGACGCGCAGTTACAGAGCTCTCAGGTATCATCCACAGTCTTAGACAGTCCGGTATCCATGTATCAAGGATGGGGAGCATATCAAGGTGAGCAACAGTGGAACCGAAACGGCTGGCTCGAACAGCGTAAAAGTAATTGGATGAATTCATGGGGAGAATATCCTTCATTTGGTGGTTTAGAGAGGGACATCAAAGTGGATCCAGACAGTACCAGTTTAGATGATACTAGGCCCAGAAGTACCGTTTCTCAGGAAGAGCATAGACCAGGCTCGAGGAATCTACCTAACTCTACAGTGGATTCAGCCAGAGGATGTTATGGAAGTTCACCTAGAATTCATCCGGTTTCACCTCGTTCGCACATATCAGGAGAGGTGTCTTATAATACATCACCCAGAGGCTGTACCACAACGTCTCAGGATCCGAAAATGGCTTCATTGAAAGGATTGGAACATTCAAACATGGAAAATAATTATGATCATCAAATGACTTCTGGAATTTACACCGCTTCTGTAAACGGACAAAATGACTGTTCTCCCTCAAAATTCGGCTCCCACAATCCATCACTCGGCATGGAGATGACACATCGAAACATTCCATCCAAGATGAATCAACCGCCAGTTCATGTACGCAATATAAATCAAGATTATGTCACTAATCAAATGAGATTACCATCTCCTAAGTATATGGGAGATTTTAATTCGCAAAAATACTCGGATACGATGACACAAAATTACATGGATGCTGAAAACTCTACAAAATTGCCATTACTGAGGCCACAAGTTGAGCAAACATTTGCAAATAGGATGCAACATTTATCTCCATCAAAACAAATGCAACCATCTGTAAACTCTGGCTATCATAATCAATATTACGATGGTAACACGTCAAATTTATATTCTTACATGGAAAATGGTAATCATAAATCTGTGGAGACTCCAAACTCAAATGTTTTGGGACATAACTCCTTGCATTTGCCAGAACAACGAAATGACGTGCAATGCTTGTCGAATGATCAGCGAAAATTCATTTATCACGCGCAAAGACAATCGGAAGTAAAATCCTTTATGAGCAATCATCCTCCATCGCCATCATCTGATCAAGTTTCTTGCCCACAGAATTGGAATATGGCGAATTCGTGGTGTTCCAATCAAGTTAAAAATCCACAGCAATTTGATCAGCAAATGGGTGACAAGAAGATCTGGGTCGGTAAACTAACAAGATCAGACCAAACCAAAATTGCCTGGGAAACGTCATCCGAACCATCACCATTCCGAGTACCAAGAGGAAGACCACCTTCGCGAACAATATCCAATCAGAACTTATCTACGGAACCTAATGCATATCCAAATCCTTTGACCCGAACATTTTTAAAACCTCCAGATTCCAAACCTATTTTTCCGGACGCTCCAAGTAGCAACACGGCCCAAAATGGATATATATCCAATCACTTGAAGGACTCCTGCGCGGAAGATAAATTACGAGAAGGATTTTATGACAACAAGCAAGAAGTATCCAATTCCAATCCAAATTCTTTGCCATGGACTGATGAAGTAAAGCAAGATCTCCATGCTGTGTCTGGTTTAAGTCACCATGCGTTTCCTCAATACGGATATCCACCCTATCCAGTGTTCGAGAAACCTTATACGAACTCATGGGAAGGTTATAACTATAACCATAATCAGTCATATCAAACTCCAGAACAATTCTATCAACAACCAAAACGTGAAGGTTGTTTTCATTCATCTCAATATCCGTATCAGGGCTTGAATCCGGCGTATCAAGGCTTGAATTCTAGTTGGACAAGATGGGATACTCCGCGGTGGGATATTTACGGACCACCACCGTATTTCCCGGTTCTGCCAGAGCCTCCTCCGAAGGCGGAACCACTCGGTGAAATAACGGATTATTCTGAGAATGAAGAATGTTTCAAGGATCCTCAAATGGGTGGTGTTGCGATTGCCTTGAGCCATGGTAGCGTACTCTTCGAATGTGCGAAACATGAAATGCATGCCACCACCGCACTAAAAAAACCAAATAGACTCAATCCGACTAGAATTAGCTTGGTATTCTATCAACATCGCAATTTAAACAGACCCAAACACGGTTGGGATGAGTGGGAGGAAAAGATGCGATTACGAAAATTGGGTATCACAACATCGACTAGCAATGCGTCCGTGTCGACGACCAATCCATCGACTCCAACTACCGCTACAAGCCCCGGTAGTACAACAAACGAAAAAGTGACGCCACTTCCACCACTTTCGCACATTCCAAACATTCCCAGTTCACAGTTCATGATGAGATCACCTACTTACACCACAATGACTTGGACAACGCTCTTCCCAATGCATCCGTGTATGATAACTGGACCGTATCAAGAAGGTGGTGCGATTGGATGAGTCGAGGTTGGACGGTACAGCTTCGATCGTTGATGACCGAAGTTTGTATTGAAATATATGCCATCACCAAGAATCGAATCAGCTATAAAGAATTCGAGAGATAAGATCCTGAAGAAGAATCGAGATGAATCCGATCGAGGATAAAATGATGAGGCGGCGATTTTACCATGAGAGGCTTTATATTGTTATTATCGTTATAGTTAGTTATTCCGAAAACGAGAAACACACACTTTGCACTGCCATTTTTCTATTTCGAGTTTTACGCAAGATTTAAACATAGCGACAAAACGTGCTTGAAAAAAAAGCCTCGCCGAGTGTGACTACATCACCTTTGTCGGGGCTCGCGTTTTATACTGACTTTTTACTGAGTTGAACTCGAAAGAGACTCTCATAATCGAGACAGAGGCTGCAAAATCGAGACAATGGTAATGATCGAGGCTATTGATGTATCAGGAAAGCTCCGATGAAAGCTACGCCTTGCGAAGACTTTGATACGAAGATTTTCGTATTCTGACCCTGTACACTTTAAGTAATATCGCTACGTATAATGGTTTCGTGTTGGTAGAATTGTAATATTACTAGCTAGTCGAAGTCTAGATGATGAATCACGCGATATCACACGTACACATAAAAGCACACATTGAACGTATATGCACTTCAAGACACCCAAGGAAACTTGCACGACGTGATCTCAGAATTATCGCACCTTTTTAGAGACTTCGTAAACAAAACAAAAAGAAAATACTGAATAATTGTGTTCATGTATATGATATCGTTAGTATATGATATCGATAAAAATATCGATTATCAGAATTAAACAAAATTAATAAAAAAGAAAGCTTTTTACGTAAAATATTAATTGTCATATAAATAATAGTAAAAGTAATATTATATATATAAATATACAAATGTGTATATATAATATATATATATTTTATAATATTCAAGGCTTTCTCTATTAATATATCTATTTATATAATATATATATATATATATATATTACATTTATATAATATATTGTTGTACTATATATACTATATTATAACGTTTTAATTAAATTAATATTTTTATCTCGTGTTTAATCAATCGATAACGATATCTCATAACATTTCAATTAAAATCTAAATGCTTTCAAATTCTGATAAAGACAATAGATTCTAATTTCTTTTTGTATCTGTCGAAGTCAAAGCAAAAAGGGCCGATAATTTCGAGAACACCTTTTTACATTTGTTAATTGAATAATTTTTCGCGAAAGTCCAAGCACAATCCTAAAAAATCCAGACGACGACACACAAAACACAATGATCTCAAATCTTTAAATTAATTAAATGATATGTAATGTATATCTCTGATTTCTAGCCTTTGTACATTTCGCTTATTATTCTCGTATTTATTTACGTGTTTGTACTCATAGCTAAGTACTAAGTACGATTAATTCAAGTGGCATGCGATATAATACTAACCATGCGCCCTTCGGGTCGGCTGAGTACAAAGCATTTATCTAACAATCACGTGACGCGTAGGTAGAGGTGTATCTAATGGTCGGCGGTATATGCTCGATACACCAGGTGTTGTCTTCATCGTCATTTCTTGACGTTCTTCCCTTACTGCTTGCTCCACCTTGTTTGATCCTTTTTACTCGAACCAACAATTAGTTAATAGTGCGATTTTATGCTAGCTTGATGTTTGCAACAAAATTTGATGTTATTAAAATTTAGTAAATCTATTAGAATGTTTATACAAATTAATTTTTCGTACAGTAAATTAAAAATTTATTTTTTAATACGAAAAATAATTATTACATTTATGTTTAATGTTTCATTAAAACGAAAGAAAAATGGTCGAGAGGTCAATCGGTTCGGTGCGACAAAAAGGAATTCGATTGGTTTTCTGAGATTCGACGCATTATTATTGAAGATATCATTGAAGAACCAGTAGAAACGAAAAGATTCAATTTGTAATACTTTATCCATTATCTTCTTTATTATCTTCAATTTTATTTGTATATATTAATCGTCTTTTAGTCTAAGCCTGTTGCAAGCGGCACAAGGCACAGCAAGAGGATCCTGCTGATAATCTTTAAAGTTCAGGGATAATCGACATGGCCTCTGGCAGTGTGCTTTCCGATGGATCAAACGTCTATTGTCATCATTGAGAGGATCTCGATATGATAGATTGTTGCTTCTTGATGTGACATATCCAGGCTTTCGCTTTTAAATCATAAAAGTTTTCAAGTTCAGAAGAATCTCAGACGAAGATCAGAGATGCACTCTTTGTTCTCCATTACGCTCTCATTAGATTGTCAGTTATTCCTAATAATGTGACCAGGGTTTTCCGCCTTCTGTGTTCTTGTCTTCACATTTTCCATATTTTTTTCGTCACTTCTATTCAGAATTCGAGTCTCTTTCGAAGAGAATGAGCACGAGGTTTCGCAATGTCTGATCTTTATCGAAAGCCTAGAATGTCACCACTTGATGGTAGAGTTTAAAGGGTGCTTCCTTTGGATATGGCACTGATATGAGCTAGCTGAGCGTGAGGGGTTCAACCTGTAATGCCAAGGGTCAATAATTAGGACAGTAAAACTTTTCAGAGAGCAGCTCGTTATCTCGAAATCCATCGTTTGTCTCTAGTGACAATTAAGCTGTAAGATAGATTGTCGCGAAGGATTGATCGAGGAAAGGTCGAGGCAACTAAAAGTTCCAGCAGGATTAGTTATCGAGGAGGTCCATTTATTTATTTATTTTCGCTACGTTTATTTGCGGTCTCAAGGCCCAGCTACTTCTAATCGTAAGCTTCTTACGATGATCGTAATGCTCATCTTAACCGCTATCGTAAACTCGTCGCAAGAGTTGGTTCCAACTTCAACTCTTATGGGTCTTCTACAATAAGCTATAAGTCATTAATCGGAAGTAAAAAACTAAAAATTGACGACTGTGATTGGTCCATTTCTAGCTTATGACTTATGATTTGTGACTTACGGGTTATTGTAGAAGGCCCATTACGATTACGATGCTTGTCTGGCGTTACGATAGCCAATGGTAATGCAGTCTTCTCACAGTGCGAAGGAAATAAGGTTATAGGTTTATTACGAGAACGTTTAACAGGCCGAATCCACCATCTGCGATATCAGCTCACCCTTCGCCCTGATGAAGTGAATGGTACGGTTCACGAAACGTTGGCATTAACAATGAAGAAGGACACGGTGATAACCCGCAAACCTTCTGGTATAATTGAAGAAAATACCCGTGAAAGCCTCAAAAACACATCTGCGATATCGTTTTTTTCGAAATTTGATCACTAAACATAATTGTATTATTAATACTGCAACACCCAATAATTAATTCATTCTCCATGACGCAAAGGGATACACATAATTTCGCTATTAAGACATTGCGATCTACATTACGAACAATATAGACAGATATTATTACGATAGCTTTTTTCCTTACGACTACGATCGCTTACGATCGCTTACGATTGCAGCGTTACGATAGATGTAGCTGGGCCTTAAAATAAGCGTAGCACAATTTTTAAAACGCAAAATTTGTATTTTAGCCACAGACTTCTATATATAGAAGTCTGTGATTTTAGCCCATAACGAAGAGTGAATTGAGGGCAGGCTTTTGATTTTGGTTCGTATTCACCGAGTCGAGTCCTTTTGAATCCGCAAATCGGTGGAATGAAGAAAGAAAGAACCAAGACGCGACCAACCCTCGCCTACTGGAGTATTATAGGAATCATTAATATATTATCATTCACATTAGTTATCGCATGTAATAGTAATAGTGATAATAATAATAATAATAATAATAATATCGGCAACAGTAATAACTAGTAATGTAATCTAATTTAATGTATATTATATATTTATTAATTAAGTTTGAGAACACGGTATTGTACCGTTTTTTCTATTTTCGGCAAGCTGGCGACTTGACTTTCGGTTGAGATTGTCTGACTTCCCGTGCACCGATCGATCGATGTTTTCTATTATAACACGTAAAAAAATTTCAATATGTCACGTCGATTTTTTGCTCGTATTACTCGGAACGGCCTCACAAATTTCAATCGGCGGGGATAACAAAAGTAGTCAATCGAATGACTTTTTTTATTTTCCTATTTATTTTATCTCGAATTTATTGTCTCTCGATTCGCACAGTTTCATAAAGATAAAGTCAACTAGAGATGAATAAATAAAACGGAGAATTTTTGTACAGTCGATCAAATTAAAAATCCGTCAAGGAAAATTTAGGCCACTCACTCATTGTCAGACGTGATTAAGTCACCATACGTCTCGTATTGAATTCAACATTCTCATTCCCTCTCGATAAATTAAATATATAAACGTATTTTTGTTCTCCCTGAGTTCGCTACCACTTCTTCTCTTCACACTGATAGACACACGTACAGATATGGTAAAATGAGACGAGATAATTTCGAGCGTGACACTCGTTTCTTTCGCTTACACACGTATACAACACGCGATACACCGTTCCATTTTTCCAGATAAGGGCAGCAAGGACGGTAGTGAGAGTACAATGTAGAATAGCATCGGGCTCCCCCCCGCATGGCTTTTTCTCTCCTTTCCTTTTTTTCTTAATGTATGTAGCGAGATGCTATATATTGTCCTCCTCCTCGTATTCCGCCAGAAATGACAATACAACAAAATGCGGCGCCTTTGTCCGAGTTTCAATTAATTAAGCGTTTCATAATATGATCATTCTCGCGGATCCAGCGAGCGTCGCGCGACAGTGTTTCAAAATCTATTCTTCGCACAACAAGAGGAATGTTAATTCCTTTATGAGAGACTAATGGTGCTTTCCAGTAAACGACACAATGTGACAAAGTAATTATTTCTATTTAACATTAGCAACAAGGATGTAATGATTCACTTTTGTTACACTGCGTCATCTGTATTTCTTGCTGAAAAACACCCTTTGATCTCTCCCTCGCGCGACAAAGATTGATTCGTGAGCCACGTTACGACTTGATCCATGAATCGTTCGTCGAGAAAGGAACGCGAGTTCTCATGACGCCCGATGCAACCGCATGCAATCGTGAAAAGAAATCAAAATTCCACATCGACTTCCGAAAATGTACCCTTAGCCACGTAATGCACCCCGAGACATCATTGTGCGAAACTTCCAACTGTCTATAAGTACATCCTAAGAGATGCGTTATTCTTGCTGAAAGAAAAAAAAATTTTTTTACAAAGCGGAAACTTCTCGAAAATTATACAGTTCGACGATGCCAAAATAGTATTAAATGATTAAGCGAGCGTTTGTAATAACAATAATTAATGTTATCACGAGCGAAATAATGACTTGTCCAACAGTACAGGCTGATACGCAACGACTGTGGTATTTCAAGAACGGTGATATTTCTCGTTAGCTGACGCAAAATCTGTCAAAATCTAAATATTTTTTTTTCAAATAGAATGTCTTACTGAAATTTGATTAATAAAACGCTAAACAAGATACTCGCGCGATTCTTCGACTCGACGAGTCGTTGCGTAGATTCCTGTACAAGGAAGAAAAAGAAACTCGAAATCCGATCAATAGAGGAATTAGCGAAAAAGAGGAGGGAGGGGGAGAGGCGGATTAAGAAAGAGATAAACGTTGAAGAGTGTATTTTTTCTTCCAATGCCAAAAAGATGCCATTTTGTTTTGTACGAAAAAACTAGCGAGAAAATCCAGAAAAAAAAAACAGAGAAAGAACGAACGTAGCGAGTGAAGAAGGACGAACGAAAGTGCGAGAGCAAATTTTTTAAATAGTTCGTAGCATGCGTATGGATGTGTAACAATAAATAAGCAAAAAGAAAAAAAAACAAAGCGATACGAAGTCAACAAGTCGGTGTATATGTAAGCGAAATCTGCTTACAAGCCTTAATCTATCGATTGTCGGGGAAACGGAGTGCTGTTCTCAATTGCGAATAAAATGCAAATTAGTGAATGGAAGTGGCTATTATTCATCAAATCCAAGACCAACACCGGTTAACATTAATCCGCGCGATCGAATGTTAATAACTTTTCCTTCACTGATTATGAATACCGCTCAACAGTAAAAATGCGAAAGAAGATAGAAATGCACGGGATCTAGTAAACCGGTCTGTTGATGGAATTTATGGCCCGAATTCATAAAGATATAAGGATGTAGTGTTACGTATACACCGACCGTATATATGTATATATATTTTTGGATAAAGCCATGAAGAAATTTTAAATCGAAATTCGGGCGGGGACGCGCGAGAACGTAATTATCTCTCGGCGAATTCGCAGTTTCTCGCAAAATTGACGAGACACATTCTTCCCGAGAGCGAGAATGAGAGTAAGAATGAGAGAGTGAAAGAGAGAGAGAGAGAGAGAGAGAGAGAGAGAGAGAGAGAGAGAGAGAGAGAGAG
>NW_017279009.1:278704-338810 GCF_001594065.2 Cyphomyrmex costatus | reverse complement strand
AGAGAGAGAGAGAGAGAGAGAGAGAGAGAGAGAGAGAGAGAGAGAGAGAGAGAGAGAGAGTGAGAGTGAAAAATAGTCGAGAGAGCTTTCACGCACGTCGCTCCCCTAAATGTATTTATGAATATTTATTTACGTGAAGAACGGAAGAAAATTTAATATATTGACGATCAAAGAAATTGGTCGTAAGTTATAAGTGTAAGTTTTCTAAGAGCCATAACTTGTAAAGCATTTTTGCGCACGTCTGCCGCGACACAAAGTCCTCGGAACGATGAAGGTAGAAGACAGCGAAAGCAATGGTATAAAAGACTCATTTTACGGGCGAAAAAATAAACAAGGATGTTTCAAGTTAATAATAAATTTCGTTCAGGATGCGCGCGTGGATGTGTCCATCTTAAGATTGAAGTATGCTTAGAGTAGTGAATATATGGTACATATTAGTAATAAAGAATAATTGATTTTAGCTATCGATGACTTCATTATCAACGTAAGAATACATTTAGACAAAGATATGTGACAGATGTAATGTCCTTTGTGAATATACATAAGAGACAAATGAAAAATACAAAAAACTTTTATGAATACAACTGCTTTCATTTTTATTTTAATATAATTTTCCTGTAATAGACTAGTCAATTGTGACATAATATTACATGCTTTCTAATAAGAAACAAATGGTATAATATAAGAAACAGTTTTCTTTTCTATTTTGTGATACAAATATTCTATCTCTTTTAGCATAACTAATTTAATCGTAAGTAACAAAGAACGATACCTGTGTCGACTTTTGTCACCGAATGGAAAGCAACCCAATGTGAATCATTGCATTATATATTTGCCAATGTCAATGTTAAAAGGATGAAATAATTTACTGTGTTATACTGTGTCATACGTGTACTTCTCCTAGTGACTGGAAAGCATTCATTGTATTAAATAAAATGTTGTTCGATACTTTCACTGCAAAGATATCGTACGCGATGTAGGCATGTCGGAAAGTAATAAACAAGTTATTTTTAAATTATTTTAACTCTTATATTTAATTATTATTTTATGTTTTTATATATTAAGCTTATTTTTAGCAATAAATTCAGTTTTTCTTCGAATTGACAAATAACAAAGGTAGCTGCTCTGGTTGCAAGTCGTTGAATTTCTCAGATTCCTTTTTTAATTCAAATATTATATGCCTGATTGCTGGCATCCAAGTATGACAAACAGGTGCATGCTGCGTCATAAGAATGACTTGGATTTTATCGGCTTCCTTGATATCTTTCCTTAGCAGCGCTGAAAATATAGTGCTGATATTATTATATAATATTAACATATGAATGTAAGGATTCATTACCTTTCGATATGTTTAAGATATTTCTCTGTACTTTATCATTCAGTTTGTTTTCAAGCCAATTAGATTTCATGATATCTAATCGTTTTCGTATTTCCTTCACCTTGTTCTCTTCCATCTTCTGCTCCGTCATCACAGATTCTAAACTAGTCAAAATTTCTGTCAAAGCTTGATCTTTATCAAAATTGTCATCTGACTCCGTTTTTGCACAGTCTTTATCAGTAGGAGCCAGAAGAGGCTTGTGGGGAGCTGTGGTTATTGTAGGAGCTATGGTAGACTGTAACATAGGAGGCATATTCAATGATGCAGGCAAAACGGCAGCTTTCTCTGAAGAAGAGGTATGCGAGGATAGTGGAAATGCCACTCGCTTGTTCAGAAGTTTTTTGGTGGAGGTCCCTGATGAATTATGCTGCGAGGACAATGCCCACTCCGGTGGATCGTTCCATCCGTGATCGTGAGTGGACGGTAACGATTTCTGGCTAGAAACTATGTCATTCGGCGAGGATGAGACAGGAATCTCCTCCATTTCCACGCTTATAGGTTAGGTTCAACATCTGGCGAAAGAAAATACAAAGTCAATAACTCGTGTAAATAAATTTTACCCCTAATATGTATATATACGTACAAAAGAATATTATTGCAGGTAAAGTCCTCGGTGTCCTTTGATCGATTCTCCCTTCGTTCACCAGTCTTGTTAACGAATGATATCGAGATTCGTCAGACTCCAGGGACGACATACATGATGACTCACTTTCACCAAGTGATGGTTTTATTTAAACAACGCATACCGTACGGTCGTACACTACTAGAATTAGGAAATAAAACATTATTCATATACAAAAATCCGATACTTGTTTGTCTTTCTCTTTTTCTCCATCGTTCTTTATTATGACATAACGAGACACTTCGCGTACACGTGTCTTTGACACGTCTATAAGTGCAGGTCATCTGGTTTGGAGCTGTTATTAGCTGCCGCTCTCAAGTCCCAAAGTCTCAATACGAAATTATAATCGGGATAGACGATCTAGACACAGTACAGAATATTTATAATATATTTTATAAATATTTTATTAACATTTTAAATTTGTATAGTTGTTATATAGTAGATAATCTTTTTGAATATTAATTTTTTTTTATACAATTTTTTTTCGTATGTTAATTACGGATATTATTCCGATTATATGTATATGATGTTTCATAATTGTTTGTTAAATGTAAATTTGAATTTTTTTTAACTCTCAATTGTACGTGAACGTGGAATCTTTTTTATTAAAACCTTCGTCACTTCATATTGTAATTTAAACTAATTATAATGTTCTTTTTCTAGAAAAAGAACTTTACTATATACACGATACTATAAATAATACATAGACAGAGAATTGAAAAACAATTATTTTCTTCATATTGAAGAATAGGAATTTTTAACACAATTCCTTAGTACAAAAAAATTTCCTACATATCTATAATTATCAATGCGTATCATGTAACATTTGTAATATAATGGAACTTTTTTGTGCGTATAATTAATGCTAAAAAAAAATACGTATACAGAGAATTGCGTAAAGAACAATTATTTCTTTTTTTATATTTATAAATAGAAGTCCTTAGACTTTCTACAGCCACTAGCCACTAATGTTTATGATCAATGATCAACATTCTCGCGAGCATGATTTGCAAAATTCAGTCTTTCAGAGTTTCCAACTTTCCGTAAAAAAAAAACACTTATAATTAAAGAGGAATAAAATTCAGTATCAGATTGTACTACTGATATTGAAAAATTATATATTCAACTATAATATATTACTCGACGAACAGTTTTTCTTTTTCCTCAAGAATTAATGATTTGACCGATAGTCAGTTTTTTATTCAATATATACTGTCTTAAGTTCAATCTTGAGACGTCACGATTAGAGGGCCGCATTATCATTTTTAAGACATTACTTAAGACGATCTCAAAAAGAATTAACCAACTATGAATACCGATCACTTTTCTTAATTTAATTTCTTTTATAAGGCTGCTCGAATTGGCTCGAAAAAAATAATTCGTACAAATAAAATTACTTTTGAGCTTAGCGCGTATATACGCAAGATCGTTCGGGGTCGCCATTAATTATTCATGATACACCGCACAATAGATCCAAGTTGACGCTTTGGGAAGAGGCGTTTAGTAACCTATCGTATTCCGTTATATTTTATATCTCACTAAAGTTCTAGTCGCAGTGCTTAAATAAGCCCGAAATTTGGAAGTAAAATCGCGCTGAATTTCTTGGCGCTCGATTAACCCGTTTTGTTCATTACTTATAAGAATTATAAGAATTATACTGTAAAAAACGGAAAGCGCATTTGTGGACGTTGTCTATGTTTTTCGGGTTTCCGTTCGTAAAGTATATAAATAACACGACTGCATTGCGTAACATTATACTTTTATGCGGCAGAAGCAACTTCTTAAACGACGAGCGATCTGTGTCCGTAGTGATAAATATATTGCTTCAACTCGAATCGAGGACACCTCATTCAGGATCATCAAACATGGTAAGTTTCTCACACGATCAGTCATAGCTCAGCGTGACTCTCGTAAAATGCATTTATTAAGTGAGTAATCCGTCGTGTGTTAACACGCAATCCGCTAATGAGACTAAACGAGAGAAATATTGCAGAAACTGCAGCTGTCACGGTAAGAACGGGCCGAATTCCGTTGATCGCGAATAGTAAAAGAAATAATTTTCCAATCGTGTTTCGTCAGTGTTTAATGGATCCGCGCAATTACTTTCTCCAGTCGCAAACACGTCCTGAAATTTAATATACACTACTATTCATTCTCACTATCGACATGGCATCGGCATTTCATACGGATTTTATGTGCTATCGGATTTAAAACGTGTACGCGTTTCAAATTCAAGCAACTGCGATTTCAATTTCCGGTGTCACGTTCGGTGCCATCGTACCTATGAATTGGCATATGTGATTAATATATCGATGTAAAATGGTGTAGAAGATATTTGTGTTACCGCATAATTCGTATAAAGAGCTGTTTATTATACGAACAATTTCGAAAACACACTACTACACTGGAACATATCAATTAATGATTTTATCGTTTTTATCAATTAAATTAATTTTAATCTCACCCAAGGCAATCAAAATAATATAAGATTGTCAAATTATCTTGACTTTCTTGTTCTCCTTGAAACAGTGAACTTGTTCTTCACTTCACTAAAACTTTGAATGTTGTTCAAGGTTATGCCCTGGATAATATTTGTTAAAATTAAGGTAATTGGAGATTGTTGTGCTCTTATTTTCGTTTTTGCACTAAAAATTCATTTTTACCATCTTAATAAGAACGTTATTCAGGACGTGACCTGAACAATATTAAAAAAATTTTAGTTGTCAGATCCTACCATAAGTAATATTAATTATGGCAACACTGTAACTTTCAAGTCTTATAACTCGCAAAGTACTTAATGAAAATAAACTTTATTGTAATGTTTTGAAAAGCTTTTGATATCAGCTATCAGATATTGGAATCAAAAGTAGAGTGTCTCATTTTTAAAAATTGATGTGACCTTGATCCGACTGTGGCGACACCATTTGAGATCAAATGAATAAGAAGATCAGTAAATAGGTTTTTTAAACTTATAAACCTTACAACTTTTGTCTGAGCATTTCTTTCGGAAATACTTATAGTTATCCCTTTATTAATTTTATTGAGGCCATATTACATAAAGTGAGTTTAATAAGATTTAAAAAGTTGTAATAGAAACTGAGCTTGCTTAGTGCCGAAACAGTACCGTGTCTCCTGATTTAAATTACAAATAGCGAGGCAACAACTGCTACAAGGCTACAAACCCTAAAGTCGACATAATCGTTTCTCATATTTAAGGTCATTTTAAGTATATTCAGATATCATAAGCCAATTACACAACCGTATTAACATTTTAAGACATTACTTAAGATGATTTTAATATAAACATAAACTATGATTACCGGTCTACGTCCGGTATTCATAATCAGTTCTTATATTCAAGACCGTCTTAAGTTCAGTTTTGCGGTCATGAACCAATCAGACAGCTGCATTAGCATTTTAAGACATTACTTAAGACGGTCTTAAAATATGAACGGACTATATGAATACCATCCTACGACGTTGTAAAAAACAAAGAGGAAGAATATGTCATAAAATGGAAAATGAGATAAAATCGTGAGTGGCACAATCGAAAAATAGAACAACTTTTCTTCTAAATTTTGAAAAAGTCCTCGAAAGAAAAATCGTCCTTCAATTCACTCTATGAATTCATATCTTTCATTTTTATTCCATGTTATGTTCTAGCGTTATACAACTTCCAATTATTTTACGAGCAAGATTCAGGAATAACAATATATCATTACATTTGATTCATGATTATTTTGTTTATCATCAACTGCTTCGCGATAAAACATATAGTTAACCTTTGCCATTACGCAATCGACTTGCATATATATGTAAAACAAGTTTAATTATCTGTAGCATTAAAAATAATGTTGTAATACCTGTATAATTATGTGTTTTTTACTGAGTAATCATGAACTTTATTTTTTGTACATATAAAAGTCCGATACTGATGTTGTTCCAATGAGATTTATGATAAGTGATGTCGTTTATACCTGTAAGACAATAAGCCATTACCATTAAGTCAGAAGTCAGAAGTTAAATTGACCAATCATATAGTCGAATGCAAGAGGAATAATAGACTATAACTGGCTAATTTCTAGCCTCTGATCTAATTTATTATACTAATGGATTATTGTAGAGAATATGTATTTAGCTTTATTTTAACATTATACACAACACGATATCACAAAAATTCACAGATGTTGAAAGCGTTGTCAAGCTATGAACAATTTTCTTTGAAATCGAAAGTTCGTTCTGGCAATTGTTACACATTTGTATCCACGTGTAGCTATTCAGGCCAGTATGCGAAGCTGTGCACGTAACTTGCACTCTCGACGAGGAAGTGAAATGACGCGCAATAAGGAGTCTCATAAATCCTGATTTTCCGCTTTCCATATCGTTAGCCATAAATGATAGAGCACGCGCCAAGCAGACATCGCAGATTATTAACATTAGGAAGAAAAAAGCCGTAATTATGTAAAAATGAAATGTAAATTACTAATTAAGTTATTAGCAATTATGTAAAATATACTTATGGATCTGCTTTCTTAAGGAAATACACATCGATAAATTGTAGAGCCTATAGACATCATAATAACGGCAATTAGATCATGTTAATACATTGACGTGTTTTGTAAATTTAGGATTTATTTTGCGGTCATTAATATAAAATCGTTTTACGATTACAAATTTATATAAAGTTCATCAAATGATTTAAACGGATTACAGACGTACGTATCAGCCAATTGTTATCTTGGGAAACAATTTCTTCTACATTTATCCGATTCGTTCCTCTCAGAAATAAATTTTTAATAATAAATCTTTGAAATCAAACTCTGATCTTCATCGAGAAATTAATATCTCTAACAAATATTCTCCTTTCCAGGCTGAAACAATACTGGACATCCCGATCACGGATGCTACGGAAGAGTCCGATATCTGTCGCATCGATATGCAAACAGCTGTTTTAGATGTTTCCGAATCAAGTGAGTAATTTTAATTAGGCTAAGAAAAAAATTTGTTAAATTTAAATTTCTTACCTTGTTATTTTACGGTAACCTGTTGCAACTATTTGGTTTTATATAACATTGCTTTCCTTGGAATTGTAACGAAAGCGGAAATGGAATCGCAATGACCGTTGTACTAAGGAAGCAATATCCAATTCTTGAAAAAGTGTATTATTATAAATTTTTAACGAATCTCTTTCTACTAAAAGCAAATTGCTAGTATTGGAAATTATGCATTATCGTATTACGCATTCATGCGCAGGCTGCGACTGATCGTGAGTGCCTGAGTATAATAGCACGCGAACTTTGAAGTCTCAAACGTAACTCGCATCTTCAATGAAAAACATATCATATGTATATAGATATATTGATTCAGAAGCGGTTAATACATTATTTGATTGTTTGATTATTTCAAACTTGACGTCTATGGGATTGTCGTGACTTCTAACATTCTCAATGCTGCTCGAAATTGAGTCCTCTTTTTCTTCTCTATTGCGCTTGAGGTGACATATGTAGATATTTATAATCGGTTGTTATATTTAAGAGTGTCTTAAGTATAGTCTTAAGATGAACCAATAGAACGTAGTCTTAGCATCTCAATTCAAATGAGAATGGACTAAAATAAATTGGAACTTTACTAGTAGCATTCGGATGTATTAAAAAACAGTCCATTTTCATTAAAAAAAATTGTTAGATTCGATTAAATTGAAAAATTGCATTAGGAATTTTGAATTGAGGAATATTCGCGATGCATAAGAAGCTAACATTATTTGTAAATTTGAAAGGCACAGAAATGTGCTTCATGCAATTTCTAGAAATAAATAAAAATGCATTTAGATTGAAAATCATTTTATTGTTCGTAAATGCGTATTTCTAAAAATCTAAATCCATTTCAATTTATTTCAATCAATTCCTATTTATTAAGAAGGCATTGTTTAAGATGGTCTTTTAAAATAAGAATTAAAACTATACCAGCCATAGTCTCACAGTGCATAACAGATAACGATTCTCGCGTTCTTATTTCCTCTCTCAAGTTTATTTATGTACGTGCTAGAGCTAGCATAGCTTAACGCATAGAAATTCTCTTTGCCGCGTCTTCTACTTAAGAATAGTCTAAAAATAAGTAAAACATAAATGATAGATCGATGAGGTGCATAATAACAGAGAATCTTGCGGCAAGTGGCTATTAACTATAATAATAGGATGAGTCTGTTTTATTATTCAAGACTAACAAGAGGTCTCACACATTCTTATTTTCCAATAATCATAATAACGTGTTGAAATTTATTTGCGCGGGGTTCGAAAGTCGAATTAATTTTCACGATTTATTTGCATTCGGACTTCGTCTTAACACCTGCTACAGACTCCAATTATATAATCCGATCTTCATAGATTTTTGAAGTAGTTTTCAAGATCTATTGTGTTAAGTTTAAAGACGTATTATTTCAACTTCAGACAGTTTTTAAATTCCATTCTACTCCCACTCTCGAATCACCTTTCGCACAGTTCGCATTGTGAACTCGCTTTAAACGATCAAGGATCCAGTCTTGAATCCGACAACCTCGAGACAGCATTCGTGATTTCGAGTATACGAAGTGCAGGACGTGACAACGACGACGGATCGGCAATACGTGCGCGTGTGCGCAGATCGTCTCGCAATTTATTCAAGAATTTATCTTTCTCACGGTCGTGAATTATTTTGCATTATATATTACTTGAAATTAACGTGTGCATTAAGTAACAATTAAAGGATTATCTTTCTATATGAAATGTCGAGCAATTCTATGGATACGAAAGGCGAATGTGTGAAAATAAACGTGCAACCGACGCATCACAATGGTACGTCTCTATTTTTATATCCTTTCAGAGCGATCACTTTCGCGTATATTCTACAATTATATGAAACGCGCGCTTCATGGTTATTATAAGTCGTCGCGTCACGTGACTGGTCGGTAATAATTTAATAATTAATTTTTGATAAAAATAATGTGTTTAAATTTAGTAATTATATATGCTCTCTAAATTCTCTGGAATTTTTCACCCTGAAGAGTTGAAAATTGAGGCAATCTTGGAAAAGAGTAGTTAGATTTTTTCAATCTTTAAGAACGAGATTTACTAAGTGTTTTAAAGAGTAGATTTACATACATAATATATAATACATATGTATATTATAATATATTATATACATTATATACATATGTATTATATATTATGTATGTAAAAGGAAACAATATTATCTATTACGCGTAATATATACACTATACGCGTAATAGATAATATATGTAGTTTCCTTTATTTCAAAAGGAACAGAAAATTGCAGACTGCACTCCCTGTACTAAAAATCCGGATTTAAAGGTCTTAGAACATACATATCAGAATTTATTTAATCGTCACCTCTTTCTAAAAGCAATAGCAAACCATCGAGAGTATCTTTGCCATGACAACCTGATAGGCAGGATTCTTTGGATTCAAAACTGTCCCATGTTTACTAGAAAGTAGATACACGTAGAAGAGGTCACTACGTCTCTGACAAGAGATGACTGAGAAGAAGACTTCTTAGAAGTGACAAATACAAAAAGTTAAATTTTTCAGAAAAGAAGAAGGACTGTTTTTTAACTTAACAGAAAATTTTTGACTAATTAAATAATATCGACAAAAATACTCTTAAAAACACATCAAATATCATTTTTTTATCATTTTTAGTTATAATTGATTAGGAAGTCGATTGTACCTTGAAATGAGATAAAAATTACAAAAGTGAGCAAATTTATTAGAATATTTATAAGGTCTACTTTCTATGGCTGAAATAGTGTATACTTTTAGAATTTAAAGTGAAATAGGTATGTTTGATATTTGATGAAAGCGAGGAAGAGAGTTCTAGTACAGTCAAGTACAAGAACAAAAAACAGACCATATAATTTCATTAGTCAACACCTGGTTTGCATATTTTTATAATTTCACCTCATTTCAAGATCGATATACAATCGATTCCTAAAAGCATAAAAATCTAAACTAAAATATTTTATGCGTGTAAATAACTTTATCAATTCGTATCCCACAGTAACAACAAACGTTTCGATTTTATTATTATTAGATCATTTTTAGTATTTTAAATTAAAACATGATAAGGTTGCATTGTGTAATTTCTCATTAAACGAATTAAATTACATTAACACCGCATACATATTCTAGAAAGCATACAATATTTACAAAATACTTGTAAATATTTATAAGACTTATTTTAAATATTTTTTGTAAATTTTTTTGTGGTCTTAGATTGCACAGATCATAAACATTTATTATTACATAAATATTATAAAAATCTCTAAATGTAAAATATAGTGTCTATAAGCTGGATATAAATGTGTGAAATAAAATATGTTTATAAAATAAATAAAACGTATACGTTTAGACCTTGGATTTGGGTCCTTTTCTGTATATAAAAAAACTAAATATAAATTTGTGACATTATTTTGTCACGTTGCAATTAGTGAAGATCGTGTCCTATCCTGTAAGCATTATTACATCAATTTAATAAAATTGATGCCTATATATATATTATAAAATATGCAAATGTGTAGTAAAAATGCTGTAAAAAAAAATACTTAATATAAGACATTATAATCTAAATAAAAAATAGTTTTATTCGTATTACTTAATATATAAATAAATAATGTCGATTAATTAAGTTAATCGAAATTCGGTCGAGGATCATTTTCAAAAGCGTATCTTTCTTGAAAGATAAGAACATTGAGAAATTGAACATCGAACATTGAGAGTAGATAAAATGCCGGCTAATGTAACTTCATATCAATCATCACGGAAAAGATCGTGTATAAGACGCGCTCTTTTAACGCGCCATGGAAAAAAACTTATCAGAAATCGCAAAAGCAAGCGAGAGAGGCTTCCGGGAGAAAGTAACGTATAACACAACACCTGTGATACCTAGGAAGAACACCGTCCGTGTAAGGAAATGCGAAAACGACTATTTCCCGAAGCTCAAATTGTCTCCACCCCGCGAATGGCGCGAACGGACCTTTGGATTCTACCCTTCACTTTCGCGGCTTTCGCCAAGCCCCTCTCCCGCGGACCAAGCTACTCGATACATGGCGCTCTCTGGCGGTAAACCGTCGCATCCCCTAGCGAACGTTTTTTTATTTATTGCTGATAAACGCGCGCACAATCCGACTGTTCCATCCGACAGTTGTCAGTCTCAGTCATATTATTATCTATCCCCATAACGGGCGGCGCTTGTTCACTTCTCCGCACTCCATCGTCCATCCCAAGGAGAAAAACGCCTTTCCCTCCTCCTACGTCGTCTCACTTGACCCCACTTTTTCGGAGCACAGAGAGATAACTAAGACACGTGTACACTTTGATCTTATACGTTGTATTTTGAGGCTTACATTGTGAGAAGTTAGTATGTAGTAGCGCGCCGATCTCGCAACTGCATCACGCACGGAAAGTTGTAACCGCCAACTTTGTGCTCTTTACATTCTTGTGCTGTCAAATTGAACAATTATTAAGTGACGTCTACTAGACGGTTCAGCAGTGTTCGCGAATATGGGTAAGGACAACCGCTTCCGTGAATTTGACGCTTTCGTTCCACTTTCGTCTCTCAAGGATCTTTGGAACCCATAAGATCATCCATAACGTCTGACCTTCCATATTCGCGCATTTGTCCTTCAGATTTGTTTTCGAGAATTTGCTTTCCTTTATTTATTTATACAAATATTATCGATTTTTATTGGAATTTATGAATGTAAAATCGATATAGGAATTGAATTATAGTTTTTATAAAAGCGAAATGAAAATTATGATTTTTTAAATAAAGTTCCATTAAGAGTTACTATAAATTATCGTACCCAGTATCTGAGAATGTATTGAAATGGATTAAAATGGATTCAGATTTTTAGAAATACGGATTCATGAATGTTAAAATGAATCCTTTTCAATCCGAATATGTTTTTATTCATTTATAGGAATTGCATGGAGCATATTTGTATACTTTTCAATCAAAAAATAATATCAGCTTTTTCAGTGCGTTTGTGACCATAGTGAATACTGTATAATTCAAAATTTTGAATAGGAAACGCAATTTTTCAATCCAGTTGCATCCAATTGAATCTAATTGAATCCAAAAAAAGTTTTCGCTGTTTAAAATACGCGAATTCGAATAGACAAAATGTCCAATCCATTTTAATCCATTCTCGGATGCTGGGTAGATAATTAGCTGTTATTCATTGGTTTTATATACAATAATTAAAGCAGATGATAAGTATGTTGTAGCTTCCATAATTTATTATTATGCTGCGTCGCGCATTTTTCTGCTGTCGTAACGAATGAATATGCAGAAATTATGTTTATACATCAATAAATTTTTTATGTTACTTTATATTGATGAATGACAGTTTAAAAATTACTGAAATTAGATTGCTATTTTGTAACGAATGAATAAAATTAAATTAATTAAATACACACACTATTCTGCTGAAAAAAATTATTTTTATTAGCATATTATTAGTGCGAAAAGAATATTTATACAATGCATTACCATGTTCGTAAATAAAAATACATATAATTATACTTTTAGATATTAATTTTTTTTAATTTATTACAATTTTCGACTTTAAGCACTCTAAAACGCGAATTCACGTAAATTAAAATAAATTAAGTATAATTTTTATTTCAACTAAATTTATTTTCAAATACTGGATATATATACACTGAGAAAAAATGTACTAAATTTTAATAAATATTTTAATAAATATTTATTTGAAAAGTACCAATTATATGAACATTTATTTATAATACATAAGTAAAAATACCTAAATATTTTTATCTCTGACGAAAATTTTTAGTGAGATGTTATATTTATACCTGTTTAAGTAACGTTTTATCGACAGTTACGTAGTTTAAGATAATTTATTAAGAGTTTTATTGATTGTTGCACCATTTTGAAACACTTCCAAAACGTAATTTTTCAATCTTTTAACATAATCGTAAATATTTCTTAAACAATTCCATGTTTAAATTTCCATTTCATAAACAACTCATAAATACTTTAAAACTCAAATGAATCATCTACTCAACATTTAAGCAAGTTTCTTATAAACTTTTAATAAACATATTATTTTCGCCAGGGATGTTTAGTAAATATTTAATTGGTATTATTTGAATAAATAATTAAATTTAGAATTTTTTTCAATGCATTTATAAAAATAAATAGGAAAGGATTTAAAAACTATTAAATGCATTTTCTAACATTAATAACTGCAATGATCGTTTTCACCAATGTAGATTAATCTTAATCTTGATTTAATTTATTTTTTATCTTTTAACAATTAGAAGAAGATGAAGAATTGGTTGGCTTGTGATTAAAATTTATCTACATTGATAAAAACAGATATAATGTTCGTTTTTTTCCAAAATAGATTAACTTTAATCTTGTTTTAATTTACTTTGTATTTTCTTTTGGTTCTATAAATTAAAAAAAGTTGAAAAGTAAAAAACCGAAATTGAAGTTAGTTTAGATTGATAGAAATGGACATGAGAATCTCTTTCACCAATCCCCGGTTAAATTATTCGATGATTGAATCAACCATTATGATGATCTACGTAAGAAGTAGGTAAATATAATTTATCTTAAAAAAGAAAGAGAGAGGAGAAATTTTAATACATTGGCTACTGTTTGCGAGTTAATAGTCGATTATAATTGACTATTATAAGAGATAAATAATTATTTAACTTGGGATTTCAAAGATCTGGAGAGTATTATATATATTTTTTTTTTACGATCTTAGTTTATTCTTTTCTTATTCAATTATTTGTGGTGTTAAATTTTCTTTGATTCGACGAACTTTCTTAAGCTTAAGTTGTACTATTGTTGCCCAATTTTAAAATTTGTATTTTGTTTCAAATTTTAATATCAACAAACAGTAGTAAACCGGAGATCGTTGATCAGAGAGTGATGAAAGGGACTCTGTATAAGTAACTAAATATCTTTAAAGAGCACTTTTTTATGAAAATAATCGCTCTTACCGAGATTTTCTAAATACTGAGTGTGTATTGACTTGTTTATAATCTTTACTTTTACAAATCATTTAATGATTCTCTCTTCACTTTATGTTAACGAACATGAGAAAAACGAATCTCTACTGCAGAATAGTGTTTAATTTATTTCATTTTTTGCCCATTTATTATAA
Organism: Cyphomyrmex costatus; assembly: GCF_001594065.2. Classification (NCBI taxonomy): domain Eukaryota; kingdom Metazoa; phylum Arthropoda; class Insecta; order Hymenoptera; family Formicidae; genus Cyphomyrmex; species Cyphomyrmex costatus. The sequence continues at coordinate 324,614 of NW_017279009.1, read as the reverse complement.
AATAACCGTGTAATTTCAGCAACTTTCTAATTGTCATCCTGTATATATGTAAGATAGAAGTTTTCACATATCAAAGCAAAACATGTTTGTTTTCGAACGACATTGATTCCTTTGCGTGTTAAATGTCATGTCCTTTTCTCTGTTCTTGTACTGTTAAAAAAGGAAAACCTTAGCACTGAAAAAATGAAGAAATATGCGTTGTCGGAAATGTTATATTAACACAAAATAATAATTTTCAGGATAATTACTTTTTGCATTTTGACTTTACGTGAAATGATCAGAGCTTGCAAATTGATTATTTCAAGATTATTCCGATTATTCCTTAAAAATCAAATTCACTTTTTATCTCTTGTGCAAACTTTTAAAATTTCTTTTTTATTTCTTTTTAACAATTTTTCCATTTGTAATAGAATAGATATTAAATATCCAGCGAATTCTCGAGTCACTATCTCTTTCATTCGAGCAAATATGTTTATCAATTTTATCTGAACTGTAAAATGTTTTATATCTCTTACACACATATTATGCTTTATTTAATCTAAGAGAGCCTTCAATGTTTCAAATATAAACGCGTCGTACATTCATTGATATTAAAATATTCAAAATTAAATCATAGATTTAACTTGTTATTCAAGCAAATACTACATTAAAATTTAAAATTCATAAATCAATTGATAATACACATTTGCATCTATTATTTGCATTTTTTTTTATCTAGAAATGCATCTAAAAGTTTATCTTGAAACCTGCTTTGCTTATTTTGATATAAAAATAATTTTAAAAGTTTATATAAATGGAATTTTGCTTTGTATGAATTATTGTTATGTCTGTAAGTCACTTTTTATACTTGTGATAAAATGAATATAAATGTTAATTTGATTGATAAAGCGTTTTAATTTACATAAATTTTCTTAATAGTATTTAAATTAAAATATTTATGACCTGACCAAATATCCTACGTCATAATAAGCAACTGAAATTGAAAGACGTTTATTCTTGAATATATTATTAAATCTTGAATATTAATAAATGATTTATAATATGTTTTGTTTCAGCACCAACAAATGATAAACAAATGCCTATAAATTATGCCGATGTAAGTATCATTAATTGGGTTAATAAGAATTTTATTTTTTTCATATTGCATATTTTTAATTAATTAATTTATTTATTTAAAGTATATTAATTAAACAAATCACACAATATCTTCTTTTTTTGGTAGAAAAATATAATTTGGATTAACGACTTGTTTCCAAAAAATAATTACAGTTAGTTCAGCAGTCACGGGATACATTTAACAGTGGAAAAACAAGGCCGATAGAATGGAGAATCAAACAATTGAAACAATTTCTGCTTATGTTAACAGAAAATGCTTCAGAACTTACAGCAGCTTTTTCATCAGATTTACGTAGGGTATGATTACGATTATAAGAACACTCTTTTAGATTTTCTTAGAAAATGAAATAGAAATGGATTTGGGTAGTTATTGCCGAATCAAAAATTCTAATTTTTCTTATACTTGGATATATATTAATCTACTATACATTATATTTAATAATGTTCTGTATTCGATGACGTTTTAGAGCAAGTTCGAAACGTTTGCATTGGAAATCGATTATACAATTCAAGAGATTAAGTATTTGCTCATGAATATTAAAAAATGGTCAGCAACAGAAAAGGTATAATCTGAATATGATTTTTTATTATATAAGAATAGATTATTTTATTCATCAAATAACTTTAATAATCTAGAGTGTGAACACTGAAACTTGCAATATTTTACAGCCGGCCAAGTCACTTGCGTACTTTTTCGATATGATAGAAATCCGGAAAGATCCTTATGGAGTTGTATTAATCATGGGTGCATGGAATTATCCCCTTCAACTAACTGTACTACCTATGATGGGCGCTATTGCAGCTGGAAATTGCGTGATTGTAAAACCTTCTGAAATTGCAGCGACTACGGCAAAATTTTTATACGAGACAATACCGAAATATTTAGACACGGTATGAAAACATTTGTTTATATTATAATTATCCCAAAATTCATTAATCAAAAAAAAAATATTACTGAAAATGCTTTTTTTTTAGCTAAAAAAGATTAAGTAATATGATTTTTATTCCATATAAGAACAGCAGTTTTTATGAAATAGGGTTGATTTGACTGAATTAAGTTACACTTATGTTAATGATTAATATTAATGATATTAGAGACAAAGATATTGTTAAAATTATATCGTTTATGTATGCTAATTCGTTAGCAATATCTTTATAGCTCCATATATTATGTATTACGTCTGAATCATAGACACTTAACGTGTAATATACGAATCATCTTTTTTTAAAATTAAAAAATAAAAACAACTCATATATATTTAACAACTTAAGCATTGATTTTAAATCTTTATATTTTACTTTTTCTTAATATTTTAAAACTCCTATTAATAGAAAATTACAAAAATAATTATTTAAGTTTTATTTTAACACTATAGCAATTTTTTTTATTTGTAAATTTTGCAACATCCTATACTTTTCTAGAATATTCCATCATAAATTGCGTGATTCTTTTATTTCTTAAGTAAAAGGAGGTAGACCATGAAATTGAATTCTTGCATTGAATTCTATTATAAAGCACTTTGTTGCGTAATGACTCATAATAACTGCGCATTGAAGAATGGAGAGGAAGTTCTCTCTTCTCTCTTCCTCTTCTTTATATAATTATATCTCAACGTATTAGTTTCAAAAACAGTATGATTTTTAGTAGGATTTTTGGAAAAAATAATGATATGATTCATATTTGTTTATAAATAGGATAGTTGCCGGATAATACTAGGAGGGATTCCAGAAACGACAGAACTCCTCAAGCAACGTTTTGATTATATTTTTTATACTGGATCCTCTACGGTTGGAAAAATCGTACGGAAAGCTGCTAATGAGTTTCTCACACCTGTTACGTTAGAGCTGGGTGGAAAGAGGTAAAGGATATCTTCAAAACATATAAATACGTAAAATGCAATTGTTTATATTCCCTAAAAATTTTTCATTCAAATGAAATTGTACTAAAAAATACTGATTTGCAGTCCCGTGTATATAGATAATACAGTAGATATATCAATGGCAGCAAAACGCATTTTATGGGGTAAATGCATCAATGTTGGTCAAACTTGTATTGCACCCGATTATATGTTATGTACACCCGAGATACAAAAAAAATTTGTTGAGGAAACCAAAAAGATTTTACACGAATGGTATGGTGACAATCCACAGGAAAGTCCCGATTTAGCACGCATTATTTCGGACAAACATTATCAGTAAGTTTTATGTGCACAAATATTTAATACAATACCGATAATAATTACAATTTTTAAAACAATTTACAATTTGATAAATTAAACAATAACAATTGTTTTTCGTTATTTAGGCGGCTTGTTAATTATTTAAGTGATAAAAGCAAAATTGCTGTTGGTGGCGACATGAATCCTACAGAAAAATTTATTTCGCCTACAATACTAGTTAATGTCAAACCAACGGATCCTATCATGCAAGAGGAGATATTTGGACCAATATTACCTATAATAAATATTAATAATGCATACGAAGCAATTAATTTTATTAACAATCGGTACGTTATTTAATTGCGATATTAAGAAATTAAAAATAAATGCGCGCAGTTATTTTCCCTCTGCAAATATTACATATTTCTTTTTTAATTTTCTAAAATCAGAATATTTTTATTTATTCGAATTTTTTATAATTTCTCGGTCACAGAAAATTTTATTCTCCACACAAATATAAATGAAAAAATATCATAAGGTAAACTTTTACCTATTGCCTCTCACTCACTCATATTTCACTTCATGATTTCACTATCGTACGAGGGAACGGCACAAAGTAATTAGTTTTTCGCATCTAGTGAAAGCCCACTCGTACTGTACGTATTTTCCACAAGCAAGGGGGTACAAGATCTAATTATAGACCAGGTCAGCAGCGGAGCCGTGTGTGTCAACGACACGGTATTGCAATATGCCGGTGAGTCCGGATTTTAGGTGACGGAGTTATTATTGTTATTGGATTTATTTATTTTTATTATTTAAGAATTTCGGTAAAAGAAAAATCTTGCCTTAAAGACCAACAAGTCCTTCCACATTTTTTTTACTTTTATATTTATGGATTTATAATTCTATTATCTGGTCTCCATCGAAATTGACAGAACAGCTTTCTTTATCTTTCGAAAAAAGTGTAGATTACTAATGATAGATAAACAAATTGATTTCTTAATTCCGCTTATAAGGGAGTAGGTATGTTTATTATTTTTTTATTATTATTATAGGATGTAAATAAAGGATATAATTTTTTTCTTTTCTTTTACACACTAAAACGTATTGCATGCGCGTTTCTTTTTCTGGTTTAAGGTTGGTTTAAGTAATGACTGGTGAAGAAGAAGTAGAACAACTTGTATCATATCTTCCTTTCATGATATAAGATAGATTTCATACTGTCATATGTAAATGACATATGTAAACTATTCATATATATAAACTATTTCTATTTCTATTTACTTTGAGTGGGTTTGAAATATTTTATACTCTTAAACTAAGATGCGTATATATTGTACAAATAGAATGTACGTATCAGAAAATGGTGATGGTGTAGAATTATAAATATTCAAGTACTAATATATGAAATTGATATTATGAAGAAAAACTAGACAAACATATCATTAATGATGTACAAACTTGATGATCTACAATTATTTTCGAGTATTCATTATTATTAGCAACGCGCGAATGCACGTGCACGCATGCGAGCAAGCACGCGTCCACATACTTCATAAAAATGCACGCGTGCATTCACACATCTCAAGCATACAAGTACACATTTCGCAAAAAAAAAAAATTATACTGACGTTCTTACATTGATTATTTAATATACAGGGAGAAGCCTTTAGCGTTGTATTTATTTAGCCTGGATAAAGGAACTACATCTTTGTTCATTAATAATACGTCTAGTGGCTCCATTTGTATCAATGACACGATATTACATGCAGCAGGTAGTTTTTCTAGTAATGTTGTCTAAAAAGTTGTCTCATATAAATTATTTGATTGTATATTTCAGCTTTCTTTTTTTTTCAAACAGCACTATCCTAATTGTTACATTGCTTCTACTAACAGAGAGTATTAAATGTGGTGTGGTTTTTAGATTGGGTCGCTAAATGTGGAATGAGTAGTATTCTGCAATATAAGTTTTTATTTTTATTCTGCTTAATTGTATTATGTTTTGCACAAAATCTACATTCTTCGTTGATTTTAAAATAATTCAATAAATTTTTATGAAATCGAGTATTCACTTATAAATGAATATCCAGAATATAATATATGTATGAATATATTGCTACATAATGTTGCTACACACATTACCTTTAAATCTGTGGAAATAGGAGTTAAATGGTCGACTTTAATTATTTATTTAAAGATTATTACATTCTTAACATTTATTAAAAATTGATATATTCTTATTATCATTACATTCTTTTGAATCTAATGAGGATTCTTGTATATGTTTTTAATACCTTCTTAATATTTGTAACATTTAATTACTGCTTTATTTATAATTTAGAACTATTAACATAAAATCTTCAATCCAATTGATTAAAATGATGAAAAAAATTAACAGAGCTAAAAATGATAATTACATGTTTATATAATGATCAGCATTAATATTAATTGTTATTTTCTCTTTGTTACATTATTTTATACATTATTAATGTACATTATTTTCTCAGTTGAAAGTCTACCTTTTGGAGGAGTAGGAAATTCTGGTATGGGAGCTTATCATGGAAAATTTACATTCGACACATTCACGCATAAAAAAGGCTGTTTGATTCGGAATTATAATAAAATTGCAGAAATCGTGGCCAAGTAAATAAAAATTCTTTTTATATAATAAGATAATTCTATATTTTAAGCTATGAATACATTTTAATATATTAATATTTTAGTTAATATTTTAGTTTTGAGCAGAAAATGTTTTTCAGGTCTCGTTTTCCACCATATTCTGATGCAAACTTAAAGTTGCTCAGATATTTAGTCGAAAGAAGACCTAGTCTGCCTTTTTTGAAGTATATACCGTATGTGCTTATGTTTGGTCTCGGGGTGCTCACCACAATTGGAATCAAAGCTGCAATGAAGGTACAAAAAAAAAATTAAATCGCATATAACTCTTTTCATGTTATATATAAATGTAAATGGACTAATAGAGTAGTTTGTTATCATTGTAAAATATATATATTATTGAATAAAATATATTTGCATAAATATGGGTTGTGCTAAAAGGATGGTATAAGAGGAGCAAAAAAAAGATCCCGAAAATGATCATGTGTGTGATTCCAAATAACAAATAAATTTTCGGAGATTGTTTAAATAATTATTCAATATTGATTTATATTTTCATAATTAAGATAAAATGAAACTGTGTGTACTATGTGCGGCTATAAATGATTGCTTCTTAAAAATTGTTTGCCTTTTGTGGATATTCGGGTGTTTTGGTAGATATTTAGAAAAGAATGTTTTGTATAACATCACCACGTGTTATTTTCTACACGTCGATTAATAATGGGACAGTCCTATTGGGTATCATGTGAAATGAGAAAAACGAAAAGAACAAATGCGTATAATATTGTTGCAGGAATATAATTACACGGAGGAGTAGTTATAATGCCACTGATATCACGCAGCGCCTTCATACATCTATAGAGATTTTGTAATTTATACTTGAATATGTAAATTAGAAATTGCTTTTTACACTTAATCTTGTAACACAATAGAGAATGTAAAAAGTCTTGTATAATGTTTTTGATTTTACATATAAATATTTATATTTTATTAGACATTTCATCGCACATACATATGTATGTATATAAGGTATGTTAATGTTTTTATAGAGCATATATTATGTTATAGTAAAAAACGAATATTTTTTTAAGTGGATAAATTCCAATGATTCTTAAAATTAATATATTGCTTAAATCTTTTATTTGCATATTCTGCGTCTTTTGTGCAATCATTTTTTTTAAATCCGCCTTTGTGATATATTGCGACGTTTAAAAAAAGTGTTAGCTTCATATTGTTCTTATTCGCATTTATTTCTCAAAAATAAACACAATTTAATAATCATTATTAATATAACACGTAATATTATTCCTATTGACGCAATACGCTTGAAAAACCTATTGCATGCGGCAGTTAAATTAGTATTAGATATTACATTTGCAATGTAATAAATTTGTAATAATATAATAAATGTGTAATGTTTCTTAACATACATATGCGTTTTTTTTTTAATTTGCGTATCGGTTGTCAAGTTTCGAGATTATTCGAGATATCGCAACATCGATTTGCGCCAGTAGTCGAACCGTATCGAAACGGTTCGTTAATTTTCGTCAGTTTTCGCCAGATAAGAAGTCCCGTCACGCGAAATCCTCGTGCGCATCCGATAACCTGCGCATAATTCCGTGCCAGTGTGTGCATACGTCATTCTTTCACGTCCGGGAGCAACACATTGATGTGCTTCTGATCAGGTCAAGCAATAAACATTATCGCACAATTACGTGAGTATAAACAAGTTAATGACCGACGGTTAATGAATCATTCGTTAATTTACTGAATATCGATGGTGTTATTTATTGCACTGTGCTAATAACACTAGCAACACTCGTATTTTCTATGGGATTAATTATGTAATGTGTTTTCCATGAGCATGACGACATTAAGGACATATGCCACGTTAGCTATTATTCTATTTACTTGAACGTAGACGTGTAAAACATATAACTTAAAAATAAAGAAAAAAGAATTACTTCGCACGTTGAAATTTTGCGTAGCTTGTGACTTGTTAATAGCATGATTTATCAACCGCCGAAACAAGGCCTTGAATAATTAAGTATATGAGGTAAATTGACGTCTCTATTTTCGCGGATTGACTTTACATCCTATAAATATGTATGTTCGTACATTGCAGAAGCAATGGTGGCCCATACCGTACTCCTGGACTTCACAGTGTCCAGTAGCGTGATCGCCGATATGGAGAAACGATCGGGTTTGAAATCGGCGATTGCGAACGTACTGGCAGAACATTTCGCCGGTCTCAAGCCATTGACAGAATCTAACATCGACGGCAGTTTGCTCGTTTTATATACCGGACCCAGGGGCAGTCTAATCACTGTCAGAGGATACACAGAGGGTCTGATTACATTAAACATCGAGTATTATAAGCAGGACGACCAAGAGGCACTCTTAACTTTTGAGGTATGTAATGAATTTGATATGAAGATGATTTGCTAATGATAACAGGAAATATCTGTTGCAAAGCAAATGCGCTAGTGCCGTTGATAAACACCACTCGTCCATCTAGGCAGGATTTTTATCAAAGTCTCTTAAAAAAACATGAAAAAGATAGAGATAAATTAAATGGCAACTTATCAATTCTCAGAGAGAAAGAAAAAGTAACAAACATGTTTTTCATTAGAGAATTGCAAATCTGACAAATTTAATTACACTTATTGTATCAATCATTACTAATGAAACTTAAGACTACAATAAAACATGAAACATTAAGATGCAGGATGTTAAAGAAAAAAGTTGAAGACTTAAGAGATATAATTATGTTTATAAACTGAGTAAAAAAATACTTTATACTGTTTGAGAAATTGATCTTATAATAAATTCAAAATCATTTTCTGCTTTAATATAAGTGCAACTTGTTTTTATTAAGAATTAAGTACTGTAATTTTGCTTATATATTAAGCTAATTAATCTAATGTATATTGCTCATGAGAACTTTATATAAGAAAAAATTGCCAACTCCAAACAAATAAAATTAGTATATTATTTTTCTTCTCTCTATTTTTATCTTAATAAATTTAAAACAAAAAAATAATGTACAGTCAGATATAATTATAATTAATTAATAGATAAAAATCAGTTATCGCGTAAATGTGGAAGATAGTAGAGTACTGTTAATCTTAGAGGTTAAATAACAAAATATATCTTTGTCAAACATTAATTTTACATTGATAAACATTTTTGTATTGATAAAGTTATTTATAGAATGTTTACAATTGAGTTAATGTATTTAGTGAATAAAGGACTTGTAAGGTCATGATTTTGTTTTGCTGTATTGTATGGTTGTATTATATTATCACAATGTCATGCGTACTATACTACTTTAAATACTTATCTAATCAAAGATATGACTTTCGTTTATTCGACTTTTGTGTGTTTAGGAAAGCTTATTGTTAATATTAGCGAAACGTCCATTAATTCAAATTACTTTATTGTGGAGTGATAATAATTTTATTTTACTTCCGAATTAAGATCTTTAATCTGCTTGTAATTAACTATTTACTTATTCTTATTTACATTTGCACTTAATGAGCTTAAATTGTTTACTTATAGAGTGAATATATTATAAATTTGTTCAGTATTGTGAGAAAAAGATTATCTTATCATATGTAAATGATAAGATAATTTTTATATCTAGAAAGTAGGGAAAACATTAGGAAAATCTATTTTTGATTGAATATTTTTTACTCAATTTCTGAACATTAAATGTATCTATCAGTCTTAAACTATATGTATTTTAATATCCTGTACAGAAACTTTTTATAATGAAAGTACGAAATATGACATAACTGACAGAACGTTGTAGCAGTGGCGATACTTGGAAGCTGATGTTGCCATGGCTTTGAACAGCCAGCGCAGCAAGCGTTTACCGCCCGTAAGACGAGGAACCATATATGATCTCTATCTGACACTATCAGGTAGAAAAACGCTTTCCCTCAATTAGATTTTGTTCCTCATTTACTTTTCCTAACACAATTACATACTTTACATACTTGTAGATTTATTTCGTGAAATATTTGGCATAGAGAATTACAATATTGCTGTTGACTGTTACTAATAGTTATTTAGGATAGGCCGCTTGCCAGGAATGCTGACTTAATTTTATTCCCAGCACTGTTACGTTTAGCCCAAAATTTTTCTACCCAGCACTCAATTCATTCGTAAAGAAGTTTTTGTCGTTCATTCAAACACGTAATATTAAATGTATATATTTATAATTGTTCTCTTGCCTTTCTTCAGTCGTACGAATAAAAGTTCTTAGACGACTGTTGCAATGCACAGGGCGTATTTTGTTATGAAATCTAAGAATAATTCACTCTTTATATATCGAAAGGTAATAAAAAAATCTAATGTAAGCACACAGAATGTTTTATATGAATAATTTGATTTATGTTAGAAGTGTGTATATAAACATGTCAGAAGTGTGTATAAACATCCTTGTATAAACATGGCATTGTTATTATTATTGATTTTTGTTATTATCTATATTTTTCTTTCTCTCTTATATGTATTATAAATTAAGATTTCGTTTAATATCCATACTGTGAAATACAATACTAATAAAAAATTGAGATTTTACCACATAGAATTAAAATATATGTATTATTTTTATAGTATATAATTATGAAATTTAGAATATTTTATGTTCATAATTCCTTTTTTAAAAATATATTTCAATGTATAAATCTTTAAATCCAGAAATAATTAGATTCTTAGATTTGTACACTGGTCTTGTTGCATTAATTAAAATTTTCGTAGATTTCAAAAAAGTAAAAATCAAAGATACTTATATAGTTAAATCTACATCGAACATTTCTCAATCAAAATAACCAAAAATTTAATTAACCAGAATTCTAATTATATAATCCGAATCTTTGTACTTCTTGTTGATACAATCAGAATATTTTTTTCAGTGTAGGTTTTTGAATCGTCACTTTTAATCGTACGGCTCCGTAATACGATAATACAATCATATACAGACACAGCTATTTTTATTCATGATCCATTTTGTACCGCTTGTTACCATTTTGTTGGACAAAAATAAGCCTTGCCATATATCATGGCTTGCCAGATTAACACCTTTTTCTAGCTTCCTTAACAACAAGGAGTGTAGCGCTTCCGTTTTACAAGATAGTGTCTTTGTTCTGTTCAATTCTCATTGGTTCGGCTTGATGATGATAATGATGATGATAATAATCATGATGATGGCGATGATGATAATGATGATGGTGATGATGATGATGGCCGGTTATGATAGTTGGCCAAGGAATTGGAAACGGCGTTGCAGACAGCAGCAACCGCTACACGGTCGCACACGCTTACTCCGATTAAACGCGGTGGACCCTTTGAGAGATACTATCCTACCGCCGGTGAGTTTTTATTTATAATTATGTTTACGGACCAGCTAACGACCGCTCTTACAACGGAACTACTTGTACTTAAGGAACACGATCAACTCGTAAATATTAGTGTTGTAAAAATGTCCTCATATCAGCTTTATCTTTTATAAACCGTATGTTATGAATTTATTTATTTACCATTTTAAAGTTATATTCGAAGTGATTATGATGAAAATTTATCCAGAGCTACACATTCATACAATTAATTCAAAATGTAATGAATCACAATTATAAAACTTTAGGCTTGACAATTTCTATGATTTTAGACGCATCTTACTCATTAGTAACATGCACCTGTGCTCGGCTCGGTTCAGTCTGGAACGTCTCTCTGCGTTAATCGCGAGGACATTATTTGTTCTGTTCTTGCATGACAAAGTTACACCCAGTTTTAATAGTTAATCTTTTACAATTTCCTCACATCATTTTTTCATCTGGTTATGAAGCTAACGTTCCTATGCGTGTTATCAGCTTTGCCTTGCGATACCTTGTTTTTCTACTCTTCGCAATGTTTTTTTCATGTATAGAAGCATGTTTTTAAATTAACATTCTTACAAAATGTGGCAACAAGTATTGCCAATAAAGATTACCCTTATTCAAGACGAGCGACTGCTGGAATATGACATCGACAAGCTCGTGTTCGAGGCTAGATCACCGTATCAGAAGGTACAAATTGTGCACTCCAAATCGCTAGGCAATCTGCTGGTACTCGACGAGCTACAAAGTAAGTCACATTATATTATAACTTTACTTATTATTTACAACTTACTAGAAATTTGTCTGCAGACATGTCCGAGGCAGATCTCATATATACAGAAACGCTGATGCAACGAGGCAAAGAAAATTACGCTGGCAAGGAGATCGTGATACTCGGTGGCGGTGACGGCGGCCTATTATGGGAATTGTTGAAAGAAAAACCAAAATTTGTCACAATGCTAGAAGTATGTGACTTGAATTTTATACGTAAATTATTTCATAAATGGAGTATTATCTGTTTTTATATCTTTTACAGATTGATGATATCGTTATGAAAGCCTGTAGTCAACACATGCGGAGTATTTGTGGCGACTGCTTAGATAAGAGAAAGGACGATAATTACGAAGTAAGACTTAATCTTGGATATTCATGCATTTAAATTCTAAGATCTAAATATTTTTAAATCTAAACATTCGCGTGTTTTTATCGATTCTCATAATCTTAAATTCATAGGAATAATATAATAATCTTTATAGATTATTGTTGGTGATTGTGTGAAAGCGTTAGCCCATATGATCGAAGAAGGACGGCAATTTGATTACGTCTTTGGCGATCTGACCGACATTCCTATTAGTACAACGCCACATGGTGATGCCTGGGATTTTATTAGACAAATCCTCAATTCTTCCATGAAGGTGTTGAAGTCTACCGGAAAATATATGACGCATGTGAGTATCAATTGATTCAAAAAAACATTCAATTTTATTTATTATGTACTAAAGTAGTCTTGATTTTAATTGAAATCTAGTAGATACTCTTGTACATTTTATTAATAAAACTATAACAGTATATTTTTAGATATAGAATCTTAATGTAAATGTACGATATAAATTTATTTTATTGTTTAATATTATGAGAACATGCCGTAACAGTCAAGCTGGATCTTGGATGCTTCTAATTTATAATTTCGTGTGAATTTATATATTACGTATGTAGTATTCAACATTATTAAGATCCAAAATGCTATGAGCATCAAAATTGTTAGATTGTTAGTTAATTTAACTCATGATAGTATTGCGATAGTTTATTAGAGTTGTACGAAAAATTTCGGAGCGCGTTTAAGAATCTACATACGTAGTATATAAATTCACACGAAATTATAAATTAGAAGCATCCAAGAATCAGCTTGACCCTTACGGTATGTTCTCATCGGTATTTAGTTTAAACTTTCTCGGTCCAATAAGATTTGATATTGATTATTTAATATTGATTTTTTTACATGTAGGGAAATGGCGCGTCCTGTCCAGAATCTTTGAAAATGTACGAAGAAGTCCTATCGCAGTTGTGTGTACCGGTCACGTTTACTAAAGATCGTGCTTTCGTCCCATCTTTTTTCGAAGATTGGATCTTTTATCAAGTCTCACTGAAATGATGGAGCAAAGAATATTCGGGCAGAACTTGGAGGAATCGGCCTTCTCATCACAGTCTGTTACCTGTCTTATGACCCAAGCTCTACTTCCTAGTTTTAGCCTTACTAATTAATGAAATTAGTTCCTGAGTGAGACGAATCAAACTATTACTAATTCATTTCATAACGTTTTATTTCGAGTCTTTTTCAAACATTTTTTTTTGCGTAATAAATCTTCCAACAACGTTGGAAGACGAATCCAAAAACATAGGTGGTAACAAAGAAAAGAAAATATATATCTTTTTATAATATATAAAATAAGATATACACCTTATCTATATAAACCATCAATTTGGTTTATTTCTTTTGTTATTTTGTTTGAAGTATACAAAGTTCTAAGTAGATATAATTCAAACTAAATTTTACCTCTCGTCGAAATATATTTTCCTAATAAATTTAATAATTTTTTCAAGAAAATCATTTATCTTTCGCCTAAACTTTTATCTAATTTTCTTGAAAATAAATAAATGCTTTACAATTTGAAGAAAAATGGTATTTGTGCTGTTATAATTTAACAGCATTCACAAATATTTAATAATTTTATATACACATATAATTTCTTCCATCGCTGCCTCAATGTCAACGATAAAATAAAATAAGAAATTATTTTATTCGACAAATCTTATCGAAATATTCGAATACTAATGCTAATTTTTTTCTATAAAAGCATAGAAAAAAACACTGCTTCAGTATTTATTCTTGTTATATATCTATAATCGCTAGCGATATAATTTTTGTTGTTAATCCTTTATTAATATATATTTAATTATTAAATATGAAAAAATGTTAATTGTTTTACATTTAATTGTTTCTTTCTTTTTTTTTAAGTATTTTTGATCATAATAAAAGGATTAACAGCAATGATAGATGCATGTTATTTTTAAGTTTTTTCTCTTTGTATTTTTGTTAAATAGTTTTATCGCGGTATTATTTGTCCGCAAAAATTTGTATATTAATACATATATGTCGATGTATATTATATCGGTATATAATATACATGCATATATCGCATATATACATATGTATAAATACATTCTGTATTTTCTATATAGACTTGATGTATAAAATTATATCGGGATAAATTATTTTTCTAACAAGCGTTTTCCTCTGATTTAAACAATCGACAAGATATAAATTAATATACGTGCATTTTCAATTAATCCTAAACAGTATAAAACATCTAAATACATATTGATATAATAAATTTGTATCGTTTTGTTATAATAAAATTTTCGTAATGATTTTATAAGTATATCATATATTGATACATCACAATAAAAAGATTAATATTGAGAAAGAAATTATCTGCAGATTTTGATAATTTTATAAAATAATTTTCTTACTCGTTTAATATTTATAAACACATGTCAGATTTATACAGTTTAGGATTAAAGAAATAAAACAAACAAAAAGTTATGCGCGTGAGCATACAAATGTAAATTAATTAAAATGATTAATATTTCTAATCATTAATTATAGACATTCGTTTAAAATTACTAGTACAACTTCAAAAAATTTATTTATTTGAGATATTCATTTTTCACAGTATTAAATAAAAGGACATTTCTCAGTATGATTTTATCTGTTTAATAATATTAAGCAGTGATAAAATGCAATAACAATAATCTTAGATTATTTCTGTTTAATGCTAATAGATAAAGGAGAGAGGGAAAATTTAATAATATCTTTAAAATACTGAGCGTTTAATGAGTTAATTGATTACAGAATCTACAAGTATATGCATACGCACAATTTAGTCATGTAAGTGGAGAGAAATATTGGAATTATGATACGACGATAAATTAACTATTTACAACAATGTCGTACAATTTTGAGTTTTTATTTATAAAAAAGATATCACTTGAAGAAATTATCGTAATAAGATTATTCAGATGCTGTCAAAATTTCTTGACAAACATGGTTTTTATATAGACTAAATATTTATACACGGTAAAATAAATACGCGATATTTTTAGTAGAATAAAAACAGTCTTAACAATTATATTATAATTTCGGATTTTTAAGCACAACATTTTTCAAAAGGGCACTAATCAATCTTTGTTTTAAGAACGGTGAGAAGTATTCGTTGTATTAACAAGGAATATCACATATTAAGCAACTGTGGCAAAGGTACTAAAGTTTATCGATGTACACAATAAATCTTTTACTCTCTTTCTCTCTCTCTTCTCTTTCTCTCTTCATTATTCAAATTTGGTATCCTTTCTTACGTTCCTCTGTGATTACGGAGAAACTACACTGTCTCCAACGTATTTTACGAAAGACTATAAATTAAGAATATCGGGCATGCAATTCTAAATTAGATCAGCCTTTTCAGTTTGCTTTCCATCATTTTGGAAACTTTGGCCCCAATTGAAACACAATTCAAGAATATCTAATTTAATCGTCAAATAGGATTACAGCTCGTTACAGAGCTTTGCTTTGGATATTTCTGAAAACTGCCCGATTTCGTAAATCGCAGGCTCTATCTCAGTCTCTGCGAGTATCTGTTGCAACCACTGCCGTATCTGTACAGGATGCTCATCGGTTTTCTCTCGTTCTTTTGGACGTTTGATTATTTCGGAATCTTCCTGATCTAAGACTTCTTTATCCAATTCTTGCAAATTACTTTCAGTCACTCCATTCATCAATGTATCCAGCTCAGAAGATTCTGTAGTCGTCGTACAAGATATTCCGAGGGACTGTACATTCTGTGAATATGCTTTGTCAAAGGCGTGCAGTCCGTCCAAGGATACATGTGTCAGGCCAAGTTTGCGTTTTATGATCAAAAGAGGCGAGCACCTTGATATGGATAGAGTATCTTTGAAAATCTTCAATGCATTAGCCTTTTCATTCTGCGAGTCTTGCAGGTCATTATCAGTGAACAGTGTGGAAGGCAAACTTGAAATACGCACAGTTCTGTAGTCAGATATAAAATCCTTGCAACGTGGAAGGTTCAGGTGATTTGTGACTTTTTGGTCTGATGGTTTGGTGATCGATTTGTCAAAGCTAACATGATCCTTGTTAGCATCTTGATAATCTGCAACTTTATATGGCTCCACATCCTTTACTGTAATACTATTTGATCCATGTGTCTCAATATTACCAAACTGGCGTATTCGTTCCTCTAACTCATTCCTATCATTCAGGATCACTACTGACGATGGTAAGAAATTTAATGAAGTCTCTATTAGCGAAAGTTGCTGCCTGTGAATGGCTTCGGCTTGACGGAGCAGTTGCTTCTCTCTAGATCGCAGGAGTTTCGTTAAATCTTCAAAACAGTTTCTGATTTCTGCTTCGATCTGCAAAATTTATTTTTATGATTATGTACAAAAATAGATAGTTTATAGCGTTTATTTTAAGATGCTATTGATATTCTATTTTAAAATAATCTATGTTGTATTAACTCTATTAATAAAAATTTATTTTATATTCTTTCATAGCATATTCTATTACCATTTACAAATAATGATTTTATTAACTGTACATTGTGTATATATTAAATTTACTTTTGTAAAAATTAATTCAAATCCATCTTTAATTCTATTTCTGCAATTTTAAGTTTTTTTGCACAAATGAATTTTTTACTTGCAGAAACTCTTATTGCTAAAATTTCAGTTTTTATTAAATAAAAATTTTAATATTTAAATTAAAATACTCTGATAATAGAGATGTTAAAATGGAACCCTAAGTTCAATTTTTTAAAGTTTAGAACTGTAAAAAATTTGAACTATAAAAAGACTTGGACAAAAAAAAGACAGATTGTAGATGGAGGAAGTAAAATGGAGTAAAAATACAATTGTAGACGGATAGTTAAAGATTCCCACAGTAGATCAGAAATCCATCAAGGGGAAAGAAGTAGAACGATTTCTATGTATGCTCCCATCTTGTCTCGCAAGTACAGGGATTTTAATTTAAAAATATACATTACTTCGATTATACTTGTATGTTCTGCTTTAAATAACATGTACAGCTCTTATCACAAAATTATTACCGTTTATCATTTGTTTCTCTGTAAAGTAGCGAACAAAAGACAGAAAACGTATAAGCTGTGGTATAGCGAAAAATATGCTGAAATCTGATTTGCATACTCGTAGGGAGGTGCGGATGAATTATCATACCTGAGCCGATCTCTCCTCCAAGAGTCTGCGTTTGTCCGCAATCAGTTTTATTCGCGACTGATTGTCCTCGCTGTCGTCCAGCTGATTCTGCTTGCCTGTCATGTTGGTCCTCCACGCGGGTTCAATAACATAGACGCAAGCTCGACGGTCGACGCTCCGCAGTCATTGCAATAATACAATAATGAATGATGAATGCAATTTAATCGCAATGCCAATGTGTCGATCCGCACGGTCGCTGCCTTACCGACGCACCGGGTCCTCGCGGGCTAACTCGGCACTAACGGTCCGCGGAGCTTTCACCGATCGATCGATAGATGTCGCCGTTTGTGCGAGATCGGGCGTCGATGTGCTAGCAGGCGAGCGGTGGCGAGCGGGGGGAGAGGGTGCGCACGGTGGTGCGAGAACGGTACAAGACAACGGGTAGGCAGTTTCGCGCGGCATAGCGCGGCTCATCTTCGTCGTGGTGTGTGCGGGTATGATCGGGTACGCGTACGGAGACATCGGCGCATCTTAACACACACCTATCATACGCACACACACTCACACACACACACACATAACCACATACACACACGCACACACATATATATATATTTATACATAAGGAAAGAAGACAGAGCGGCTACATAACCACATACACACACGCACACACATATATATATATTTATACATAAGGAAAGAAGACAGAAGAAGATCGCTCGCGTGTCTCGCGGAAGGAGCGAGGAAACGATTCCGGTCACCGGTGGGATTATACTGAAAGAGAATCGTGAGTCACACGACAGAAGTCGGCGACTGGCAGGACGACGACAGTACCATCTCTCTCTCTCTTTCGCATTTGTTTATCTATTGATTTCACTCGTGTATCACAAAGGCGCCGGTGCTACCGGACGCCCGGTGGCTCTCGCTCCAATAGGAAGTGGCCTTGCCCACGTCGAATACGCCGGCTCGCGGCGTGATCAAGATTCCCTTTTCTTGACAGCTCCGAGCTCCCCGGACCCGAAGGTCCGAGGCCCGAGGACGACGACGCGGCCGCCTCGAACGTCTTCTCGCTCTAGACGACTTGGGGGAAAATTGGCGAAAGGTGTAACGCCAGTCTAGCCAGGTACGTATTCCTAGGTATGTATGTGTGTGCGCGCGCGCGCGTACCGCCTGCAGGTGTACGGGTGTGAGTTGAATGAAACGAATTTTGGCACCTCTCTTTCGTGCACGCACCCGCGCGCCCGTATATGCGTGGATCGGAAATCATTCAGTAAACGCGCTCGAGACGACACGACCTGGATATGGAAGGCCGCGCTAATACCTCGCGCGCATTTTGTCGCGCCCGTATGTATTTAGGATCGAGCAGACGGTACGAAAACACCTCCTCGCCGAGCGTTTTGCGAGCGAGAGTCGTTTCCAAGCGAGGCGTATCCTCGGGACTTGACGCTGTAACGGAATTCCCGCGTGAGTAAACGCTGCTCATTCATTTATTAATTCATTAATAATCACACATTCAACACCGTGCTGATCTCTTGAGAGCCGGTATTTATATTCTTATATACTTAATGTTGTACATCTCTCAAGTACAGTCTTAAAACGTCACGAACCAATCACGGAGCTCGTATTAACATCTTTAGATATTTATTTAAAGCACTTGAAATAAAAATTGACTATAAATACCGGATCTTAGAAAGTAGGATCACCCGTTCGAGCGTCACAGTTTCAACATTGGCTTTGGAAAATCGGTTGTTGGAAGGAGTAACGTGATATTTGCTAAAAATTATTATTCATCGTATACGTTGAATTGCGAAAATCAGTGCTTGGGCACATTTAACATTCACGTCGTTGAATAATTATCACTAGATAATGTCATTACTTAGTTTCATTGTTAATTTGTTTCTTTTTTTTTTCAAGAAAACGCTTATTAGACATGCCTGACGTTCTAATCATATAATCATTAAAATAAATATCGTTACTACAGTAGATAATGTCGTATTAATTTCAATTCTTTCAAGGAATTCTGGCTCAATGTCAATTAAGAGTTACCTTTTCATGTACTTGCGGAACAGAAAATTTAATTGTGTGTAAATTAAAATTTAATTATCAGGCTTTGATTTTTTTGAAGGAAACCGGTTGTATTATTATTAGACGATGTAGTTTTAATTTAAAATTAAAATTTTTTTAATTTCCAAACAAGAACTTTAATTTTATTCACGTGGCTGCATTTTTGCCATTCGAGTCTCTTTCTAGTTTGATAATCAAACTTTGGTCTTCCAATTGAAGGAAAACCGACAGTAATTGTCGGAGAACGATGCAGTTTTCCTTTTTTAAAATTATCCTTGACGTACATAGATTTATTTTGCGTGACTTAAATCAGCCTCATTTGTACAACATAATTTCAGCGAATTTGCCGATGCAATTTGTGTTCAATTATCCGATACTTTTTCGATACCGCGCAGCGATTTCGTTCTTCCGTGATGTGAAGACCAGGCGAATCCATGCGTAACGAATGACGTATGCGAAACCCGACATATTCCGCGTAAGCAGAATTTTTTCGAGCTTGTGACTTTGTTAAAAAGCATGCGACGGAATTCTCCTGGTCTCTCTCGCGCATCGATCGCGGCATTGCGTGAGATCGAGAGTCGAACTCGGATTGGCGCGCTCGCCTCACGCGTGCGCGACGCGGCTGCGCAACCCGAACGTTGGAGGATCGCAAGTTGTGCTTTTTTCAAGTGGAGTGAACTCAAGAATGGTATTCATAATTAGATTATTATACCCCCGTCTTAATCCTAAAATCCTAAAATTTAGTCAAAGAAATACAGATTTCGATTAGAACTGACAACTTCATTTAGAATCTCTTAGGGTTAAAACCCGAGGCGTAAACTAGCCATTATATTTAAGTTTGTCTTAAATTTAAATGTAACGTCGAAACACTGACTACGTTTACACGTCACTATTAATCAGATTAATACTCGTTTAATGTTAGAATAATTTCAGAGCGGAATCTATAGACATAGCTCAGTTTTCGAGATGGTCTCAAATTCTGGTTGTTTATATTATTTTTGATAATATTAAATATTTAGATAAGTAATGTTATTTTTTATTATATTAAATGGACTTTGAAATTATTTTGTAACTATTATTAAACCTTTTTTTTTGGTACGTTTATACCTTATATCGATAATTAATAATTACAAATGTTACTAAACACGATTAATGGTGAAGTGTAAATGTAGTCACCGTACGATCATTTCATTAGCTGGCTGGAATCTAAAGGCCGGTATTCATAATCAGTTTGTTTTATTTAAGATGTCGTGAACCAATTACAGAGCAACATTAGCATCTTAAGATATTGGTTACAATAAAACTTGAAATAAGGACAGATTATGAGTACCGCGCTTATGTAGTCTGATTTTTATATTCAAGATCATATGATCTCGAGACATTGTACGATCATTTTATTAATTAGATGAAGTCGTACGACTCTATAACCCGATTGAGTATAAGATCAATCTCGAATATAAACTGATGAATTTCAGATCTTATAATTAATTATGCTTGAATATTGGTTCGAAGAGTGCTGGTCGTAAGATTCCTTCCAGCCAATGAAATAATCGTATGGCATTTCGAAATCTCGAGATAATAATTACCATAATCTTTTACTTGAGATTAATGTGTACTTAAATTTGAGAGCGGACTGTGTACCGACCATAGTCCGATCTGTTTGCATTTATCGTAAGTTCGGTTTCCAAATCCGGCTCAATGAAATGACTGTGCAGCGAGATCATACTGGAGATAAAAGATGACAATATCATTTTAAGTAAAGTGATAATATCATCTTAGTGAAATTGATAGTCATTTCACTAGTTAGATGGACTCTCGAGATCATTTGATTAGGATATGTGGAAATGTCCTCTTCCGATTTTGATAAGCTGTTTTAGACTAAAATAAGAAACATATTTTTTTTTAAACAACAACATATTCATGGAAAAATCCAAAATTAGAAGAGATTACTGTGTGTTTTCTCATAAAATTACACTTAAAAACTATTTTAAATAATCAAACTGTAAATATTATCCATTAATTCGATCTTATATTTGAGATCGTTTTAAGTAAGATCTTTTTATTTTGTACAGTCAATGAAATAATTATATAGCGATTTTGAGATCATACTTGAGACAACCTTAAATATAAGATCGGATTGCTCCTCTTATGAGCTTTCTATAAGTCATTACCTAAGACTTAAGAACTTTAAGTAGTGCCATGACATACAAAAAAATTTAAACAGTAAAACGTAAGTAGTAAATGACTTGACCAATCACAAACAATAGCCAATTGAATGTTGATTTTCTTACTGTTTGCGTTTTACTGCTTAATCTTCTGTATGTCATGACCTAAATGATTTAAAGTTTAAATAGCAGCTTAATGTAGAATTTATGTGAATAAGTAGGATTAAAATTCTGTGCGAACAAAACGTCCTTCAAGATGTTGTAATACCTTAAATACAAAATTTAAACGTATAAATATTTAAATACACGTAATGATTTCTTAGAATTTTAAGCTCCATCTACCTAAGCTAATTCCACTTGAATGCGAAAAGACTATCCTCGGCACATGCGAAAGTGTGTTTACATTTTTTTCCGTCTACTTTGAGATTTTGCGATGTAATTTTATAAACTTAGCAAAGTGATATCTTATAATTGATCCGTGTCTGTTGCAGAATTGCCAATTCATCATTGCTGAGACATTGACTTGAAACGCAAAGATGAATAAAGTGGATTATATGGAAGTAACGCTCCCGAATTATTCATACATTTTCAATTTCGAGGAGACGTTTAGCCAGCACGAGACCAAGCAATGGATGATGAAGAATTGGACGAACGGTTTCTACTATTGCGGATTGTATATGATCCTAATATTCGGCGGGCAACACTATATGGCCAGCAGGCCCAGATTCGAACTCAGGGGAATATTGTGTCTTTGGAATACGCTATTGGCTTCTTTTTCTATCATCGGCTTTACTAGAACGGCGCCCGAATTAATACACGTTCTTAGGCATCACGGATTGCTTCACAGCATTTGTATACCAAGGTCGGTTTCATTAAATCCCTGAAGCTTTTAATTATTAATTAATTTTACATTTCATTATCAAAAGTAGTGACATTGAAAGTAGATGTTGATCAGTATTTATAATTGATTTCTTTTTCAAAATTATTCAATTAATGTCTTAAGGTGCCAATGCAACTCTGATTTATTTATGATATTCATAGTCGGATCTTATATTTAAAAAACCATCTTAAGATGTCATAAGTTAACCACAGAATAGTATTAACATCTCAATATATTACTTGGTGATCTTGAATATATAAAAATCGATTATGAATATCAGCTATACATGTTCTTGTAAAAACAAACTATGAATATTGATATTAATAGAATTATTAATAATAATATCGATATTATGTATATATAATTAATAATTAGAATTAGTATTAATAATTATACGTAGAACGGTATTCATAATCCATTCTTGTTTTAAGATTGTCTTATGACATTTGAAACTGTATTTAAGAAAATTATGTTTAAGACAATCCAAAGCATAAGAATTGAACCATGAATACCTTAGAGATTTTTTTATGCATATAAACATATCAATTATTTTTTTGATATTTACCATCTTTATAGCTTATATAGATGGAATTTAAACTTATTTTTAATTAGTTACGTACAGCTATTTAAATAATAAAATAAGTAATTCTGATTATAAAATTATATAAAATTTATGTTTTATATACTGTTTGTATTTATAAAAATTACATTTGATGAAATGACTAAATTTAAATAACGATAAACATTAAACAAATAGATACTTATTCAAGAATATGTTTAATATGTATCAAACATATTTAAAAATGAATGTTTTTTTATTTAAAAATGAATTATTCTTTAAATTTATTTTGGCTTTTTTATCATAGTAGCATTATTTAAATTTAAATTTTTATTAATTTGAATCTTTTTAAAAGCAATATAAAATAGGCATTACACTTTCTGAGATTTTTAAATCATACGAGTCAATTAATATTATCTTTCATTATATCAATATAAAATATTTAAATGTTAATTTCATAAAATCTAAAATTAAGATTTTTAACTCGAAGCGCGTGAATGTTAGTAAACTTGTCTCGGTCATTTTGAAATATATTATATTTTGCATATATATGCATTATAATTATTATATAATAACAATTAATAATAAAACGTAATAATTCGGCACGCGATTGGGAGAACTACATACGCGATATATAAATTCACACATAATGATAATAAGCATCTTGATCTAGCTTTGACCGAATAGGCTTTGCTTTGTGCTTCCTTCTTTCTTGTTATCGTAAAACGTAATAATATTTAATAATATTTTTTTATATATCAATTAAGAAACAAAAAAATATAAAGATTGGAAATAATTTTATTTATATAATATCTTCTTATTTTAACTTTATTTTATGAAAAAACATTAACAAATATTAACCTAAAATATGTAAAAATATAAAACAGTATAAATATAAAGAGGGCAAAGAGCCAAGTAATTTAACGAACAACTTTAATTCAAATAATCATGATATGAATATATATAAATACTAAATCATGATATAATTATTACAAAAACAAACGTTTCGACTCCGATCGGGTTATTTTCAATGTTACATAAAATATAAAGTACAAAATTATCATAAGTTAAATTTATATAATCTTGATTAAATTAAATCGTCTTTTTAATTCTGTGTAAGTTTCTATAGTAAAAAATATCGGTGTCGCAAGCATAATTAATCTAATAGGAGTAGTGTAGTCGAGCCCTGGCGGGACCTGGCGACGCCAGGGTACTTTTTTCGCGTCGGAGGTCTGGCGGCGCCAGGGTACTTTTTTCGGAAGCCAAGCTTGGTGCTGTGACGCCAAAATTCTTTCTACAATTACCTATTTAAAACGATTTTTTTTTTGTTTGTGTAATAAGACGGTAAGAAAAAAAAGAAGCATTTAAATATTTATTGAAACCTGAATTTCGACATAACAACATGGCAGTACAACATGGAGCAATCGAATCTTTTAGATAAAGTTTATGGCCCGTATTCAGAACGCGCTAACAACGATATTAGCGCGCTAACATGTTATAGTTTACTTCACGTATACTATAGAATTTCAGAGATAAAAGCACGCTTTTATCGATAAAAGTGCGTTCTGAATATGGGCCCAAATGTACTATATACTGTGATTGGACGCTTTACTATAACCAATGGCTAACCATTGATTAGCCATTCTCTCCATCTTATTTTCTCTCGTCCCAATCCGTACGACGAACCTCACGGCACGATTTGTATGTACCTTTTTTTTGGTACCTCCTTTCGCCATATATGGATTAATGTTTCAAAGCCGTGGCAATCGTACGCTCAAAGCATCCGCCAGACCGCCAGGGTTCTTTTTTTTTTAGGACTACACCACTGTCTAATAGAAAGAAAAGGATTATATAAAAATATAATTATGTCAATTAATTGAAAGATATAAATAGAAAACGGAAAAATACGGCAAATTGATCGGGACGCGACCAGTTTCGGAGTTAAAAGAAAATTGATGCAAAGAGTGATGGCAAATTTCGCCTATTTTTGGACCTTGAATTTTAAATTTTTTTTATGGCAAATAGTACTATTAGATAAAACATTAATTCCAATAAAATTTCAAGATGAGCATAGGCACGGTTCCGGATATACAAGGGGATGAAAGTGATGATTTCCAGTCAGGGTATATTGCATAAAGAAGAATGTGTGTGACTGAAATTAATTAGTAATATTGAGGGTATATTCTGTCGAATGGATTATCTACGATTCATTGTTCAGAGAACGATCTACTATTCTTCGGAACCGTGCCTATGCTCATTTAAAAATTTTTTTAGGATTAATGTTACATCATATAGTACTATTTGGCATAAAAAAAAGGTTGAATCCGCCCAAAAAATGGGCGAAAAAACAGTCTTTTTGCTATCATTCTTTATGTTAAATGGTAACCTGAGATAAATAATTGTACCATACAATGATTGCGATTTTTATAATCTTACGAATTTGATTGCAGTTTTATCGAGCAAGATTGCGTGTCAGGCTTCTGGACGTGGTTGTTCGTACTGTCAAAGCTACCCGAGCTTGGCGATACAATCTTCATCGTACTGCGCAAACAGCCACTGATCTTCCTGCACTGGTATCATCACATTACTGTCTTACTGTACTCCTGGTTTTCCTATTCGGAGCACACCGCGTCCGCGCGATGGTACGTCGTGATGAACTACTGCGTCCACTCGATCATGTACAGCTACTACGCTCTGAAGGCGATGCGGTACAGACCACCTAAAGTAATCTCCATGGTGATCACCACATTACAACTTGCCCAGATGGTGATCGGTTGCATTATCAACATATCTGCCTATCAATACCTGGAGAGCGGCAACGTGGATTGCAACATTTCTCGCATGAATATCCATTTTAGTTTCGCGATGTACTTGAGTTACTTTGTCCTATTCGCGCGTTTCTTCCATAAGACGTACCTGGCTGGAAAGAAGACCGACAAAAAGCACTTTGCCAATAGCGCACCTGGTCACATCGGCTATAACGACAAGCTCAAAGCCAACTAAAGTGTTACTTGGTACACTAGGGTGCTCTTTTCTCTACCTTTTGCCCCTTTCCCCCCTCTCTCTTTCTGTTCCTAACTCTCTTTCTATTTTCCTCTATTCTTCTTTCACTGTTTTTTCTCACGCCGCTGGTCGACGTAGCCATACATCCAGGATCTATTCATGCTAGAAAATATTAGGGTTTAACGGCTTCTAGGA
This sequence comes from Cyphomyrmex costatus, assembly GCF_001594065.2. Taxonomy (NCBI): domain Eukaryota; kingdom Metazoa; phylum Arthropoda; class Insecta; order Hymenoptera; family Formicidae; genus Cyphomyrmex; species Cyphomyrmex costatus. The sequence continues at coordinate 298,191 of NW_017279009.1, read as the reverse complement.
TTCACGTGTTCAGTGGATACTATCGCTAAAACTTAAAGTTTTATGAACTCTGTCATGCGTTTTTTAACTATAATAATAATAATAATAATATGATACATGATTGTTTCTATTTTCTTTTTTTACTTCGAAATTGTTTTGTTAAATAATTGTACATTAAAATATTAATTGAATGTATTTATGTTAATATTTTTTAAATTGAATATAACAATGTAATTTCGACTATATACATACATTTTTTTACGTAATTTTTAATTACGTAACATAAATTTTTTCGTAAGCGTTTTATGTTCATTTTGTTAATATTAAATAAATATGCATTATTTATTTGCTATAACATTTTTTTAAGATGGGAGATATTAGTTTCAGGCCTCCGGAAACATATGGACTCGCTACTGTATTGGAGTCTCCCTTCTAAGCTATAATTGTTATATTCATTAAAACGTCGAAATGTAAAATTATATATATAGAGAGAGAGCCTAAAGTACATGCTCTAAATTTTTAGAACTTGTAAATACGTCTGTAACAAGGATTTAGATTTATAGAGTTCACATGTAGGATTTCGTACACACATCCTAAGAACCATCGAATTTTAAGTCCACGAATCCTAGGTATCGTATTTCTAAAACTCTTTAGATTCTAGGAGCCGTACGTCCTAAAATATATAGATCTTGGGTGCGATGTTTCTCAGGATCCTTACATCGTAGGACTCGTAAGACAATTTTGTGAATCACGAAATCTGTCGATCCTCGAGCCCATAGATTATAAGGCATATTTAAGATACGCATTTCTCAGGATTTTTACAAAATCCTAAAATCTATCTTATAGGATTCATGAAACAATGAATTGATGAAATTTTCGCGTCTATAACACCCAGGATTCATATTTCATGCGATCTTTAGATCCTACGGTCTGCCGATCCTCTTTAGCAGATTTTTTTAAGGATCTTTAGGCCGTAGGATACATAGATTATAATCAAGGATCCTTAGCCAATTAGCGTCCGCCTGTGCGCGGAGGTATCCTAAGGAGGAGGTTCGCTTGAAGGAGGAAACAGAGCGATTCTCCTCTTTTCAATTTTTTACGTGTAATTAATACAGAGCTACTTTCGCATGTACTATGGAAACGTATGCGAACGTTTCTCAAGTCCGACCGGCTGTTGCACAATTGTTATTATGATTTTTTGTTACTATCTATATCTCTTTTGCAATTGATATATATATATATATATATACTGGGTATTATTTAATAATAATTTATAAGATCAAACACATATGCGTGTAAATAATAATTTCTTATAAATCCTACATAACACAAGATTCTAAATCTTACTTTCCATTATCCTATCTTGAAATCGCTTCAACTATATAAATCCTATATAAACGTCATAGATCATACAATTTTCAATAATTTAATCAAATTTCTATTTCAAAAGAAAAAAAGAATTTTCGTCATCCATAAAATAAAGATTTAGCTCGTAAAAGTAAAATCGCGAAATATGCACAGTGCATTATTTGATAAAGTCAGAAGAATTAAGGATGTATGAAATCTTTGATCGTGCGTCTATTTTTTGATATCATTTACAGAATAAATTTTATAATAATGTAAAAAAAATTCTTTAAAAATAAAAAATTTTAATTGTATTAAAACATTTTTGCATAGTTTAAGTCTTACATAAATATTTTTAGTATCAGTGACTCGAATAAGGTTTTCATAAAAAGTTATTGCAGCGTTTATAAGAAAGATTGTGGATATCACGTATTATGCAATATTTATATAATATTTTTACATTTAGAAAAGTATTTAAAGGCACTTAAATAATAACTTTACGTTTCTTTTCATAAATTTTAAATTCTACAATTATTTCATGTATAAACATATTCTGATTGCTTATTGTTTAACGTTTATTTAATTAGTTGTGTAGACGTAATCATCAATCAATAAATAGTCAATTGTGAGAAAATAGTTTAACATTTTAACGTCTACCATACTGCATGGGTCACAGATCACATAATAAATACTGTTTTTGTCGTTCAAGTTGTTCGATATTACATAAAATATCTATAAAAATAAATGTTATTATAAAATAATTTCTGATACGTAATTATAATAATGCAATATTTTGATATATTATAACTTTAACTTATATAACTTTCTTTATATTTTTTGTAGTATTTTAATTTTAATTATAAATATTATATCAAATATAGTATACACACACACATAAATAGAGAGAGAAATACCGTGGATAACCGATAACTCATGCGGTGTGGTGATGGTAGTTACATAAAATTGACGCAATAAAAAAACGTAACATAATTAATCGCTTATGCTTTTAATGCGAATATTAAATTTGATCGTTTTTTATTTATAAATTTTAATGATGTCCGATAGAAATTATACAAATGTTATTTCCTGTTCATGTTAATTTTTTATATGCACTTTTTTACGCATCGTTAATTATTTATTGTTATATCGCTTGTTGCGCAATTCTCCATAATTCAAAATCACCTTTGTACTTTTTACCACTTTCTGCAGAAATATATCAAGTTTCACGTTCTTTTAACGTGATCTATCTTGTGTTGATAGCGTGATCGTATATATCATTTTTGTATGATATTATGATGTAACATTCGCCAAATATTTTACAAACAGAACGTGCAATCTATTATTACGTGACTTGATTAAAATAAGTTTATCCGTACCTTTATCTCATCATCAGAATGAAAAAAATTAAAGAAATAAATATAATAAATTTTTAATCTTTTTCACCATAAATTATTTGCAATTTTATTATGTACAAAAAAATCTTATGTTTATATATATAAAACATAAATGACATATTTTCAATAAGAACCATAAAAAAATCAACATTATATATACCAAAAGAAAAATAACGCAGGTTTCGTTAATATCATAATAATATAACAAAATATCTTATCAAGATTTTTACACACCCGCGCGCGTGCGCGCATACGCACTTCTCTCTCTCTCTCTCTCTCTCTCTCTCTCTCTCTCTCTCTCTTTCGTAGACAAATAATAGCTAAATAATAAAGAAAAAATTTGGCTTGTATAAATTATTGAGTTTTATGTATCATCATTCTGTGAAACAAAAAAGAAATAACGTTTAATAATTTTTATTAGATATATCTAAATACAATAAATATATAAAATCTTTCATACATTCATTTTCAGCAATTTAATTTACAATTTCATGAAACTTGTTTCATAAGACCTTTCAATTGCTATTCGTATTACTATTCATGCATGCAATAAACCCGTGCATGACCCAATCGTACGATCCCCAGTCATACGATCCTGATTAAGTGATTTGAATGTTGCTATATGTGTGTTAACTAAGACCAGTACGAATCCAGAGCGAGATATCACATATGCATTTATTCCTGCAAAAAATAACACAATGACCACTCCAGCATAAACATGACTCACATATTTTTACTGTGTAAATTTTCATAGAAAAAATTATAATACGAATTCGAACCGATGAGAATAAATTTAATTAAACAAGAGAAATCCTGTATTCGGTCAAAGCGGATCTTAGTGCTTAAATATTTCTGTGGAAATTTATATACGAATTATTACATATATTTGATTCTGCAAGCCGCGCGTCGAAATCTTTTTTGATCTTGAAACGTAATTATGAATAAAAACAGAGTAATAATCTGACTTATTAAATTGACAAGCAATTCAACAATTTTTTGTGCTAATGATTAATAATTTAGATGAGAATCTTAAATAATTCAAATAGATGTAAATCAAATATTGTCTTAACCAGAATTTGAACTCTGATCCCAGCTGAGGATATTTTTTTGTAATAAATTATTTGCAAATTGACATTCTTACGAAGAGATACTTATTAGTAATTTAAATAGTAGAAATAAAAAACCTTATAACAGATTAATTTTCGTCGGTCCAAATTCATATTATCATGTAAAAACAGCTTTAAGGAAAAAATTGTTGTATATTTCAAACAGCTAAAATTTTGTTAAAAATGTACAAAATTTAAATTAAAAATCTCTACTTTTAAAAGATTATTATTTTCGATGTCTGTGAGTTTGATCAATTTTACACATAGGAAACTATGTATAAGTTAGACAAAATAGAAAAAATTTTTCTCGTATGGATTTATCACCTAAAAAAATTTAGATGAATTATTTAAATTTTTCGTCAAATACCTGTTAAATAGTTTAATCTTGATGTTTTGATTATAAGAAGGTGCTCAAAGAGAGAGAAAAGATTGAGAATTTACAGACTCAAGAAGTTTTTCTTTATCATCATATAAATTTGTATATCAATCCTCAATATTTCTGTGTTAGAGTATTTTAGACACTTTAAATTTCTAAAAAATTAAAATATCTAATGTTTTAATTAAGTTATACAAGTATACCTCCTTATTTCGTCCCCAATCTTCAGAAATATATGTCAATAGATCTGTCAAACCCTCAAACTCTGTTCTACTTTGAGGTGGATTATTTTTAGGTATTTTTGGTAATAGGGAACCCATCTTGAATCTAAATTCTTCTACATTTGTAGCTCCAGAGAGTTTCCACATTCCATAAAAAAATAAGCCACATCCTGTGACAGCATATAATGTGCCCCAGCCAAGGGCTCTTATAGCTAATGAAGCTCCAGTTTCGGGAATCCCTTTCATACCAGAAATTCCATCTCCAAAATGTTTTGGATCTTGCTTCCTGGTTATTGCCACTGCTCTGGCAAATCCAGCGAGGGCAGAAATACTAGCAACAGTGCTTAAAAATACTGTAGCTACAAAAATAGCAGTAAGATATATTTATTGAAACAAGATTGAATGGCATAAATATCAACAAAAAATTTTTTTGAAAAAAAATTGATTATCAATTAAATGAAAATAAAATTATCATTGAATGCAGTGATAAGCAGCACTAGAACTACAGATAATAATCAAATAAAAAGATTAAAATATCAATTTTGCACAATCGTGAAAGAAACATTATTTACAATTAAAATATTTTGTAATGACTTTTTGAACTGATTTCTTAACATTTTCTGCTTAAATCAAATGTATGTAGTGCAAAAATTAATGCAATTCAGAAGAACAAAGTTAAGGCTAAATCAATTCCAATGAACAATTTAAAAATGCTGTAACATTTTATACATTGATAGCAAATAGTAAAAAATCAAGCAGTAAAAACTATTGCAATTTTCTTTTATTATCGGGTTACAAATGATAAGAACTAGAACATTATCGCACTCGCAAAAGTGAGGTTAGTTTGTAGCGAGCAACTTATACGCAAGCAAATATTCCTTTCTTAAATAAAATATACCATAAACTTTCTCCTTCAGTTTCGCAGACTTTGTTACGGACGTTTCTACAGTGTCATTTGATTCCGCCATCACGTTACAGAGAGAATCAGTCGTTTATATCTGTCATTTTTAAAGTTCATCTCGATCGCGTATTCATTCGGTAGCAAATATCAAAAAGATTTCTACATCCATATATGTTGTCCGTAATTACTTACAGTCGATCATGGTGAAACATTGCGCATAGTAATGGCGGCACGATGAGCGGAGCCAATGAAATTTAGGTCCATATACACCCCGCGCAATTTGAACACAAAGTAATACAAACTATACAAAAACAAACAAACAACTAACAAACAATTAGAATAATTGTAGCATTTGAATAAAAATTATCGCATAACCATTGTAGTTAAAATTTGTTTACAAGATATACCTATTGTCTATGTGCGGATAATAGAGACTAAGAGGCAGACGCCTTTTTTTGCGGAATATCTTCAATTATATAGTACATGAAGATTTTCACAGTACCATCTTTTTTTTCCATTTATATTTTTATTATTTCTTCCACACGCTTTAATCCATTGTTGACGGACAATTTCGTCTTTTGGAAATCGAAATAATTTTACATTTTTTTTGCATGCACTTTTTTTGCATGTGGCTAATACAATTGATAATAATATAACCGCTGGCATAATGAATTTTCCAATATTATATTATCGAGACTTAATTTTTTCTTTAATTTTACAATATTATATTATGATTTATTACGGTTTATACTTTACAGCTAATTCAAACTTCAAATCAAACAAGGGGCAACTAGAGACCCTCTAACAGAGACTGGCCATCAGGCGAGTCCGGCATTTCCTAGCGAGTGAGAGAGAAATACAAGTGAGAGAGAAATATAGGCCATTTCACTCTTTCACTCACACGAATATGTGCGTTCGTATGTGATCGTTTATTCAAGTTGATTTGAGTTGATTCAAGGTTATGTTCGTGGTTTTTGCTCAGTACAAAATAATAACAATAAAAATGAGTGGTTGCACTGCACAATTCTGGAAAAATTATTTAATATCTGTCTTTAGTCAGGTTACGGCTAAACATGTTTTAAATTATCAATTGTTTCCTAAAATTATTAGAAAGTTTGTCGTATTCAAATTAAGAACATTAAGTAAGAAAAATACTAATATTAATAGAAGATATGACAGTAAATCATTGGCAGTACACACCTTTTTTAAATAAATTTTACAAATGTTAAGTGTTTGTACTTTTGTCACTGATTTCCTAACCTTACTTTAATTTTATTTGAAAAAGATTTAATAGAATTAAGAAAGAGAGAATATTAAATATAGAAATTATTTAACGTATAAACAAAAAGAACGAAGACAATATAAGAGTCAATGTTTAAAATTTAATAACAAAGTCAAAAATTAAATCATAAATGTCAAAAAACAGCTATTATAACAAAGTTATTTAAAGATAAAGATGTATATAACTGACGATAAAACTTGACATGTTTTTTTTTATTTGACGTATATTATTTATATTAATGTAAAAAGCACGGTTTTAATATTTCTATAATATTTATCATTACATACTATTTACATTCCAAGTAAATGCAGTAATTGAAATTTCAATACGAGCGGGAATCGCTAGGAAATGGCGGACCAATCAAAAGTGGCCCCCTGATGGCCAGTCTCTGTTAGAGGGTCTCTAGGGGCAACCATATTGCTTTTGAACATTTGGACCCGATTCTTATTGGTCGAGACAATGGACTACTGCGCATCCATGATGTTGTTTCACCTTTCTTATTACACCATGCAGTCGATAAAGTAGTCGCAATCATGCTGATGTCAAATTTCTTAGCAAGAAATATCTATATTCAAATAAAGCAATAATGCCTAATTCACACTGGATGCGATGGGCGGTGAACGATGAGCGATGTCCAATAAAAGCTTTGCTTTAGCTCACACGACGATAAAGCAGAGTTCTTATTGGTTATTGCTCGTCGCGCATCGCTCATCGCGCCTAGTGTGAACTAGGCATAAGCCGTGCGAGCCCGTGCAATCGGTGCAATTTCGAACTTCGGCAAGCATTGGCATTGGCGCATGCTGCATTGATAAAATGGACGCTTTCTGACATGATAGAATTAGAATTAATAATGATAATAATAATAATAATACATGGTGGAATTAGAATTAAGGTACAATTTCATGCTGACGCTTGACGCTTATTTTTAGCGTCAAAACAGATCACGTGATCAAAATTGATGCTTAATATTCATCAATTTGTATCACGTGATCTGTTTTGACGCTAAAAATAAGCGTCAAGCGTCAGCATGAAATTGTACCTTTATTATTAATTCCATCATGGCTTTTTAATGGATTGAAATCTCTTCTGATTGCCTATGCTTATCATTATATTTCCAGCTTACGCTTCAAGGTGCCTTTTCACGAGCTGCTGCAACGGCCAGTTGCAGCTCAGCAGCTCGTGAAAAGGCACCTTTACATTTACAAATACAATAGGCTGCAATGGGCGAGTTCAAGGCGACAAAGCGGTTACATGCTTGTCAAGCGAATGAGCATGATTGGCTCTTACCAGGTGGATCCAGCCAATCACGTTTAATTGCTTGGCGAGCAGACAAGTAGAGTTCAGTAGAAACCAAATATTGAACCAAATTGAACTCGTCCATTGACATTAAGATAAAGGAAGTCGATTGATTATACATTAAAATAAAGATTTCCGAAATCTTTTTTTCAGTATTTTGTTGAAAAATCATAAAAGCGTTACTTTTGAGTGAATTGGGTACGAGTTCTGCGGAGTCTACGACGTGAATATCAACGGATACTTGCTTGATAAAAATGGAAGGTAAATCACTGTTTACACTAGCCCTTTTTCGACAAGCTATTTTCGAAAAGACTATACATAAATTTCTCGGTGTACATTACAGGAGAGGTAAAACACAATATTGACAAACTCGTCGACGATTTAAAGTGTGTCGTGAGACTCGAAGCCTCGCAAGAGGAATGTCCTAATGTTGTTCAGATACTAGATTCTGTAGTAAATGTTAGCAAAACGTCAATCGGAGGTATAATTGGACAATTTAACTATATTAAATGCTGTAACTAGGTATTATATTGTACGAAATTGTTATTACCTAAAGGATGATTTCAGAGACTACCGAGCTAGTTATTGACGAAGTCTTCCTGACACTACTTGGGCACAAATCTAAACAAATTGTAGCAAAGACTGCAAAAGCTATCGCAGAGATAGCAAAGACTGATCGGGGGAGAGAGAAATGTACCAATTTTGAATTGATAAGGGTCTTGATTAATTTGCTAAAAGAAGAAGATATAGACATTTTGACGCAGACTTCCAGAGCTTTAGGAAACATATGCTATGAGAATGGTTGTGTAGTAGTTATATTTATTGCATACATGACAGAATTTTTATTATTACATACATTATGTATAGTTTCTAAATGATGGTTCATAATATTTCAAAGCTTTGATATTTAAAGGAATATCTTTATCAAAAAACTATTAGTTAATTTAAAAGTTAGTTTAAAAGACTAATAATAGACACTACATGTTTCTTATCCCGAGCCACCAAAGTCCATTTTTCGGGGATACATTACTAAAATGTAAAAAAATTTTGAATCGAATGTTATATGTCCTGAAAGACTGCATTGCTACGAGCTACATATTTCGGATGGACATACATACGTACGTACATACATACGTACATACATACATACATACATACATACATACATACATACATACATACATACATACATACATACATACATACATACATACATACATCATACATACATACGTACATACATACATACATACATATAGAGAAGGAGACGTTTCTTAATTTTTCATTAAAATCATTACTTTTCGACCGTTTGTATCTCCAAAACGGCTTGACCGATTTAAAATTTGTTTGGCTCAAATTATTCGTGACAATGCTGCTTTTCAGGACATATAACGTTTGATTCAAAATTTTTTATATTTTATGAATCCCTGAAAAATGGACTTTGGTGGCTCGGGATAAGAGACATGTAGTGTCTATTATTAGTCTTTTAAATTAACTAGTAGTTTTTTGAACATGACCAGAGACACTACCGCGTCTCCTGTTATGGAGTATTTATAAATGATATTTAAAAGTATATTGAGTGGTTTTAAATGTGTGTAGGTTTGATATTGAAAAAAAATATAAGAATTTGTGTTACAGAGACTGGTAAAAACTTAATAAGAGAGCAGGATGGTTTGAAAGTAATCTTAGCTCTGCTGAAGAAAGGAATTGCCTCAGGTAATGTTAAAGGTGCCAGCTTTTTGAGGAATGTGGCTGCTGGGGTTTTATTGAACTTCTTGGTGGATCAAGAAATATTATACAAAAAGGTAATTTTTTTAAAAATACACTTATACACATATTGTGATTGACAATTAATGTGATTGCAAAACAGGAAGCAACAGCAAACAATAATTTTATTATAAGATTTACTTTACCAGGCATTAGAGGAGGATATGGTACCAATTATTTGCAGTATTTTAGAAGAAGATGGAATAAATGGTGATGAATCAGCGGTACAAGTCTTACTCATTCTTGGTATATTGAATGATGTGAATATTATATTTCTTGATGAGAGATTGACAAGAGTTTTAGTTGATATTCTGGCCAGTGAAACTTCCTCTGAGCTATCTGAGATGTGTTTAGACATCTTACATGGCCAAGCAGAAGACGGTAAACCAATCATTTGAGAATAACTGAAATTAAATTGATTTAAATTGTTCAAATTAAATTAATTGGAGTTATAGCGATTAAATATTTCGGTATAATTAGACTCAAGTAAATTTACAAAATTAGATTTAAGTACAAAATTGAATTAAGTCGAAGAGCAATAGCTTAATAACATAATTCTATTAGAAAATGCGAAGCTGTTATTGGCTAAGGCAGGAGTGTGTGAATTGCTTCTGAAACTATTAGAGAAACACGGTCCACAATGCACGGACGAAGAAACGCGGTCCATTCTTAAAGTTGCCTGTAACTTAATTGTTTTAATTTTAACTGGAGGTGAGTTTTAGAAGAAAATTCAAATACAAATTTTAATAACTCTCTACTCTAACATACTTTGTACTTAGACGACAGCATGAATTTCCTTTACGAAGATGGTAAGGGTCCTGTATACAGAAAACTGGTAGAATGGCTAGAGAGTGTTGACGAAGACTTGCAGATCACCGCCGTTTTGGCCATGGGAAATGTTGCACGGACCGACACACATTGCAAGCGCATGGTGGAGCAGGGTATTCATCGAAAGCTGTTAAAAATTCTCGAAAGAAATGGCAACAAATCTGGCGGTATTAGATGTCAACACGCCTTACTCAGCGCATTACGCAATCTCGTTATACCTGCGGACAATAAATCATTGATTCTTGCTGATGGTCTAATCGATGTGCTCTATCCAATGCTGGAGATCCCTACCTATCCCGTTGTTTTCAAATTGCTGGGAACGCTTAGGATAGTCATAGACGATCAAAGTAAGAGATCGTAAGCTTCTTTTAAAAATTAAAGCAATATTTATCATATTCAGAGAATAATATGATAATTAAGACTGAGTTCCATGTTTTAGAAGAAGCAGCAATTTCTTTAGGACTAAGGGAAGACTTGATCAAACGGGTAGTTGACTGGTGTAGTACTGAGGACCACCCTGGTGTCCAGGGTGAAGCCAACCGATTAATCGCCTGGCTAATGAATAATAGCAGGTTCGTTTTCTACAGCTTAGTGATACTAAGTTCTTAAATCTAGTTTCAATACTTTATATACACTTTTTAGGGACAAACAGGTTGCTTTGTCAATTATCAAGTACGGTGCAGTGCAGCATCTAGTAGGTATGCTTTTAGCGCAACACACGCTAATGCAAAACGAAGCAATTTTGAGTCTCAATTTCCTGACTATATTCTGTCCAATGGAATCTGAAGAGCTACTGATCAAAGCAGACTTTGGGTGCAAGATGCGCGAATTATTTGCACGTGCTCGTGATCTCGATATACACATTATGCTAAACGCGTTGTCGCTATTGAATCGCGTCCTGAAATTAGGTATCTCAATGATGTATCCAAAGAAAGAGTTATTTAATCGATCGACAACTTTACATGCCGTCTATTTTAGACCGACTGAAGGAGCATCTTACGAGCTATGGATTGACCAATGCATGCGAATATCACATAAATGAAAATACCGTCATGGAGTTACAGACTCGAGTTACCAATTCGTGAACAGTATTGGATACCGCCTTGGAAATTAATTAAGAAAGACGACGACGATGATGACCAATTCCGAAACGCGTTCTTACGCGCTGCCATTCCCCACATTGTTGTATCTTCCATCATTCCAGAGACTAAGAAATGCAATCTTCTTCAATGACCAAATCTTCTCCAACTAGATCCACAGATTACAAAACATATTTTATTTATCGAGAAATATATATTGATGTACATATTCTATTAATGTTGTTGCAATTGATTTTCCTATTGTAAGATTTTTGTAAAAGCGATTTGAAAATTGAGCAATCAATGGCTTCAGTATTCACTTTAGGAAGCATGTTATATTTTTTCATGGATTGTCCATAGTACTACCATATAATTTAAAAATACTGCTGATACAATTGTTGAATGATTGTTCGTACAGGAAGTAATGAGAATCGATCAAGCTCCAATTCTCTCAATCAGTGATTAACTTATCGCAATACATATTTTATTAACAAAGATTTTATGTTTTACAATGTATTTTTCACATATTTAAAAAAGATTAAATCAGAGGTGATAAATCAATTAAAATTTTTGTTTTAAATAATTCTATTGGTTAAATTAATTTGGCGAATAAAGTATAGTTAAAAGCACTAGTTATGGAATTGGTAATTTAAATTACTCGAAGTAAGATTTGTTTAATTTTATTATTGTGAAATAAACAATAAGATAATTTTCTATTAACTAATGATAATTGTCTATTTGTAAAACACGTTTTTAACAAGTTAATCACCGATTAACTAATCAGATTATAGTCACTCGTGCAGGAGCAACGTCGTCAACCCTGACCGGGTCTCGCAATGCCATCTGGTCACGTCACGTGCCACAGTCCATGGCGCAGCGGTCGCGCGAGCTGCCACGTAATGTTGTGCGTGCCGTTCGTTCGTTCATGAATCGCTGGTGTCAAGATTCATCTTGTGGTGCTGCGTGGAGGTGAACAGCAACGAGGGCAATGCACGAGCCTGCGTCTATCCGTTTCTAATTTTTGGCTACTCATATTAATACGAAGGTAGGCAGGGCCTTTGAACGTTTCAAGTCCGTCCTTTGCATTTTAACCTTTCAACACGCTGACAATGCGCTTTGACTATCCAAACGTCAACCTACTGATCTATATATCTTCTTGTAGATTATTAAAATGGAAATCTTCTTATAACAAAATTTGATCCTTTAGAACCGAAATATGTTCAATCTATAACAATCTTTTACAACATCTTGCAACATTTGTGTATTTTTAGCTGAGCTTGGAGCTGAGCTTGGAGCTAAGCTGTTACTTAAACCTGTAATTTGGTAGTACTGTATTTTTGTTGTTATGGGGTTCAAATGCAGTTAACTGAGTTTTTTTTGCAAAATTTGTTGAATTACAAATTAAAATGAAAGCTAAGCAGTTAACTTGTACTGTATTACTATTGTATATCTCATATCTCAGATACAATATTGATGAATTGACATTGATTAATATATAGTTTTTATTTCACAATATATATAGAAATTTATGTTTTTAAAAGCATGTTACATAACTAAATAAAAAAAATTCTTAAATAATGTATTTCGTTTCAGTGATTGTTAAAGCAACAAAATGTCACAGTCAAGTGGTTACCAGTATCCATTGTACACAGATTCCAACAATCCTTTGAAAAATGACTCTTCTCCTATAGTAAATGGTCAAAATCCTGCATCTCAGCAAAATGGAATGCAGTCTCCTCAGTTCAACCTAACTGGCAAGTTTTTGTTACCAGAATATACAACAAAAAAATTCATTTTTTAAAGATACATATGTTATTAAAATGTTTCTTTTACCCAATTTTGTTGGTAATGGTTCTTGAAGACAGTAGCATTACTCTTGAAAAAGCACAATGTAGCAACACATTCAACGTGATAAAATCATATTGGCATAATCAATCCTCTTATTTTTCAATTTTTTATATTTTTGAAGTAAAACGTATAATAGTTAATAAGAAAAGCATTGTATACATTTTATATTAATATAAAGTGACTTGTCTTAACATTTATTTAAATACATACACAGAATATTGTACTATTGAAAAGTAAATAATAAATTTAAAGAGAATTCTACAAATTAGTGTGTTATAGTTATAAATTTTATTTGAAAATTTTTATTATTTTTTAAAGTGCTATAAGTCTAAATGTCAATGAAAATTATTATTTGAATTAGTCTTGTTCAAAAAGTTTATTTGAAATATGGTTAAAATGTGTTTATAGGTACACCATCATCACAGTCGTCGCGTGATCCATCCAGGGAGACTTCTAGAGATCCATCACCAACTCAATATCTTCATAACCAATATCGGCCTCAGTTGCCACGACCACCAATGCCACCAATAAATGGACCTCAGAACTCTAATGTGTTACCTCCGCCATCTAGAACATCACAACCTTATAGTCCTGCAAATCTCTATAGTGCACACAGCCAGTATGTCGCTAGCACTCAAGAGAATATTGCAGTCAGTACATCTTCAGTCGCCTTTGTGTCTCAACCTAGCCAAGAAATTCAACATCGGCCCATGATTCCTTCGAATCAGATGCCTCCAATAGCAAAAAATTTGACTCCAGTGTCTGCACCATCGACGTTTGCAGATCTTATTAAACCAGAGTCAGCTAAAATGAACCAAAGTTATCAATGGGCGGTTAGTCCCCCACCTACTAACATTCCGCAGGGTACTATAGGCGTTCCTGGTGTACCCAGTAGCATTGATAAGACTAGTCATGTCTCAACGGATCAAACTGCGGAAAGTCAAACATCCTTTGCTAGAGTAAATAAGATTTCGACATACAATCAAGGACATTCTATCCCTCCCACATCCAATGTTAATCTACCTCCTTCAAACATTTATTCGTCAACTCATTTATCAAATCAAAACAGTTATGTACAGCAAGAAGCAGTGAGTTCCGGTATAAAACCACCAAGGACTCAAAACGTCCAAGTACAATCAATGATTAGTCCTTCTGAAAGCTTAAGTAATCCACAACTCAGATATGGAAGTCAACAGAATATATCCAATGCATCGTCAATGCCAAATTCAAGCACGCAAAATGTATTCTATAATGCACAAGGCCGTAATGTAGATCCACGAAATCCTCATGATTATAGCTCTCAGTCTGTGAAACCTCAACATTTGCTTACTGGTTATATGGATCCCACGGGATTAGGAAGCAATTCTCAAGGTCAAAATATGCAACAAAATTTAGCTGGTCATCAGAGGAAATATCTGCAACAAGACACTGCCAATAGCATGATGCTACCGCCTTCAGGAAATAATCAGTTACAAGGTGCGAGATTACCTCCATCAGGAATGCCTCCTCTTCCAGGACAACAGACGGTAACAGAATCTCTAAGAATAAAACGTTTATGTATTAGAATAAAATTTAGTTAATCTTTTATCTTTTCTCCAAAAAGTGATGTATTTTTTGTAACATTAATATACATTTAATTTTTATTTTAGTACGATTCTCGTCCACAATATCTTAGCCCATTAGCAAACGTTCCATTAGACTCGGCTAATAGAAGGTATCCTAATATGTACCCAGACCAATTAAATCAATTAAATAATCAGATGAGCAATTTGAACGTTACACAAGTTGGCTACAACAAAATATGGGTAATTATTTCTATTAAAATATGTATTTGTATTGAAGTATATACAATTATATACATTTTTTAATATATTATTAATTATATAACATTTTTAGGGAATGGAATCGATAGATCTTTTGCAATGCCGAAATATACTGCCGCCTGAAAAAGTCGAATCACCAAAGATCAAGTTACATCAGGAATTCCTGGATGCTGTAAATTGTAATCCTGAGTAAGGTTTCTTTTCTTTTTGCATCTTTTTTTATTTAAGATGTTAGGATTATATTTCTATCATACAAAAATTAAAATATTCAGAGTACAAACGCGAATCAAAAATAATGAAAAATTAGAACCCTTGTTATTAAAACCACATTTCAACATATAAATATAACTCTTATTAAGAGTATGTGTGTGAAATAATTACAGGATATTCAGGTGTACATTAACAAAAATCCCAGAATCAAATTCGCTTCTACAGAAATCAAGATTACCATTCGGCGTACTAATACATCCTTTTAAGGATCTGAACGTAAGTAATATACATGTAAAACATTTTTTATAATTTAAAATATACAGCATACAAGTAAAAGAGCTATTTCACATTTTGGAAAATTATTTAGAAATAAATTTTAATATATAAAATGTTTATTATTTGTCACAGCAGCATTTAGCAGTGATTCAGTGCAATACGATCGTGCGTTGCCGAGCTTGTCGAACGTACATCAACCCGTTTGTATACTTCGTTGATTCGAGAAGATGGAAATGCAATCTATGTTTCAGATTAAATGAACGTAATAAACATACTAAATGTTTTTTCATATCTATTGCTTAATATAACAAGAAGATATATGTTTACGTTTTGTTATGTAGTTCCCGAAGAATTTCATTTCGATCCTGTGACGAAAACGTACGGCGATCCATCGCGACGGCCGGAAGTAAAAACCGGCACGATAGAGTTTATTGCGCCAAGCGAGTACATGGTTAATATTTGTTTATTATAAAATAACTACATATTCATAATTATAAATATATCGAGGGATTTAGTATTGATGAACATATCGTGAATTATAGGTCCGTCCACCTCAACCCGCTATCTATCTCTTTGTCATGGACGTTTCTCGTCTTGCAGTAGAAAGCGGGTATTTGCAGATAGTGTGCGATACGATCACCGATGAACTGTCGCGTCTCCCCGGTGATAGTCGCACTCAAATCGGTTTTCTTGCTGTTGATTCTACTCTGCACTTCTTCAGCATGCCCGATAATGTGTCGCAACCACATGAAATGATTATGCTAGATATTGACGATGTGTTTCTACCGTGTCCAGAAAACCTAATTGTAAATCTGAAAGAACGTGAGGAGCTTATTCGTGATCTTCTCGCCCAGCTTCCTATCAAATTCTGTGGCACTCACGATACTAACAGCGCTCTTGGTGCTGGTCTTCAAGCTGCCTACAAACTCCTCGTTGGTGTCGGAGGACGCATCACCGTTTTTCAAACGTGTTTGCCTAATATTGGTCCAGGAGCCTTGCAACCTAGAGAGGATCCCAATACTAGAGTGAACAAAGATGTGCCACATCTTAATCCCGCAACGGATTTCTACAAAAGATACGCTCTGGATTGCAGTGGACACCATATTGCAATTGATTTGTTCTTATTGAATAGTCAATACAGCGATCTAGCAACTTTATGTAAGTAAATCTATCTCAATTGAATATGATTATAATCATTTTATATGAATTTGTAAGTATTTAATTTTATAATTGTAATTTTTTTCGTAACATGCCTAATTATGTTTTTTAAATATTGATAAATACCTTTTATAACATTCGATGTTTTATTTATTCCGCAGCATGCATGTCAAAATTTACGGGTGGTTGCATTTACCATCTGCCACTGTTCCGAGCATCGAAGTTACAGAATAGTGAGACTTTGGAAAGATTACTTCGTCGTTATTTGACGAGAAAGATTGGCTTTGAAGCGGTGATGCGGCTTCGTTGTACTCGTGGTCTCAGTATTCATGCCTTCCATGGCAGCTTCTTTGTTCGATCGACTGATCTCCTCTGCTTGCCAAATATCAATCCAGACGCCGGTTTCGGCATGCAAATCTCTATCGAAGAAAATCTTTCCGATGTGCAGAATGTATGCTTCCAAGCGTCTCTTCTGTATACTTCAAGCAAAGGTAATTATTCTTGTGCTTTTTATTGTTTTCATGTATGTTTCATATTTCTTATATTTCTATCTAAAGGTGAGCGAAGAATTAGAGTACACACTCTATGCCTGCCAGTGGTGGCAAATCTATCGGATGTGTTACATTCTGCAGATCAACAATGCATAGTTGGTTTATTATCAAAAATGGGTAAGTTAAACTTGTTGCTGTGGATTACAAATCCTTATGCAGCGTAATGTAACAGTTTAATAATAATTATTTAATTTTTTCATAATTTGATAATATTAAGATAATATTAACATTTATTTAAATATCTCTATAGCTGTCGATCGATCGCTTCAATCATCTTTGTCAGATGCTAGAGAAGCATTAATAAACGTCGCTATTGACATCTTATCCGCATACAAACTGGCACAATCTTCCAGCGGCGGAGGACTTATTGCTCCAGGAAGTTTAAAGCTGTTGCCATTATACATTATTGCATTGTTGAAAAGCGTAAATTATCAATAAATTTATAAACATTTTCTATTTAAATATGTTTTAGATATCGTCATTAAAATATTTATATTTCGAACTTACAGATAGCATTTAGATCTGGCACGAGTACGCGTTTGGATGATCGCATATTCGCTATGTTTCAACTAAAAACGTTACCGTTAGCACAGTTGATACAGGTAGTTTATCCCGATTTGTATCCCGTTCACATGCTCGATGATCGTAATGCAAGGGACATTGACGGCAAAGTGTGTCCACAACCACCTCGGCTTAATTTAACTGCTGAGAAACTCGACAGCCGAGGCATCTTTCTTATGGATGCTGGCGATAGAATCTTTATTTACGTTGGCAAAAATATTAATCCAATTTTCTGTAAAAATATGTTCGGCACTTCGGAATTTATATCTATTCCAGAGGAAATGGTAAATATACTACTATTTTTTCTCGGTTATGCATCCGTAGCTAAAAATCGGGAAACTTATCAGATAACGATTTTTAACAGTTGCTGTGATAAAAATTTAATTTCATAATCCGTTTTAATTTTATCTTGCAGTACGAATTACCGGAATTGGATACAGTAGAAAGCGAACAATTGCGAAACTTTGTATTTAGTTTACAAGAGGAAAAACCATACTACGTGTCTGTACAAATTATCAGGTAAGTTAATTGTTTTAAATTAGTAAAAATAAATGTATAATATTTATTAAAAATTTTGGCAGAAAAAAGTGTAAATTTCCTTCAATTTTTGTGCACTTTTTTGATATTTTCAACACAGTATACATGTTTTAAGGTGACAAATTATTTTTCAGGGACGATAGTCACTTTAGGACGTTGTTCGTTGAACGACTGATAGAAGATCGATTCGAATCAGCTCTTAGTTACTACGAGTTCTTACAACATCTCAAGACGCAGGTGAAGGAGTGACCAAGTTAAAGAATTTGTGCATGAGACCAACTTCTACCGGAAGTGTTAATCATCGGGTGATGGAATCATCATAAAACAATTGCGCAATTAAAAAATTGCGATCCGTTATAATTCATTAATCGATCGTGGGTCATTCGGGATATTTTGGGACATGTCGCGTGATTCAAGATCTACTTATGCCATCTACTTATGCAGCAGTGCCAGCCTTAATGAAAGACACTGACGCATTTAAATATGATAAAGTGTATAATTATTGTTATTATTATTATTATTATTATTATGTTATTGATTATTTACCATCGGTAGCTTCATCACGTAGACTTGCGGTCTTATTGCGCGTATCCACTTGAGTTAAGTTTCTCCAACTCGTCCAGTAAATAATATGTAATTTTTTACGATTGTGTTATATATCTACAAGAGTTTTAATCTATGAGATTTATTTGTTTGGTAGGAAAAATCTTTTTCACAATAGCAGTTATTCATTGAATAGCATTAGCATGACGAGCATAGTCGATTTCCTCTATTTTAAAATCGCGCGCGCGCGCGTGAGATTGAGTTTCTATTTTATTCTAATTATAAGATATTAATGGTAATGTCAATGCTCGCTGTATTTTACTCGCTTTCATCTCTATTCGCGATTATGTGATAAATGCAAGTAGAGAGAGAGAGAGAGAGAGAGAGAGAGAGAGAGAGGGTGGGTG